>NW_022681456.1:88271192-88658692 GCF_009764315.1 Trachypithecus francoisi
AGGTATAGAAGAAAGAGGCTCTGGGTAGGAGACAGACAGGGCAGAGCACAGAGAAAATATTGTGCTTGATTTATTGAACCAGTTTTGTTTAGGTTGCAAACTGGTGGCTAAAGAGCCAAATTAAGCTTGTGAGCATATTTTATGTGACTTACACTTTCTTTTAAAATTAGTTGAAATTAGTTGCCAGAATTTCACTTAAAATTTAGATTTCTGGCATTTATTGAAAAAAAAAAAAAAAAAAAAAGACTGGTCTCATTCCTCCCACTGGTTGGAGGGAAATAGATGGGACACGTGTTCTCCAGTTCCTTATGTCCAGTCTGCTTTGCCCATTTATCTTGCCTACCTGAGCACTAGCTGCTTTTGTTTTAATTTTTATTCTAAATCTGGGGATCTTAACACTGGCTGCATATAAGAATGCTCTCCCCTGTACAGCATTTAAAATAACCATGCTTGGATCCTGTCCTATACCAACTAAGTCAGAGACTGTTGTGTGTGTAGTGTCCCCTTATCACTTTTTTTTTTTAAAGCTCCCCAGTTTGTTCCAGTGTCCTGTTAGACCTGAGGCCTACTGGCCTACCAAGGCAACTATTCAAGAGATTTGTCTACAAGTCCACCTTCTTATCTTTGACAGTGATCCATTAAGAAATAGTGTATAGAATCATTAATTCAGAGAACTGGGAGAGGTCTTTGAGAGAGCAGCCATTAATCCAATCTTCTTATTTTAAGGTGAGGAGATAGAGACCCAGAGAGGAGAAAGGAATTTTTCTGAAACTATAACCGTCATCTGGTATTGGATTATATAGTGTCTTTTATTACATTTTCTCTTTTCAAATAAAAGTCTATTTTTAAGGTTTCTTTTTATAAATGATCCTCTTTATATGCACCACTTTGAGAAACTTTAAAGTTCTCATTATTTCTGTTTTTCCTTGAGTATTTTGTTAGGAGTCATAACTTAGCTAGGGCTTAAAAACAAACACACAAAACTGTATCCATCTTTTTTAGTACAATAGCTATCCTTGATCAGAAATATCTTTAGAACAAAAGACATATGTATGCAAAGAAAGGGATTTTTCTCAAGGGCTGAAATAGTCCAGGCTGTTTTCAACTGCATGAGTTTTTAGTAATTATTTAAATCCATTAATTTTCAATTGATGAGAAATATTTTTATTTTTGTTGGTATTCACACTACTCATATACACTCACTGTTCTAATTAATTAAGATTCAATTCTTTTGGTGTTTTTTTAAAATGTAATATACAGTCTGTCCTCCTATATCCAGTTACAGGTAGACCTCATTAACTTTAGAGTTTATTGATATTTTCTGTCTTAAATAAATTGGAGTAGTTTCAAAAGTTCTGAAATATAGATAGATTAGTTACCAACATCATAAGCTGGTCACGTTGATAACAGACATTTAAAAGGTCATATGGGAACTTGAAGACAAGAGGAATTATGGAGCAATTAAGAGCAGGTGTTGGGATCCTGTTAAGATAGGATGCAATGGGCAATTTGTCCAAGGAAGTTAGTGGTTCATCTCCATGCCCAACAAAGAGAGGGTCCATACTCACCCCCTGTGAGCTTCCTTTAACACAGGGCTTCTTGTCCTTCACACTACTGACATTTGGGGCCAGATAACTCTTTGTTGTGTATGGCTGTCTCGTGCACTGTATGATGTTTAGCAGCATCCCTGGTCTTTCTCAACTAGATGTTTGCAGCACCCCCTCACTTATTGCAACCCAAAATGTCTCCAGGCATTGCCAAACACCTCCTGGGGGCAGGGAGAGGGACATAATTGTCCCCAGTTGAGAACCACTTCTTTAATACAACTCATTCTCTGGACTTTTAGAAATCATGCCAAGAATTCTTAAACATTCCAGGCATAGTGGCTGGGACAGTAATGATAAATACCTTCCATTTGTATAGTACTTTACAATATTAAATGTATTTTTACGTAAGTCCCACATGCCCAGATCAAATGCAAAGGAAATTATATGGTAAACTTAATGAAAACTATGAGTTAGGGTTATCCACATTGCTTCATGTTCCCATTTTTGTTCTGTTTTCCATGGGGAGATGGCATTTGTGATGTTCACTGAATATATTGTCTACAGGCAGGGGATCATAGCTTTCTTTTTAAATTTAGTCCTCATTTTTATTGTTAACACGTGTTTATTGTCACCATGTACTAGACCTTTGAGGTGTATGGTCCTTGTCCCCAAGGAATTGAAATAAAAAGATTACTAAAATATGAGAGCCCTTGCTATAAGCCAGTGAGTACACAAAACTGCTGTAAGAATTCATCACAGGTAAACAGTCAAGCAGGTTCTCAACTGGGGCAATTATGTCCCTCTCCCTGCCCTCAGGAGGTATTTGGCAATGCCTGGGTTGGTCATTGGAGAAAGGCATCACAGAAGAGTCGGCTTGAATTTTTTAAAAAAGCAAGTAAGCTGGGCTTTGAAAGAAAGGTCATACTTAAGTTAGCATAAGCTTCACGGGAAGGTAGAGAGAGTGTGTCCAGGACCAGGGGCATGGTGTGAACAAAGCAGAAAACTGCGTAAGAGTAGATCCATTGCACGAATGGAAAGTCAGAAGGAATGTAGTGGGAGCATAAGTTAAAGAGAAAGCTGTCTGAGATTCTAGAGGTTAGACCTCATCCTGTAGAGGGAACAGTTATGATTGGCAAGGCAGAAAGTGGAATGTGCAAGACCGTATTTTCAGGAAGAATCTGCCTCTATAGGTGGGAGAGGGCAAGAAGCAGGAGGTAGCATGGCGGAGAGTGACTGTGGCAAAGTTCAAGCTGTGAAACTGTAAGGAATAAGGGAAAGGAAAGGGACTTTGTGAAGGAATGTTGGCAGGACTTGGCAACTGATTAGATATGAGGCTGTATGAAAGCCATACCCAAGTTTCAAGTCTGAGTGACAAAGAGAATGTGCATTATATCTTTAACAGAAATAGAATGCTGGCATGTGAGGTCAGGTGATGCGTTCTGCTTTAGGCATGTGGAGTCTGAGGTAATGACAAACATCTTAATGGAGTAGTCCAGAAGGCAGCGGGAGTCTGAAAAGAATTTATGGAAATGTTTCTGAGAAGGAAAGAACCTGAGAGATCACCTCTCCCTCCTGCCCTATCATTTTACAGATGAAGAAACATGTGATATGTTAAGTGGCATGATCATGATCAAGTTGTATTTATGAGGGAGATCCTATTTCATAATGCAAAGGAATTCTAGTTTTATAAAGTGAAAAAGACTGGGAAGAAAGAGCTGAAAGATGCTTTTGTAGAATGAAACTTGACACTACAGCCCTGAAGCCCTAAAAAGGAAAGAATTTGGAATGTGTGGAGCAAGAAGAGTGGAGGCCCAGAGAGCTACTTCTACACAGAAAGTTGAGAGGAGGAGGGATCTGGCAGAGGAGACCAAGAAGCAGCTCTTGGGAGGATGCATTGTGGAGTTATTTGGGAGAAGTCAGAAAACAGGAACAATGGTTACAGTAACTCACAAGACCCCGGCCAGACACTCTTCTAAGTGCCGCACATGTACCAAGTCGTGGAATCTTTATGATTGTATCAAATGAGTATTTCTTTAAGTCCATTTTACAGATGAGGAAACTGAGGCAAAGAGAAGTTAACTTTCTTGCCTGGGGTTACACAGCTCCTAAGTGGTGGAGCCAGAATTTACTAATCAGGCATGATTTCAGAGGAGTGGTGGCAATAGTAAGTAGTTTAGAGACTGCTAGCAGTAAAGAAAGGGGTGTAGTGATAGTTCAAGGTTCTAGATAGAGTTATATTCCAGATAAAGAGCTCTGAGAATGATGGATGTCAAGAAGTCAGGGAAGGCAGAGAGGAATTAGAGAAACAAGATCCTAGTGGAGGAGCCGGGACCTTAAGCACAGGTTAAACCAATAGTCTTGGGCAAAAAGAGACTAAAACCACTTATTTTTCTGAGACCACTCACTAGCTTCCCAGGTTTTTCACTACCAAAGGCCATTTTTATTATTCCCCACCTTTCAAGAGCCCCAGATTTTCAAAGATTTTGATGATCAGCTTTAATTTTTTATTTTAATTAAAGTATAAATTATATGCAACGCAGAGTCCAGATATTAAGTATACTGTTTAGTGAGTTTTGAGTGTTGACTTTAATATATTAATTCATTTCCTATTTTTATTACTCGTATATAAAATTGCCAATCAAAATTTAGGATTATCACATCAAGTTAATGCAGTCTTGCTAACAGTATGGATACCTGACCATTTAGTTAACCTGTTTAGCCTGTTTGAGGCCTTTTGAAATATAGGTACATATTAGTTCTTAGATCCTTATCACTATCATCTATGAACCCTGAGAATCCAAGAACCCCAAGTGGGTAAACAGACACAGTCAGTTATGGGACTAGCTGGCCCAGAATTATAGGACCATTGTTGACCTTAGGCTTAACCCTTTCTTTCTCCGCTTTAAAAATTATGTGTATTTAAGGTGTGCAACATGATGTTCTGGTATACATATGCATGGTAAAATGGTTACTAGAGTCAAGAAAATTAATATATCCATCATCTCACATGGTCACTTCTTTTTTGTGGCAAGTGCACCTAAAATCCACTCTTTTAGCAAAAATCCCAAATATACAATACAGTATTACAGATATATACAGATATAACATTCCTAATCCAAAAATCCAAAACCCTGGCTGGGTACGGTGGCTCACACCTGTAATCCCAGCACTTTGGGAGGCTGAGTTAGGTGGATCATCTGAGGTTAGAAGTTCAAGACCAGCCTGGCCAATATGGTGAAACCCCAACTCCACTGAAAATACAAAAATTAGCTGGGCATGATGTCATGTGCCTGTAATTCCAGGTACTCGGGAGGCTGAGCCAGGAGATTCTCTTGAACCTGGGAGGCAGAGGTTGCAGTGAGCAGAGATCTCATCACTGCACTCCAGCCTGGGTGACAGAGCGGGATTTCATCTCAATAAATACATACATAAATAAATAGGTAAACACATTCAAAAAGTCCAACACCCGCAATGTTCCAAAACCTAAAACTCTTTGAGCACTGACATGATGCCCAAGTAGAACATTTTACATCTAACCTCCTGTGATAGGTCACCGTCAAACTGCAGTGAAAACTTTGTCTTTATTAAAAATATTATGTAAAATGCCTTTAAGGTATATTTGTAAGGTGTATACGAAACAAATGAATTTCAAGTTTGGACTTGGGTCTCATCCCAGTGTATCTTATAATATGTATGCAAATATTCCAAAATCCAAAAAATCCAAAATCTGAACTACTTCTGTCAGAGGCATGTGAACCAGAGCAACTCCATCTTAAATAGGAGCTGGGTAAAATGAGGCTGAGACGTACTGAGCTGCATTTCCAGATGGTTAAGGCATTCTAAGTCACAGAATGAGATAGGAGGTCAGCACAAAATACAGGTCATAAAGACCTTGCTGATAAAACAGGTTGCAGTAAAGAAGATTGCTAAAACCCACCAAAATCAAGATGATGATGAGAATGACCTCTGGTCCTCCTCACTGCTACACTCCCACCAGCACCATGACAGCTTACAAATGCCATGGCAATGTCAGGAACCTTATATGGTGTAAAAATGGGAAGCATGAATAACTCACCCCTTGTTTAGCAAATCATTAAGAAATAACCATAATCAGCAACCAGCAGCTGATCTGCTCTGTCTTGGAGCTGCTCTGTCTATGGAGTAGCCATTCTTTTGTTCTTTTACTTTCTTAATAAACTTGCTTTCACTTTACTCTATGGACTCATCCTGAATTCTTTCTTATGCGAGATCTAAGAACCTCCTCTTTTGGGGTCTGGATTGGGACCCTTTTCCTTAATATCTTTCTGGCAACGACGAAGGGGCTATAGTGCAGAAACCCCCAGTAAGTGTTGGAGTCTTGTAACATCTTTCTGGAGACCGTGGAAGCGAATATTGTGAGGAAACCCCTGATCCAAAGGCTAGCTTTGGGTAAGTGGTGCGGTCCTGTAATATCTTTCTGGCCACCACAGAAGCAACTAGTGAGGGAACCACCCAACCCAAAAGCTAACTTTGAGTAAGTGGTGGGGTCTGGTAACATTTTTCTGCCAAACCCTGAAGGTACAATACTGAAGAAGCTTCCCAACCCAAAGGCAATAGACTGATCAGCCGACTTTGGGTAAGTGATGGGGTACCTGGGTAAAGAATGGGATTGGGTTAGAGGCCCAACTTAGGAGAGTTAGAGTTTCTCCTAAGACAGAGATGGTTAAAGGGTCCTCTTGATAAAAAAGCAAGGACACTTGACCATAATGGGTTAGAGGCCCAAATTTGGAGGGTTAGAAATCCTTCCAAGATTTAGGTGTTAGAAATCCCTCTCAGTAAAGTACTTCTCATGAAGTCCTAGGCTAAGAATGGGCTTGGTACTATGGCCTGTTAACTGCTATTCCCTTTGGATTAATCTGCCTGGCAGTCTCTGCTGATGGCTGTGGGTGACAGGATTAGGCATGTACAGAATCTTGGGACATGGAGTGCTTTTTCCTCCCTAAAAGGGGAAACTTGAGAGCTGATGGGACTGCTGCAAAAGATCACTTCTTGACTGACAAGTGACCTGCTGAACTTTTCAGTGGTGCTGCAATGGGTGGGTCTTTCTCTGGCCTCCTTGAGCATTTCGCCTTCTCCACCCTGCCACAGGCAACGTTTTTCTCTCTCTCCTTTCCCTTTCTTATCTTTTCTATTACTCAGGGTGACCATCTTACCCAAGACCACATGTTGAAACTCTTGGTTGGAGGTTGGGTTAACAATGATGGGGGCAAGTTTGAGCCTTGCCAGTTTGATATTGGGTGTTAAGCAGAGTGGCTAGTGTCTATGTTTTGTCACACATATTTTGTTCTGGCCAGATGGAAAAAGATGATCATCCTTTGTGTTCCCGCTTGGCCCCCAGGGCAGTGATGCAGCCAGCCAGGTCTCAGGGAGAGGGAACCCAGAAGCCTGGCATGCTGGAAAAAGGGTAAGAATTTCTTACCAGCCAGACTTCTGGTCTCTCTCTCTCTCTGTGTGTGTGTGTGTGTGTGTGTGTGTTTTGTGTATGTGTGTGTGTGCAAACTGGATGAGGTTTCCTTCTGGTCAGTCCTTGGGAGCTTGACCTTGCAAACACATGGCAGTACTTTCTCTTGTTCTCTGCCATTACAATGGCAGCCCAGGTTCGGGATTGAATTCCCAGCTTAAGGGATCATCCTTTGTCTTCTATTTGTCTATGTATTTATATGTATTATGTGTGTGTAATATAAAAGAACCTAAATTAATAGGTTTAATAATAATAAGTTCAAATCAAATATTTTGTCACATAAGTAAAAAGTGTAATGCCTTTTAGTTCATGTGACTTAAGTAATCTTTGGGAAATAAAAACAGTTTTAAAGATTATTGGTAAAATGAAGACATTTGGTCTAAATTATGCAGGTCAGATATTAAGTTTGCTAAATGCCTTAAGGTCGTAAACTGCCGCTTTGACTTTTTTTTTTTTGAGACGGAGCCTCACTTTGTTGCCCAGACTGTAGTGCAGTGGTGCAATCTCGGCTCACTGCAAGCTCTGCCTCCCAGGTTCACGCCATTCTCCTGCCTCAGCCTCCTGAGTAGCTGGGACTACAGTCACCCGCCACCACACATGGCTAAGTTTTTGTAATTTTAGTAGAGATGGGGTTTCACCATGTTAGCCAGGATGGTCTCGATCTCCTGACTTCGTGATCCACCAGCCTCGGCCTCCCAAAGTGCTGGGATTACAGGCCTGAGCCACCACACCTGGCCCTTTGACTTTGAAAATTGTTCAATTTACCTACTTTGGCTACTTTGGAGCATTAGATTCTAGATAAGGCAAGGGACATGTGGAGTTAGCCACACACTGTAGCTATGCTGGAAAAAGTCAGCCCTTATCTGCATTTCTGTGTGTTGTCCTAGGCTGCACACCAAGTACATAATTAAAATCCCAAACTTACCAAAGTTTTCATCAAAAGTAAAAGAGTTAGCATTGTAACATATAATTAAGACTACTGAAAAAACAGTTCTACATGCAAAGTGTGTAAGAAAAGTGAAATGTGTTTTTGGTGAAAGATTATAAGAACGTATGGGAATGTGGATTTTTCTTGCCCAAATTAAAGGATTAAAGAATTGTTTTAAGTTAGATAGAATAAAGCCAAAGGTTTAAGCAAGTTATGGAAAGTGTGTAAAAAACAAATCTTGTAAAAAAAGATTCTGTATGTGGACATTGGCTAAAACTAAAGGGGTATTATTATTCAGTTTTTCCATAAGTTAAACATTGGAATAAAAACACAACAGGTTTTTCTTAGAGGAAAAACCATCTCATGCTGTGCTCTTTAACAAAAATTTGTAAAGGCTTATAAAAGGTTTATGAAAATCTTACCATATGGTCAAACTGATTAAGATGAAATACTTTATTTGTAAGGTTTCATTAAGAATTAGGTTTGACATCAATAATGCACTAATGCAACAGAGACATTTGGCTTTTTTGGTATAAGAGTTATGTAGGAAGCATTATCAAATATAAAATGGTGTTTGGTTTTCTTTGGGCTATATTCATATATATACGCTACTGGTATGTGTTCCAAAATAATGGGAAACTGCTACAATTCTGATACAACTTAGTGTATGCTATTAATAATTATAATTGTTACATGAAATTATTGTGTGCACAGAGGTACCCCAAATTTCCTAGTCAATCGTGGCTTTAATAGTGGCTGTTCTAAAAGATTTTTTCATCCACAGACAATCATTCTTGTTTTAATCCTCTTTAAAAGACGGTTTTATAATCAACAATAGGACTTTGACAGATGTCCTAAAATGCAAGCTTCTGATAACTTTGGAAATTGTGACATTAGAATAGAAGAAAAAACTTTCAGAACTCTCATAGAGAGGTGAAATGTTCATGAATATCAAGCAGAACAGGATTAACTAAATTAACCGAAACAATAGAAGACTAAAGTAATCTTTTGACTTTGCTTAAAATGTTGCTGACCCTTTGTTTTGTTTTTCAGAGTCAAGGAAACTTTTCTTTTGAGCTATTTACAGCTTGTAGCAATCATGTAAAGTATACTCCTCTGAACAAAATTTGGAGCATGTTTGTTTCTCTCTACCTGATTTCTCCAGAATCTGGAAACTATCTGTGAGTATTCTTAACTTTTAGCAATATAGTTATTTGCATAAGTGCAGTAAGAATCTGTTTTCTATTGTAACAGAACACGATTGGAGAAACTGGTTATTTTACCAAGGCTTTGACTGGAATAGCATGCTTTCCTTTGAGGAATCAAACTTGACTTGTAAAGCCAATAAAATCCCTTTGGGGAACTGGCCTCATATTTGCCTACACAGTCCCTGTACAGGGTTTCTAACCTATTGTAAGAATGCCACTTTCTAATAGGTCCAGGAGTCCCAAGTTATCTTGGGACCTCAAAAGGAGAGAAATTTACCCTACTCATAGGTGTTTTGAGGGTTCAAACTCATTGCAAGGCTTGGTTCTAAAAAAGTCTTATCTGAGATTCCTTCTATGGAGCAGAGTTCCATCAAAGTCAAATTACAAAAGGCTTATGTGAAAAATAATTATTCTTGCTGCACTTTATACAAAAAAATCAGGCCAAGTATAATAAAGCAAATCAGTGTTACTATGACTTGTCTTTAGTAAAAAATGGGAAACTGGAGAGAGAAACTGTGTTTCAAGAGCTATGCTACACTTGTTATTAAATTCTAGTCTCATCAGTTGCTTTTAAGTTAGTTGCTGCAATTTAGGCTAACCCTTCTTATTCCTGTGAACCAACCAGTGATCTCTAGCTGTTGCTCAGAAGAAACAAGGCAGATGAGTAATGTAAAAATCTGGATCAATATTCTAATTCTGGACATAATGGAATCATCTAGCAAGGTCATCTCAGCTTGGTTCCAACAGCTGCCCTTATAATTTGGAAAGCCTTATAATTTAGTTTACTTGAGATAATTTTACTTATTTTGCTTTACTCTTGTGGAATACATTGTTATTGCACTCTGTATAGGAATAAGGATAAGCTTACTCAACGTTTTCTTAAATTGAACACTTATTAGTCTTCCAAATATCACTTTTTGTCAGAACTTAAGAGTCATCAATGTCCCTCACCATACTGATGCTTTCTGACTGAGCTCCTCTCTACTCTGAACACAAGATATTTCATAGTTAGGCAGGAATACCATCACTCCTATCCAGCCCAAAGAAGTTACTAGAGATGGATCTTCATCCCTTTGCAACCCTTAGGATGAAAGGTTCTGTTATAAAAGGAAGGGGGGAAATGTCAGAGGCATGTGAACCAGAGCAACTCCATCTTAAATAGGAGCTGAGTAAAATGAGGCTAAGCTACTGAGCTGCATTTCCAGATGGTTAAAGCATTCTAAGTCACAGAATGAGATAGGACGTTAGCACAAAGTACAGGTCGTAAAGGCCTTAATGATAAAACAGGTTGCAGTAAAGAAGCTGGCTAAAACTCACCAAAACCAAGATGGTGATGAGAGTGACCTCTGGTCCTCCTCACTGCTCCACTCCCACCAGTGCCATGACAGTTTACAAATGCCATGGCAACATCTGGAAGTTGCCCTGTATGGTCTAAAAAGGGGAGGCATGAACAATCCACTCTTTGTTTAGCATATCATCAAGAAATAACCATAAAAATGGGCAACCAGCAGCCCTTGGAGCTGCTCTGTCTATGGAGTAGCCATTCTTTTATTTCTTTACTTTCTTAATAATCTTGCTTTTGCTTTGCACTGTGGGCTTGCCCTGAATTCTTTCTTGCATGAGATCCAAGAACCCTTTTATGGGATCCAGATCAGGACCCCTTTCTTGTAACACCTCTGGTCTCAAACATTTTTGATAAGGAATACTCAAACTGTATTAACTACAGTCCTCATGTTGTTCATTTGCTCCCTAGACTTATTCATCCTACATATCTGCAAGTTTATATCCTTTGACCTACATTTCCACATTTCCTCCCCAAACTCTTTGTAACACCTGTTTTATTCTCTATGTCTGTGTATTACTTTTTTTTTTTTTTTCAAAAAAAGATACCATGTATACATGAGATCCTGTAGTATTTTTCTTTCTGTTTCTGGCTTATTTTACATACCATTATGTGTCCTACAGATTCATCCATGTTGTGGCAAATGAGAGGATCCCCTTCTTTTTTAAGGTTGAATAACATTCTATTTTATATGCGCATGTGTTTCTTATCCATTCACATCCATGGGCACTTAGATTGTTTCCATATCTTGGCTATTGTGAATAATGCTGCAATGCACATGCAAATAACATTTCTATGTGCATAGAAAAAACATGGAAGGCCATACAACAATATATATACAGTGATCGTCGCTGCTTGCTGAGATAACAGGTGAACTTTTTTCTTTTTGCTTGTATTATTCCATTTGAAAAATTGTATTTTCTAACTTTTCTACCAAATCTATATTAGTTAATTCATTCATGTATTCATTTTTAATAAATAAATTAGCATTTATTAATAAAGAATGAATATATATATTATACTTTAAGTTCTAGGGTACATGTGCACAACATGCAGGTTTGTTACATAAGTATACATGTGCCATGTTAGTTTGCTGCACCCATTAACTCATCATTTACATTGGGTATTTCTCCTAATGCTATCCCTCCCCCAGGCCCCCATCCCATGACAGGCCCTGGTGTGTGATGTTCCCCTCCCTGTGTCCAAGTGTTCTCATTGTTCAATTCCCACCTATGAGTGAGAACATGCAGTATTTGGTTTTCTGTTCTTGTGATAGTTTGCTCAGAATGATGGTTTCCAGCTTCATCCCTTTCCCTTCAAAGGACATGAACTTATCCTTTTTTATGGCTGCATACTATTCCATGGTGTATATGTGCCACAGTTTCTTAATCCAGTCTATCATTGATGGACATTTGGGTTGGTTCCAAGTCTTTCCTGTTGTGAATAGTGCCACAATAAACATATGTGTGCATATGTCTTTATAGTAGCATGATTTATAATCCTTTGGGTATATACCAAGTAATGGGATGGCTGAGTCAAACGGTATTTCTAGTTCTAGATCCTTGAGGAATCGTCACACTGTCTTGTCTTCCACAATGGTTGAACTAATTTACACTCCCACCAACAGTGTAAAAGCGTTCTTATTTCTCCACATCCTCTCCAGCATCTGTGGTTTCCTGACTTTTTAATGATTGCCATTCTAACTGGCGTGAGATGGTATCTCATTGTGGTTTTGATTTGCATTTCTCTGATGACCAGTGATAATGAGCATTTTTTTCATGTGTCTGTTGGCTCCATAAATGTCTTCTTTTGAGAAGTGTCTGTTCATATCCTTTGCCCACTTTTTGTTGGGGTTGTTTGTTTTTTTCTTGAAAATTTATTTATGTTCTTTGTAGATTCTGGATATGAGCCCTTTGTCAAATGGGTAGATTGCAAAGATTTTTCTCTCATTCTGTAGGTTGCCTGTTCACTCTGATGGTAGTTTCTTTGGCTGTACAGAAGCTCTTTAGTTTAATGAGCTCCCATTTGTCTATTTTGGCTTTTGTTGCCATTGCTTTTGGTGTTTTAGTCATGAAGTCCTTGCCCATGCATATGTCCTGAATGGTATTACCTAGGTTTTCTTCTAGGGTTTTTATGGTTTCAGGTCTAACATTTAGGTCTTTAATCCATCTTGAATTAATTTTTGTACAACATGTAAGGAAGGGATCCAGATTCAGCTTTCTGCATATGGCTAGCCAGTTTTCCTAGCACTATTTATTAAATAGGGAATCCTTTTCTCATTGATTGTTTTTGTCAGGTTTGTCAAAGATCAGATGGTTATAGATGTGTGGTGTTAATTCTGAGGCCTCTGTTCTGTTCCATTGATCCATATATCTGTTTTGGTACCAGTCCCATGCTGTTTTGTTTACTGTAGCCTTGTAGTATAGTTTGAAGTCAAGTAGCATGATGCCTCCAGCTTTGTTCTTTTTTTCTTAGGATTGTCTTGGCAATGAGGGCTCTTTTTTGGTTCCATATGAACTTTAAAGTAGTTTTTTTTTCTCCAATTCTGTGAAGAAAGTCATTGATAGTTTGATGGGGATGGCATTGAATTTATACATTACCTTGGGCAGTATGGCCATTTTCACAATATTGATTCTTCCTGTCCATGAGCATGGAATGTTCTTCCATTTGTTTGTGTCCTCTTTTATTTCATTGAGCAGTGGTTTGTAGTTCTCCTTGAAGAGGTCCTTGACATCCCTTGTAAGTTGGATTCCTAGGTATTTTATTGTCTTTGTAGCAATTGTGAATGGGAGTTCACTTATGATTTGGCTCTGTTTGTCTGTTATTGGTGTATGGGAATGGTTGTGATTTTTGCACGTTGATTTTGTATCCTGAGACTTTGCTGAAGTTGCTTATCAGCTTAAGGATAAGCTTTGGGCTGAGATGATAGGGTTTTCTAAATACACAACCATCTCCTCTGCAAACAGGGACAATTTGACTTCCTCTTTTCCAATTGAGTACACTTTATTTCTTTCTCTTGCCTGATTGCCCTAGCCAGAACTTCAACACTATGTTCAATAGGAGTGGTGAGAGAGGGCATCCCTGTCTTGTGCCAGTTTTTAAAGGGAATGCTTCCAGTTTTTGCCCATTCAGTATGATATTGGCTGTAGGTTTGTCATAAATAGCTCTTATTATTTTGAGAAACGTTCCATCAATGCCCAGTTTATTGAGAGTTTTTAGCCTGAAGCGCTGTTGAATTTTGTCAGAATCCTTTTCTGCATCTGTTGAGGTAATCATGTGGTTTTTGTCGTTGGTTCTGTTTATGTGATGGATTATGTTTATTGATTTGCATATGTTGAACCAGCCTTGCATCCCAGAGATGAAGCCAACTTGATCATGGTGGATAAACTTTTTGATGTGCTGCTGGATTCGGTTTGCCAGTATTTTATTGAGGATTTTCGCATCAATGTTCCTCAGGGATATTGGCCTAAAATTCTCTTTTTGTGTGTGTGTCTCTGCCAGGCTGTGGTATCATGATGATGCTGGCCTCATCATGATGAGTTAGGGTGGCTTCCCTCTTTTTCCATTAATTGGAATAATTTCAGAAGGAATGGTACCAGCTCCTCCTTGTACCTCCAGTAGAATTCAGCTGTGAATCCGTCTGGTCCTGGACTTCTTTTACTTGGTAGGCTATTAATTATTGCCTCAATTTCAGAGCCTGTTATCGGTGCATTCAGAGATTCAACTTCTTCCTGGTTTAGTGTTGGGAGGGTGTATGTGTCCAGGAATTCATCCATTTTTTCTAGATTTTCTAGTTTATTTGTGTAGAGGTGTTTATAGTATTCTCTGATGGTAGTTTGTACTTCTGTGGGATTGGTGGGGATATCCCCTTTATCATTTTTTATTGCATCTATTTGATTCTTCTCTCTTTTCTTCTTTATTAATCTTGCTAGCAGTCTATCAATTTTGATGATCTTTTCAAAAAAGCAGCTCCTGGATTCATTGATTTTTTGAAGGGTTTTCTGTGTCTCTATCTCCTTCAGTTCTGCTCTGATCTTAGTTATTTTTTGCCTTCTGCTAACTTTTGAATTTGTTTGCTCTTGCTTCTCTAGTTCTTTTAATTGTGATGTTAGGGTGTCGATTTTAGATCTTTCCTGCTTTCTCTTGTGGGCATTTAGTGCTATAAATTTAAAGACACTGCTTTAAATGTGTCTCAGAGATTCTGGTACATTGTGTCTTTGTTCTAACTGGCTTCAAAGAACGTATTTATTTCTGCCTTCATTTTGTTATTTACCTAGTAGTCATTCAGGAGCAGGTTGTTCAGTTTCCATGTAGTTGTGTAGTTTTGAATGAGTTTCATAATTCTGAGTTCTAATTTGATTGCACTGTGGTCTGAGAGACAGTTCGTTGTGATTTCTGTTCTTTTACGTTTGCTGAGGAGTGCTTTACTTCCAACTATGTGGTCAGTTTTGGAATAAGTGTGATGTGGTGCTGAGAAGAATGTATATTCTGTTGATTTGGAGTAGAGAGTTCTGTAGATGCTGTTAGGTCCGCTTGGTGCAGAGCTGAGTTCAAGTCCTGGATATCCTTGATAACCTTCGTTCTCATTGATCTGTCTATTGTTGACAGTGGGTGTTAAAGCTTCCCATTATTATTGTGTGGGAGTCTAAGTCTCTTTGTAGGTCTCTAAGGACTTGCTTTATGAATTTTCATGCTCCTGTATTGGGTGCATATATATTTAGGATAGTTAGCTCTTCTTGGTGAATTGATCCCTTTACCATTATGTAATGGCCTTCTTTGTCTTTTTTGTTCTTTGTTGGTTTAAAGTCTGTTTTATCAGAGACTAGGATTGCAACCCCTGTTTTTTTGTTTTTGTTTGTTTGTTTGTTTGTTTTTTGCTTTCCAATTGCTTGGTAGATCTTCCTCCATCCCTTTATTTTGAGCTTATATGTATCTTTGCATGTGAGATGGGTCTCCTGAATACAGCACACTGATGGGTCTTGACTCTTTATCCAATTTGCCAGTCTGTGTCTTTTAATTGGGGCATTTAGCACATTTACATGTAAGGTTAATATTGTTATGTGTGAATTTGATCCTGTCATTATGATGTTAGTTGGTTATTTTGCTCATTAATTGATGCAGTTTCTTCACAGCATTGATGGTCTTTACAATTTGGCATATTTTTGTGGCAGCTGGTACTTGTTGTTTCTTTCCATGTTTAGTGCTTCCTTCGGGAGCTCTTGTAAGGTAGGTCTGGTGGTGACAAAATCTCTCAGCATTTGCTTCTCTGTAAAGGATTTTCTTTCTCCTTCACTTATGAAGCTTAGTTTGGCTGGATATGAAATTCTGGGTTGAAAATTCTTTTCTTTCAGAATGTTGAATATTGGTCCCCACTCTTTTCTGGACTGTAGAGTTTCTGCCGAGAGATCTGCTGTTAGTCAGATGGGCTTCCCTTTGTGGGTAACCTGACCTTTCTCTCTGGCTGCCCTTAACATATTTTCCTTCATTTCAACTTTGGTGAATCTGATAATTATGTGTCTTGGGGTTGCTCTTCTCGAGGAGTATCTTTGTGGTGGTCTCTGTATTTCCTAAATTTGAATGTTGGCCTGCCAAGCAAAGTTGGGTAAGTTCTTTTGGATAATATCCTAAAGAGTGTTTTCTGACTTTGTTTCATTTTCCCCATCACTTTCACATATACCAGTCAAATGTAGATTTGATCTCTTCACATAGTTCCATATGTATTGGAGGCTTTGTTCATTGCTTTTTACTCTTTTTTCTCTAAACTTCTCTTCTCACTTTATTTCATTAATTTGATCTTCAGTCACTAATACCCTTTCTTCCACTTGATCGATTCAGCTATTGAAGCTTGTGCATATGTCATGTAGTTCTTGTGCCATGATTTTCAGCTCCATCAGGTAATTTAAGGTCTTCTCTACACTGTTTTTTCTAGTTAGCCATTTGTCTAATGTTTTTTCAAGGTTTTTAGCTTCCTTGTGATGGCTTCAAACATCCTCCTTTAGCTCAGAGAAGTTTGTTATTACCAACCTTCTGAAGCCTAGTTCTGCCATCTTGTCAACCTCATTCTCCATCCAGCTTTGTTCCATTGCTGGTGAGAAGATGCAGTCCTTTGGAGGAGAAGAGGAGCTCTGGTTTTTAGAATTTTCAGCTTTCCTGCTCTGGTTTCTCCCCATCTTTGTGGTTTTATCTACCTTTGCTCTTTGATGTTGGTGACCTACAGATGGGGTTTTGGTGTGGATGTCCTTTTTGTTGATGTTGATGCTATTCCCCTTTGTTTGTTAGTTTTCCTTCTAACAGTCAGGTACCTCAGCTGCAGGTTTGTTGGAGTTTGCTGGAGGTCCACTCCACACCCTGTTTGCCCAGATATCAACAGTGGAGGCTGCAGAACAGCAAATATTGCAGAACAGCAAATATTGCTGCCTGATCCTTCCTCTGGAAGCTTCGTCCTAGAGAGTCACCTGCTTGTATCAGGTGTCAGTCAGCCCCTACTGGGAGGTGTCTCCCAGTTAGGCTACACAGGGTTCAGGGACTCACTTGAGGAGGCAGTCTGTCTGTTATCAGAGCTCTGACATTGTTGGAGATCCACTGCTGTCTTCAGAGCTGTCAGACAGGGATGTTTAAGTCTGCAGAAGTTTCTGCTGCCTTTTCTTCAGCTATGCCCTGTCCCCAGAGGTGGGGTCTATAAAGACAGCAAGCCTTGCTCCACTGTGGTGGGCTCCACCCAGTTTGAGCTTCCTAGGCTGCTTTGTTTACTTACTCAAGCCTCAGAAATGGTGGACGCCCCTCCTGCTGCCAGGCTGCTGCCTGGCAGGTCAATCTCAGACTGCTGCGCTAGCAGTGAGCAAGGGTCTGTGGACATGGGACCTGTTGATCCAGGTGCAGGATACAATCTTCTGGTGTGCTGTTTGTTGAGACCTTTGGAAAAGCACTGTATTTGAGTGGGGGTGTCCTCCTGGTACAATCTGTCATGGCTTCCCTTGGCCTGGAAAGGGAAATTGCCAGACCCCTTGTGCTTCCTGTGTGAGGCAACACCCTGCCCTGCTTCGGCTCACCCTCCGTAGGCTGCATCCACTGTCCAACCAGTCCCAATGAGATGAACCAGTTACCTCAGTTGGAAATTCAGAAATCACCCGTCTTCTACTTTGTTCACGCTGGGAGCTACAGAATGGAGCTGTTCATATTTGGCCGTCTTTGAACAGAACACGACAGAGATCAAGAAATAATACTTTTTAAAAGAACCACTTCTGTTCTTCAAAATGCTTACAATATAATAGTCAATGAAAAAAGTAGGCTAAAAACAATCTAAAATCACCAGTGCTAAATTAAGGAAGAGAAAGAAGAGAAACTAGAGCTAGAGAAAGGAAATAAATAGAAAAAAGGAAGAAAAAAAAGGAAGAAAAATCTTAACAGTGGCCCATTTGGGGGTGGCAAATTTCTTTTACAATATCTGTTCTGAAGATTCTACAGTGAGTATGTGTTACTTTTATTTATTTTTTGAGACAGGGTTTCACTCTCAGGATGAGCACAGTGACATGATCACAGCTCAGTGGAGTGTTGACCTCTCCAGGCTCAGTGCACATGTCTTTATGAGGTGGTGATTTCATTTTCTTTGGGTATATATACAGAAGTGAGATTACTGTGTCATATAAACCAGTAAAGTTCTACTTTTAATTTTGTTAGGAACCTCCATACTGTTTTCTATAATGGCTCACCAAATTACCTTCCCTCCAACAGTGTACAAAGATTTCCTGTTCTCCATACCCTTGCCAACACTTGTTATCTTTTGACTTTAGATAATGGCTGTCTTAAGAGCTGTGAGGTGATAGCTCATTGCAGTATGGATTTGCATTTCCCTGATGGTTGATAATGTTAAGCACCTTTTCACATACTTGTTGGCCATTTTTATGTCTTCTCTGGAGAAATGTCTATTAATACTTTCTAAAAATCACTGACCTAGCTTTTATAATTGATTCTTAGGAGTTGAGCTAAGAGAGGTCTGATTATATTAGTTCTTCACAATAAGAAACCAATGATGATTCATAACAAGTTTTAGAATTAATTGTATGTGGCAAGATATGTAGTGCCACCCAATTTTTGTCATTATTTAAGTTTGATAGTGATGCAGTGGTATTGTTTAAGAAGGGTCTTCTTGCCTTTTAGAAATTCATGCTGAGATATTTACAGATGATATGATATCAAGGACCTGCTGCAAAATAATTCCAGGTGATGGTGGGCATAAAAAATCCAACAAGACAGGCCTGAATTGATAATTGAAGTTGGTATACGGGAGTTCAGTATACCATTGTCTACTTTTACACGTTTAAAATTTCCAGTAATAAAAACAATTTTTAAGGGAAAAATAAAATTAAGGATGGATATCAGTCAGGGTTTAGTTTCATTTAACAGAGATCTGTTTATGCTGAGGTAAACAGATTTAATACAGGGAATTCAGTGTCTAAAAATTTGTTAAAAATTACTGGCAGTGCACTCTCTAGGCTGGGCCTCTAGGAGTAATTAGCATAACAACACATGCAACTGGCTTGCTAAGGTTAAATGCTATCTGTGCCTCCTTCAGGAATGCTGGAAATCAGGAAGCCATTATCTCAAGTGCATGCTCCAGGAACACATCACTTGAGCCAGATCTGATGATCAGGAATCATAGCCACAACTGTTGGCACCAGGGCTACCTGCTCCTGCTGCACCTGCTAGAATGGTACCAGCAAAGTGGATGCCTTGCTCTGGCCACCACCACTCTCCCATTGGTGGAATCTAAATTATATCTAGAACTCTAGCTGCAAGGGAGTGTGGGAAATGTAGTTTTCAACTTTCTATCCTTTATAGAACTGGGGTAAAAAGAGGTAGCAACAAATATTGAGTGGACCAATCCACCACAAAGTGTTAGCAATTAGGCTGTCAGTACTGTTCCCAGTACAAGGAAAGTCTTCCCTCTCCTCCAATCAAATATTACCTATTGTTAGACACAGTTCAGGTCCTATCTCTTTATTAAATTAAGCCTTACCTGATCTCTTCTGGCCTCATTGATTTCTCCACCGTTCTACTTTCCTTTCTTCTTTCCTTCCTTGTTTCCTTCCCTCCTTCATGCATGTATGCACTGTGTAGGTGTGTGTGTCTCTGAACTGGGCTTATTCTTCATTCTGCCATGTAGTTTAGTCTATATCATGCAAATGTTTTGAGGTACAGTGTCATTTTAGATAAGTTAGTCTCACTTGGTTAAATAGGCTTTAGGTGACTTAAGGCCAGGTAAGTTTCTTTGTGTATCCTTTCCTTTGATGTATAACACCATGTAGTATAAATAGCAAGATTATGTATTTTACATTGGTACTATTAATAAATTGTACCAATAAGCATACCAAGAAATTGATGCCTTCCTTAAGTACCTCACAAGATTGTGGTAAGGATCAGAAATGTTCTGTGCTAAATAAATTGTAATTTGTAACCTATTATAAATGTTGACAGATAGTAATTACGGTTGTGTTAACACCAAGATCTTCATATGATGACCCTAGTCTGCCTTTTAATTAATCATATAGCCTGATGATTATTTCTATCTTTCAGTGAAACTATAGTTCTTTGTTTCTTGAACGCAATCTGCACTTCCCACTTCTGTGCTGTTGACCACGTTCTCCCTCCACTGAGAAGTCTCAGCTCAGGCCCTATCTCCATCTGTCAGTCTCCTCTCCACCAACCAGTCTGAATGTCCAGCAATAACCGGTTAGATAACAATTTCTGGCAGAGTTAACCAAGTATCAATAGTAGTGGTGTAGATCTGTGCTTACTGACATAACTCAGGATAGGAAATGGTATCTTAAGTGAAAAAAATGTTTTAAAAACTCAATGTTTGGTATAATTTCTATTTTTGTAAATGTGTATATATTTTTTATTTGTACTCATTCTTTCATTTGACAGATATTTATTGAGTGTCTACTGTGTGCCAGGCACTATATCTATGTGCATAGAAAAACCCTGGAAGGCTATACAACAATATATATAGAGTGATCGTCTGTGCTTGCTGAGGTAACAGGTGAACTTTTTTCTTTTTGCTTATTTTATTCCATTTGAAAAATTGTATTTTCTAACTTTTCTACCAAACCTGTATTAGTTAATTAATTCATTCATTTATTCATTTATTTTTAATAAATAAATTAGTATTTATTAATAAATAATATTTTTAAAAGAATCACCTCTGTTCTTCAAAATGCTTACAATATAATACTCAATGAAAAAAGTAGGCTAAAAACAATCTAAAATCACCAATGCTAAACTTAAAAAAGAGAAGGAAGAAGAGCTAGAGCTAGAGAAAGGAAAGGAAAAGAAAAAAGGAAGAAAAAAAGGAAGAAAAATCTTAACAGTGGCCCATTTGGGGGTGGTAGAATTTATTTTACAGTATCTGTTCTGAAGATTCTACAGTGGGTATGTGTTACTTTTATTTATTTTTTGAGACAGGGTCTCACTCTGTTGCCCAGGCGGGAGCACAGTGGCATAATCACATCTCAGTGGAGCTTTGACCTCCCTAGGTTCAGGTGATCCTCCCACCATAGCCTCCCAAGTAGCTGGGACAACAGACACGTGCTACACACCCAGTTAATATTTTGTTTTGATTTTTTTGTTGTTGTTTGTTTTTTGTAGAGATGGGGTTTTGCCATGTTGTCTCAAATTCTTGGGCTTAAGTGATCTGCCTGCCTTGGCATCCCAAAGTGTTGGGATTACAAATGTGAGCGACCATGCCCAGTCATTGTATTCCTTTTAGAAGCAGGAAAAAAAAAAATTTCAAGGTCCAATCCAAATGTGACTTTTCTATGAAGCTGCCTGAGATCCCTGCATTTAACATTTTTCAAGCTTTTTCAATCCCTTCATCACTTAGTACTCAATAAATATATGATAAGTTGAATTTATACTATTTTTTCAAATGTGGCCTTGGTGATAGGTGTCATTAATTTTGTTAATTTTTCCCTTCAATTTCTATTTTGATTTTCAAGAACAAGTTAGGTTTCAGAGAGGTTATTTAATAATAATAAAAAATTATTCTTTGTGATTAATTTGTACTAGCATTTGCATAATATTGACCTAATTTTAGTGGCCAGGACTTCATCTGTTGTTTTCATTCTTTTGCCTTCTTCTCTATTTCTTACTAGTTTTACACACACAGGCATGTGTGTGTGTGATATGCATACACACACACACATATATATACATACATATGTATTTTTAATATAAACATTTAAACAGTAGACTCAAGATCTATTATTAGTCAATCCTTTCTCACTGCAGAAAATTTTTGTCTAGTGCCCTATTTCCTTCCATTTTGTAGAGAGAAAAGTCTCCTTAACCCAGATTGGAAATGCCATCCACTGAATTAACTTTCTATCAGCCCTGTAATATCACTTCAGTAGCCTGGGATGTAGTCACACAGGAGGGAGTCAATGTGGCAAGACTTTTAGAAATTACCCAGTCTAGCCCATTTGGACAGCTTTCATCAAAGAGGGGCAAGGGGTAAGAATGGGGCTCAACCATTTTAATTCATTTCAGCTTTTGCAAAATAAGGCAGATGGTAAAACATCACCACTGCATGAAGGTACCAGAAACAATCAGAGATGGGCCAGTCTCTAGCACCACCACTGTGGTTAGATGAATCAGCCTCAGACCAGGAGTCATGGGGCTCAAATCTCCCTGTCCTGGCTCTCTTCCTTCTTGAGGAGGTGCCCTGCCCTGAAGACAAGACGAGGCTCCTAGAACCTGAGATGTTATAAACATGTGTGTATTATGGCACATTACAGGATCCTGAAACCAGGGAAGTTTTATTCTAGATAAGAGACTGTGTGAATGAAAAGAATAATGTGTGGCCTGGTTATGGAAAGAGGAAAAAAGGGGGATACCTGGAAAAGTTATCATTCTAGAGCACTTTCTGTGGATCTTCAAAATAATAGAAATTAATAAGATGCTTCTTGAAATACTACTTAGTTGGGCACATTGGAGTTTGACCCTTAACTAGGCTACAGCATTCTTACGGAATTTAGGATCAGACAAAGTTCAAAGCATTGTCTAAGGGGATTTGCTAATGACATTTAAAGAAAAAAAAAAAAAACTGCTCATTGACATTCTCCTTCATTCCATGGTCCCCAGCACTTTGCTGAGAGTATCACAGTGAGGCTCCCCATGCATTATAGGCCTTGCTTTTGAAATTGCATTTGCCTCTGTGGCCATCTGCTTTTTAGACATGATTGGGCACATTCAGGGTGGCATGGCCATAGACAAGCCATCTGATTTTTAATTCGTGAGGCTGCTGTGCCCCCAAAATTCTTTTTCTCCCTCCCTACTTACTATGAGTGATCCCACAGAAACTTAAACCACAGTCATCCATATGGGAGAAAATGTGAACTCTGGAAGTTTTTCATTTCTGATGAGTAATATAGTAGCAGATGGATTAAACCAAATCCTTTGAGTATGAGTTTTTAATTCCCTAATTCCCTGACGTAAAGTGATTTCATTGAAGAGATTGATTTAATCTCTTGCAGTTGATGGATACACTACTTGCAAAATTTCAAAACATAAATTTGTTGTTTACTGGTTGACTACCAGGTTGGGTACTTGATCCCAGGATTTGCATTTTTTTTTTTAAGCTGGGATTGCTAAACTGAAGGTGTTTTTGTGTCTGTGCAGTCTGTACCCAGCTATATGTGTGCTCTGTGATCTGACACGTTAAAATAACTGAATCACTTTCATTTTAAAAACACTGCTTCAGGCCAGGCGCGATGGCTCACGTCTGTAATCTGAACACTTTGGGAGGCCGAGGAGGGTGGATCACCTGAGGTCAGGAGTTCGAGAACAGCCTGACCAACATGGAGAAACCCTGTCTCTACTAAAAATACAGAAATTAGCTGGGCATGGTGGCACATGCCTGTAATCACAACTACTTTGGAGGCTGAGGCAGGAGAATTGCTTGAACCAGGGAGGCGGAGGTTGCAGTGAGCTGAGACTGTGCCATTGCACTCCAGCCTGGCAACAAGAGCGAAACTTCATCTCAAAAAACAACAACGACAACAACAACACTGCTTCATATCATAAAAGGGGGTCTCTGTTACCTACAGCTAGCATGATAGTCTTATAAACCTGATCAGTAAGATTATGGGACATGATTCACTGTATAGTTTAAAGTGGAAGGAAATTTATAAAAGGCATAAAATTTAGATACACCTCCATAACTTGATAGACAAAGATTGCTTTAATGCATCTAGTAGCAACATGTAAAAGTTGTATAATCAGTAAATTAACTACTTGTTTATTTGTGGTAATTTATTTTTAATCAGTAGTGTTTTAATATGTTTAGTTATTTTTTTATTTTGCTATATTTTAGGGGTGTCAAGCTTCCATTTTTGGTATCTACTTCTAAATACACTCAGAACAGGAGAAATTTGGACTAATTTTCAAACTACAGATACTTTCTAATCATGATGCATTTCAAAAGTGGACTCGAATTAACTGAGTTGCAAAACATGACAGTGCCTGAAGATGATAACATTAGCAATGATTCCAATGATTTCACCGAAGTAGAAAATGGTCAGATAAATAGGTGAGTATTTTTCCACTAACACTTCCTGCCAAGTGAAAGAAATGGCTCGTGGCTCACATCTGTAATCCCAGCCCTTTGGGAGGCCGAGGTGAGTGAATCATTTGAGGTCAAGAATTCGAGACCAGCCTGACCAACATGGTGAAACCTCGTCTCTACTAAAAATACAAAAAATTAGCCATGCTTGGTGGTGCATGCCTGTATTCCCAGCTACTTAGGAGGCTGAGGCAGGAGAATCGCTTGAACCTGGGAGGTGGAGGTTGCAGTGAGCCGAGATCATGCTGCTGCACTACAGCCTGGGCGACAGAGTGAAACTCTGTCTTGGAAAAAAAAAAAAAAAAAAAAGTAAAGAAAAAGAAACGGCTATAAAAATTATTCTGATTTTTAGTTATTCTGTTGAATTATTCATTACTAAAGTTATGTTCCATTTGAAGATGCAATTTGAATTTCTTATGTGACATCTGTTGGGCATAGTCTGCAATAGCAGATGAAGCAAATAGGAAAGTAATTTATTCATCTTTTAAAATCTTTCAATTGAGACTAATAAAAATGTATGAATACACTGAACCCCAACCAAGCTCTGTGTTATGAATTAAACAGACTACTGGAATTTCACTGCATCCCATATCCAAACGTGTACTACCGTCATCTGTACATATTTGAATCAAGAAATGGTCAAAGTTGCATTTGCTAATGAATCTGTGTTAAACTACAAGTGTGTCATCCTTATAAGAGTCATTTGTAGTATGGATTTTAAATAATAATAATGGTTGACCCCAAATGACTCTATGAGGAACTATAATAGAGACATAGTACATAAAAGAGAAAGAGAAGGAAAGTGAACACGACTGAAGGGAGAAGCAATGGGGAAGAAGTAGAGGGTCAGGGTAGGAAGAGTGCTGGCCTGGGAGCTCCCAGCCACTAGCTGTGTCCTCAGGCAAGTCCTTCCAACCCTTGGGTCTTTATTGCTTACGTTACAAGAGTAGAACCAAATGTCTTTTTTAAAAAATGATTTGGGGCATTCTTAGATCCACTGATTGTCTAACTGGCTTAGCAGGAAGCCCTCCAGCTTGGGAGTTAGCGGCATAGCCTCCTAAAAGATTAGGAAAAGAGAGTGGCATATGCAGGACCGTTACAACACCTACAATGTTATACTTTGGGAGGGTCAAAAGGAAATTGGGGTGGGAAAGGATAAGAATATTATGTCAACTAACCAGGCATCTTTGTAGGAATCATTTCTGATAGTCTACATTCTGATAAAATGTGTGATTAAAAGTCCAGCATAGGATTTAGCTACCATCATTTATTAATACAGATGTTCAGAAGTTCCAGCCTTGTCTCTCCTTTTTTCCTCCTTTAAATGTTCTTAGAGGTTAAGTTCTCAACTCAGACACTCTTCCTCATTATTATCCAACTACTGTCAACTGTGCTAGATGATGGTTCTTATTATGGGACTCAAGTGTACTTACTTCTTTCACCTTTTTTGAGTAATTACTAATAATAATACCCATTTCTTGAGTGCCGGGTATTTTACATATGCTACCACATATCCTTATAACTGCCATGCAAAGCAGGTATTCTTCTGCAAATGAGAAAAATGTAAAATTTCCGTTTACAAATAAGGAAAACTAAGGTTCAGAGAAAGAAAATAACTTATCCAAGGGTACACAAAGGTCTGTCTAAAATTTGTGTATTTTTACTCTACCCTCCTCCCTCTGGTTATAATGCTTGGGCATTGGTAAAAAGCTAGTCTTTAATAGTTCTATTAAATGCTACCAGGGCCATTTTATGTGCTGTACTCCTGGAAGGTTCAGTAGTCCCTATTGACCTCCACTGAACAGTGGAAGGAATTCTCACAAGTAGGACATTGTGATTTTATAAAAATATCAAAGCAATCCATTATCAAAGCAATCCAAACCTCAAGGGCCTTAAAAGTGGGAGTCATTTATAATAGTCAGTTTAGAATCTCAACTTGATTTTTAAAAGTGTCACTTACTAAAAATGCCAAGTTTTTAGATGACTACCACTTGCAGTAGATGGGAGAAACATCCATTCTCACCCGCGACTTAGGCGCCTTGCCCGGATGAACTCACTTCCCTATAGGATCCGACCAGGGCAAGCGTTGGTGGTACAGAGGGAGGTCTATTGGCTTTTGGTTCCTGTATTGCAAATGCAGTGTGACGAGGTTTTTTTTTTTTTTTTTCCCCCTCCTTCTCTGACTCAGTTCATGACTCTTATTTCATTTTTGGCTCTAAGACAATTAAAAGCAACATTAGCATGAAGCTAATAAAGAAAAAGATCCTTGCCAGTTTTATTGAAGGTCCCTATTGGGTTATCTGGCTTACTGTATTGGTATATTTTAGTAGTCCATGATTCCTGCAAAAACTACACCTAAATACCCCTCATTCTTCCTACGGCTTTCTCAAATTTGTGAGAGGAGGGTAGGTCCAATTATATGAATCTAAGAAAACTACTTCTCCCCAAACAGTGAACTTTTAGGAAGCTGGAGAAAATGTTGAAAACAAACATTGACGTTGTGTTACTTGGCATCTAGCTGATAGCTCTGCCTGGAAACTTCGCAATTGGATACAATAAGAATTATTCTTTTAAGTGTGGTTGAAAATAAGAGTAGTGTCATTTGAACATTCAGACATCTGCCCTTATTCCAGTTCAGTTGTTTTATTTCATGCCTAAATTTTGGGGCTGTAGTCATAGAAACCTATACCTGGAATGATAATACCTTTTAAAATATCCATTAGACCAGTGCTGCCAACTGGTGTTTTAATGTGTATATGAAACACTTGGAAACCTTGTTAAATGCATATTCTGATTCAGTAAGCCTGGGGTGGGGCCTGTGATTCTGATTTCTAGCAAATTCCCAGGTGACACCCATAACTGCTGGTCCATGAGCCAAACTTTGAGTAGAAAGCTCTAGACTCTTCCTCTAAATGTGAACTTCTTGTGAGAAGGGACTGTCTTAATCATCTTTATATTTCTTCTGCCTATCCTAGTGTCTAGGCAGGGTGGACTGCCTATCCTAGTGTCTAGGTAATGTCTACAGGGTGGACATTACAAATTATGTATTGACTGAGAGAGAGAGAGACAGAGAGACAGAGAGTAAAGTACATAGCTTTGGATTTAGACTTGCATTGAATCCTGGCTCTATCATAGATCTTACTGATCTCATCCTCTGAGCTTCAATCCCATCCCTTTAAGATGGGGATAATAATAATACCTTACCTCACGGGATTGTTGGGGAATATTTAATGCACTATTATCTGTAGGTTAAGAACATAGGCTCTCCACTTAGCCTGCTTATGTTCAAACCCTGCCACAACAGGTTAGTTAGCCTATTTATTCCTAATGTTCCATTATTGGAACGCTAAGCTTGTGGGACTTATTTATATCCTACTGCTCAAGGTCATCGCCAAGGCCTAATTTTTCACAAAAAATGCAACCTCCAGCATAAATGGGTTAATAGTAATGTAACTTTGGTCAAGTTACTTAATTTTCCCAAACTGGGGCTAAAAATAGTACCAACCACATATAATTATTGTGAAAATAAATGAGGAAATCCATGTAAAGTACTTGGCACAGTATCTGGCAATAGTAAGCCTCTTAGTATGAGAAAAGTCTATCAGTAAAAATGCAGTCCCCCTTCTTTGGCAAGCACTTCTTTCTTCTCCACCTCAAGAAGCAGTAACATTGCTCTAGGTTTTGGATGATTGCTGGTTTTGCTTCTTAAATTTGGTGAAACATTAGTAGATTGTTCTAAGTATACCCAGAAAAATATGCCCATATTTTAATATTTATCTGCTATTGCTCTTTCTGTATAGTTATTGCTATTATGACCCAGGAACTATTTAACAAAATTTGATATTATTTCATTAAGATTTGTTTTTAAAAGAATTTGAGGCAACTCTTGTCACTACACCCTGAATCCACTTGTCTTTATATATCTTTTGGAGTTTGTGGGCTAAATTTTTATCACTTGAGAGGACCCTTGAAAAGTTATCCCTCTTCTTCTTCTGTGTTTTCTATACCTTAGGGAAGAAGATTCCATAACTTCTCCCTGTATTCAATTTTCATGTCAGGAAATTCTTCTCTTGCTTTCATTTCTCCTGTTACAGTTAAAGTCTTTTTTTTCCCTATTTTCAGTGGAATTTGTCCATCAAATAAGGCTTTGTTTACCTCTCAGTCTTCTCTTCTCTTTAGGTTCCTGTTTCTTCAATTCCCCCTTTTCATGTTTTCCAATCTCTTTGTTACTTGCTTCTTCCCTTTCATTTGTTTCTCTTTTTTAATACAATGTTAGCATTTCAGGGAAAGGAGTGGGAAAGGTCATTTAAGTTCAACCACTCATCTCTTTTATGTTATGACTCCTCAGATGAAACAGTATAATCTAGTAAGAACCTGATGGGTAGGAGATTAAAATAGGAAGATTATCTTTCTGTTGTACAACTCATCCTTAATTAGATTGTTACTGTTGATTTGTTTCTGGTTTTAAATAACAGCTTTCTGCTGCTTGCCTCTCTTCACAATGTACCTGAGTATAATAGCTTACATCATTTTTAAGGCTTTGTCTGTTCAGGGTCATCCAATCACCCATTGTAGAGTTTGTTTTGTTTTGTTTTGTTTGTTCACAGAGCAATTGGCTACCTAATGGTTAATTAGATTCTGTTTTATGGGTACAGACACAGTAAGAACTCTTTTTTAATAATACTTTATATCATCCTGAGATCACATGTCAAAGGCACCTTGATCCATAGCATATTTTAAGTCAATAAAGAGAAATATTACATCAAGTATATTGCCAGAGGTCGTGCTTTGTAACAAGCAAGCGCATCTTTTAAATGGTGAGATAACAGAAACTTGTGAGAAGCTGCTTGACCTAGTTATTTTGAATGGAATTTTCCATTACAAAAAGTTGGTTTTATATATTTTTTAAATGTATAGAAATACGAAGCAAAGATGTAAAGACTTAAAGAGAAGAAAAAGTTGAAACACCATATAGGGAGGCTTTAAGTACTTCATTCTTATTGAGCTAAATTTCCCTCCAGCCTAAGCTACTCCCTAATTTCTAAACAGAAGATACCTATTCAGCTTATGAGAGCTCCTCTGAGTTGTTAATGTATGGGTAGGTACATATTAGAAGGAGCTGAGAGATGGCACTGGACAAGCACAATTCAAGATGAGTGCAGTGTTGACAGTGCGGTACAGATAAAGTAGTAAGTAGGTCACAGTCCAAAAATTCCAAACCAGAGTGTAGAAGACTTGTGGATGATGAGGGTTTTGAATTGATAGGGAAAGACTGGCTGAGAGGAAGAAAGAGGACCTCCTCAAGGGAAAGTGAATTCCTACTGCCATCTGCTTTTCATTCTCTGCTCTCAGAATATTGCTGGTCTTATCTCAGCCCTCAGTCCCTCTCAGGAGGAGCAGGGGAAGCTAAGATTGGAACATTTGAGGCAAAATCAAATTAAGCAGTACCTGGAATTGCAGGGCGAGGAATTTGTGCTTGAGGCTTATTCACTGGGGGAGCCAGTGGAGATTTTTGGGAAAACCTATTAAGTCTTGTTGCAGAAAGTGGACTGAAACAGACAAAATCAAGGAGGCACTCTACAAATAATGTGTTTTAATGTGCTATTTAATGGCTACTTATGGCTCTGTCAGTCAGTATCATTATTCTCATTCTGCAGAAGTTCTGCAGGAAACAGCTGGCAGTCACACAGGGACTTACTCTTTATCCGCTTCAACTGCACAATGTTTGACCTAGCTGAATGCACCTTCATGTCACAGTGCCTGGATCTCTTTCTTCTCTGCTCACCTATGCTTTGCTATCAACCCAGGGGAGTGTTACCAGGCCTGGAATTTAGATCTTCCGTAACAGGCAGTTTATTGGTGTTTTGTTTGGTTTGTTTGAAAATGTTTAGGCTTTTCTATTAATTTAAATATAATGGAAATTCTCTCTGGAAAACAAGTCCCTCCACAGGAAAGACAGAGAGAAATTGCTGGATAGACTTAGTAGACTTGAGTTGGTTATGAAAATTACCCAGATTAGGTCAAGCACAGTGGTTCACACTTGTAATCCCAGTGCTTTGGGAAGGCAAGATTGGAAGAATCACTTGAGCCCAGGAGTCCGAGACCAGCCTGGTCAACATAGCAAGACTCCATCCATACACAATTTTTTTAAAAAATTAGCTGGGCGTGGTGGTGTGTGCCTGTAGTCCCAGCTACTTGAGAGGCTGAGGCAGGAGGATTGCTTGGGCCTAGAAGCTCCAGGTTACAGTGAGCTATGATTGTGTCACTGCACTCCAGATTGGGCAACAAAGCAAGAACTTGTCTCTAAAATAATAATAATAATAATAATAATAAAATTAGCCTGACGAAACACAGTTGGCTGCCCATATTCTTGGGTTCTGCAACTGCAGATTCCACTGAGGATTGAAAATCTTTGAAAAAACAAACACAAATTGACAATTTAAAAATGCAAATTTTAGGCCGGGCGCGGTGGCTGAAGCCTGTAATCCCAGCACTTTGGGAGGCCGAGACGGGCGGATCATGAGGTCAGGAGATCGAGACTAACCCGGTGAAACCCCGTCTCTACTAAAAAATACAAAAAACTAGCCGGGCGAGGTGGCGGGCGCCTGTAGTCCCAGCTACTCGGGAGGCTGAGGCAGGAGAATGGCGTAAACCCGGGAGGCGGAGTTTGCAGTGGGCTGAGATCCGGCCACTGCACTCCAGCCTGGGCGACAGAGCGAGACTCCATCTCAAAAAAAAAAAAAAAAAAAAGCAAATTTTAAAATATACTATAACAACTATTTACCTAGCATTCATATTAGGTATTATAAGTAGTCTAGAGATTACTTAAAGTATACAGGAGGATATGCATAGATTATATGCAAATTCTACAGCTATTTTATGTTAGGGACTTGAGCATCCTTGGATTTTAGTATCTTCAGAAGAGAGAGGGGTATCCTAGAACCAATGCCCTAAAAATACTAAGGGACATTGTACAGTCTTGACAACAACACAAATATTTTGAGCCAATTTCATTTTGGAAAGTTCAGTGCCCACGTTTCTTAGGGCTGCCTGTGTGAAAGGGAAGGCTGCTTTCCCCTGACATTCTGCAGTCAGATCTGTAAATCTTAGTTCTGTGGAAAGATTCAAAACTTTAAAGATAAAAGAAAAACCAAACCAGTCATTAGCAGCAATGCTATATACAACCACCAGAGTTTGCCTGCAAAGATATTGCTTTTATCATGTCAATCTCTTGCTAAGAACATTCTATATTATTTCTTTTTTTTTTTTTTTTTTTTTTTTCGAGATGGAGTCTCGCTCAGTCGCCCAGGCTGGAGTGCAGTGGCGCGATCTCGGCTCACTGCAAGCTCTATATTATTTCTTAGGCTTTTGTCTTTTAGTTTCCTCTGGCTAATCCCAGTCTATGCTGTTTTTTTCCTTCTCTGGACTCCTTACCTCATCTTAATCTGCACAGCCTGACGTCCTTATACTGGTATTAGCTGGTATGGTCACTCCTTGGCCGGAATGTCAGCTCCTGTGTTTCAGGAGACCAAGGTTTTTCTTCCACATCCTTTTGATTCCCAGTAGGTCCTAGCCGAAAACAGTGTCCGCAGATTGTATAGCTTATACCAAGTAATGATCCCAGCTTAAGTTTGTAATAAGTGTATTGCCTAACTTTGGTATATCCTGGTGAAATAACACAAACTTGGAGAAATCATGCCTAAAAGAACCAGATCCCTTGGATAAAGATGAAAAACATCGATGAATAAAATCAACATCAATAATACATATGTTTCATTTAAAAACATTTTATTGTGATATACAGCATCATTGAAAAAAGTGTATGAGACCGGGTGCAGTGACTCATGCCTGTAATCCCAACACTTTGGGAGGCCAAAGTTCAAGACCAGCCTGGCTGTCATAGCAAAACTATGTATCTACTAAAAATACAAAAATTAGCTGGGCGTGGTGGTGCACATGTGTAATCCCAGCTGCTTGGGAGGCTGAGGCACTAGAATCACTTGAGCCTGGGAAGTGGAGATTGAACATCTGCACTGCAGCCTGGGTGACTGATTGAGACTCTGTCTCAGAAAAAAGTATATGAAAATCTAATGTACAGTTTAAATAGTCATGCTTCATTAAATTAGTCCAGTTCAAGTGGTTTTATATTTATTAATGAAAAATTCACTGTCATTAGTTCTAACCATGATCAGGTAACTGAATTTCCAGACTAGAAGAGCCAAAAAGCATCCCTAACATATCTTAGTAATATATGCAGCAGTTTGCCTATGCATGGACTTTTAATTTTATTTAATTTTTTATTTTTATGGATTTAGGAGGTACAAGTCCAGTTGTGTTACACAAATATAGTACATAGTGGTGAAGTTTGGGTTTTTAAAATAGTAAACATTGTACCCAGTGGGTAGTGTTTCATCCCTTGCCGCCTCCCACGTTCCCCTTTTTTGGAGTCTCCGGTGTCTATTATTTCACTCTCTCTGTCCACGTGGACCCATTGTTTAGCTCCCACTTATAAGTAAGAACATTCAGGTTTTGACTTTCTGTTTCTGAGTCATTTCATATAGACTTTCAGCTCTATCCACATTGCTGCAAATGACATGTTTTATTAATTTTTTGGTGACATAGTATTTCGTGGTATACATCTACACTATATTTTCTTTATCCAGTCATCTGTTGATGGATACTTAGGTTGATTCCATGACTTTGCTATGGTGAATAGTACCGTGATAAATATATGAATGCAGGTATTTTTTGATTTAATAGTTTCCTTTCCTTTGGGTAGATACCCAGTAGTGGGATTGCCAGATTGAATGGTGTTCTATTTTTACTTCCTTGAAGAATATCCATACTGTTTCCCATAGAGACTGTATTAATTTAAGTTCCCACCAATGGTGTGTAAGCGTTCCTTTTATTTCCACATCCTCACCAACATCTGTTGTTGGACTTTTCTTTGACAAAATCATTTGTTTTCTAATTGAGAATTTTTTTAAATTAGAAATTTAGGCTATAAAGTTTTGATATTCGCCCCGAATATATTTGATGATTCTTAAAGCATTTTAAATTCTTACTTCTGTATATTTGTACATCATTTACTCCATTTAGCCTGGCTGAATTGTTCCCATCTCAAGTCCCATTTCCCCCATGGAGAGGACTGTCTAATATCTGTTGCTGTTACTCTGTGCCAAGGGCTGGACTGATGTTTAACATGTGCTCTCTCATTTAATTCTTCCAATAACTTGATAAGATAATGTAATAGTGTTAACTTCTGTTTCCTAGATGAGGAAACAAAGGTAGCATGCTCAGGCCCTCAGAGATAGTGAGGATTTGAACTCAAGTTCTAAGTCCTTTGCTTTCTTAAAGCCCTGGCTCTGACTCTCACCATGGACCATATGCCCTGCCTCCCCACCATAATTTCCTAGTCTGAACTCCCATAGCCTCCTGTTTGCATCACTTATTACATACCCCCATGTCTCCCCAATGCCTGTTCCAGTGACTTGCATATAGCAGGTGCTGAAGGAATGTTTAATGGTGAAACAGTTCTTTTCTTTTCTGCAAGGGAGAGGGAATTTCTATTTAACGATTTTGTAGTCCAAGAACCTGAGCTCAAAAGAAAACCTGCCTCTAGTATCATTTTAAATACCAGGTTTATAGTAGTCTTGATATTATCTAATTTTCCACTTAGAGAAAAAAACTATACAAAAATTAATTTGTTGTATATAGTGTTTAAATGTATTATTAAAATGATTCGAAATGTATAGCTGTTTTTGACTTACGGTTGCCTTTCATTTCATCTCAAGATGAGCACCTGTTATTGGCATTGTTTTGTACTAGGTAGAGTGCAGGATATAAAAATGAATGAGGCAAAGTGCCTGCCCTTGGGGCACTTACAGTTTATGTGGTAAAACGAGAATATAGACAACCCATACTGGGAAAAAAAAAAAAAAATTGGGAGGAGTTGGTCGTTGAATAGGGCTGTAAACTCTTAGAGAGCTGATTGGTAACTGCTCATGTATGTTTTGGTGAGTAATAAATCATTTAGTCAAGATGTCAAACTTCAAATCATTATCATAAGATTAAATATATTACGCATGTCTTTACAGCAAGTTTATTTCTGATCGTGAAAGTAGAAGAAGTCTCACAAACAGCCATTTGGAAAAAAAGAAATGTGATGACTATGTAAGTATCTTTAGAATGAAGTATGTTGTTTTTTTTTATCATATAAATTGGGACAAATCTTTTTAATTCAAGTAGCATAATACCAAAAGCAAAACTACCTGTATTCACCAGGATATTCTTCATACCTTATGTATTTTCTCTTGAAATCCATTCAAGGAAATAACTAGACAACTAAGAATGGATTTCCTTGAATTTTATTTCCATGTTGGTTCCTGAGAGTGCCTTAAAGGCTTTGGCTTGATGAACTTTCTTGGGGATTATTTTGCTTAGTGTCAATGTTTGTTTCTTTGTTCAGATTCCAGGTACAACCTCCTTAGGCATGTCTGTTTTTAACCTAAGCAACGCCATTATGGGCAGTGGGATTTTGGGACTCGCCTTTGCCCTGGCAAACACTGGAATCCTACTTTTTCTGTGAGTACTGACGTGCCGGTACTTTCCATTTTAAAACTGAACTTTTTGTATGTTTCTGTTATTACATAGAAGAAATGTGAAATATTTATAAATAATTTTTTTTTAAATTAACTTGGCTAAGTTACAAGTACATACTTTGATATTTATTGCTTGAGTGATTTTCCAAAATGTACCTAACGCTTACAACAAGGAAGAAGGAGAAAATCATTTTATTAATCAAAAATACTGAAATAAGCATTTGTGAAAAGGATTAAAACATTTGAAAATAACTTTTTTGGGTATTTTTGGAGTCTACCTGTAACTTTAAATCTCAGTTAAAATATTAAGAGGTGTTTAACCCCAGCCAGTCACCACTTTGGCATTTGGATTGCTATGAAGCATGTACTACATCGAAGTGCAATTACAAATTTGTTTGTAATAAATATTCAAGAAGCATAGAAATTTTCAGTATTTTGAAGATGAGAAATTAGCATGTACTTTCCCGCTGAGATTCAATGAAAACAAAATGGGCAATTTTCTTTTTAAATAACTTTATCTCAAACTGTTGAATGGGACTTTCTGCAAATGTATGTATGGAGGGCTTATTTTTAGTTGGAACAAGATTAAGAGAGATGATAGAATTTGTACTAAGAAAATTCTCGCCCAGCCTGATTCCCTCTCAAATGTCACATGAGTGTTAGTGGTGAGGTGACAGAGAAAGCACTTCTCCCAGGATCTTGCCTTTTGTTCCCTGACTTGAAACTCATGCTCTTCATTGGCCTGGCTAGATAGTCCTTGTTGCCATGTCCTTTTGACAGGAGCATCATTTCCTTAGAAGCAGTGACCGAAATGGTTACTAATCCTACAAAGTGTGGCTATCCTTTAAAAATGCATCAAAAACTGAGATAAAAGAATATTACTGCCCATTCCGTTACTCCAGAAACAGAAATGCCCATCCATGTTACCCTGTATTAGGCATTAATATTTTTTTGTGTGTAAACTAACGCATCCTTTCTAAAATTAAAAGACTGTGTAAGATGGTGAATTTGATACATTGTCTTCCATATCGTCAGCCTAATTCAGTGAACCTAACTCTAGCCTCCTCTCTTGATCATCCTGAATGCATCTTTCTAAGTTGTTTTTCTGCTTGAGCTGAGTGTCAGGTTTTAGGGTAATATGGCAGAATTGGACAACATATTTCTATGGTGATTTTGGGGGGTATATGTGGAATTCTGACTCTCTGAGTATAGTAGACAGCTTGAGGAGCTACACTTCTGGTTTTCAGTGCATTTACATGAGACACCTGAGCGCTACTCCCAACTCCTCTTCTAAATGGCTATGTAGTTTTAAGCAAGTTTCTTAGCCACTCTGAGCTTCAGTTCCTTCCTCTTCAAAACAAGGAAGTTGTGCAAGAAAAATTTCAGAACCAGGCCAACCTCCAAAACGCTATGGTTCTGTGACTATTTTCAGTCATTCCAAAGCTGGGAATATGTTCATTTCAGAATGTGTATTACATTGATTTCTTTTTTTAAAGTTATTGCAACATATCAAGTTATAAATTAACCTAGTGTAAAAAGTCAATTCTTTGATGATTGTAACAACAGTAACTCTTGTATCTCTACAAGAGATACAAGTAGTAACTAGTAGTGCCAGTCACTACTCCAAGTGTTTTATGCAGAATCCTTACAATAACTCTACGAAGTGGCTGCTATCATTAATTTCCTGCTTTACAGACAAGGAAAGCACTGAGGCATAAAGGGTAACTTTACGGAATCTCTCTTGATCACCCTTCTGAGGATTTCCTCTACCTCTCTTCTTTGCTAGATCCATTGTTTCCTATATTCCATTTATTCCTCTTTCTGGATTTACTTATGTGCTGTTATTGTCCAGAAAAGGTGACTGAAAATAAAATTTTTTAGAACTTTATTTCTGAAAAATATTTTTATTCTACTTTTACCTTTGATTGGTAGTTTGGTTGGATATTGAACTTTATACTAGCAATAATTTTCATTCAGAATTTTAAAGGTATTGCTCTATTTCCTTCTAGCTTTTTTCTGTTGTGAAGTCCTATATGCTTCTGATTCCTGATCTTTTATATATATCCAGGTTTTGTTAGGTTTTTTTTTGTTTTTTTTTTTTTTTCAGGAAACTTGTCAAATCTCTTAGTTCCCAATATCCTGCAGTTTCACATGACATGCCTTAAGGTGGACCTGTTTTCATCAATTGTGTCAGGCACTGGGCGCAATCTTTTCTTTCAGATATCCATGGCTTTGGCCGGGCTCAGTGGCTCATGCCTGTAATCCCAGGACTTTGGGAGGCTGAGGCGGTTGGATCACCTGGGAGTTTGAGACCAGTCTGGCCAGCCTTGCCAACATGATGAAACCCCATCTCTACTGAAAATACAAAACATTAGCTGGGTGTGGGGGTGGGCACCTGTAATCCCAGCTACTCAGGAGGCCGAGGCAGGAGAATCACTTGAACCCAGGAGGCAGAGGTTGCAGTGAGCCAAGATCGTGCCAGTGCACTCCAGCCTGGGCGACAGAGCAAGATTCCGTCTCGAAAGAAAGAAAGGAAGGAAGGAAGGAAGGAAGGAAGGAAGGAAGGAAGGAAGGAATCCATGGCCTTCAGTTTGGGGAATTTTTGTGTTGATGAATTCCTATTACCCCCAGATTTTGGACCTTCTAGACTAGCCCTCTAGTTTTTTCATCTTTCCTTTATTTTCATTTTTATAATGTTTCACTGTAATTTTTGGGATATGTCCTCAATTTTTCCCCTCTTTATTGAATGTTTTATTTCTGATACTATTTTTTATTTATAGGAGCTTAAAAACTCTAAGAATGTTTCTTTTTAATATTATTTTGGTTCTGTTTCATGATTTAAATATCTTCTCTGAGGATTCTAATGGTAGTTTTTTTCTGCATTATGAAAAATTTAAAAAGTAAAGTAGAGAGAATAGTAGAAAAAGATTTTTATGTTTCATTCCTTCTATGGATGGTTGTTTTAGTCAATCCCCCACCAAGATTGTCTTGAAGCAAATCTCAGCTATTTTATTATTTCATCACTAAATATTTTAGTATATATCGCTAAAATATAAGGACTCTTTTAACTCAATATGTCATACCTAGAAACAAGTCGACAACAGTTCCCTAATATCATCAAATATACAATCAGTATTTAAATTGCTTTGATTACGTTATGTTTGTAAACATTTGAGTTGTTCAAATCAGTACTCAAATAAGGTTCATACAGTGCAATTGGTTGATATGTGTGCTTTAAGACTTTCAATTTATATTTTCCCATTTCTCTCCTTCTATTCTGTGCCATTCATTTAAGAAACTGGGCCATTTGTGTAAAGTTTTCCACAATCTGGATTTTGCTGTTTGTGTCCCTGAGGTACAAGCTGATTTTTGTTTGTTTTGGGGTCTTTCACCTTAGACTCTTCGCTGAGATGTCAGATAATTCCTCTTTATCTGCTATCTTCAAGAATGGGGGGAAAACAAGGCTGATTTGAGCCTGAGACACATGAGTGGGGCTTGTTCGCAATAGCTTCACTTAAGATTTTCTCAAGCCCTTTACTTGGGAACCACCAGGGTCAGTTTGTCTAGGACCCTCTTCTTTGGCTGTTCAGATCACCCAGAGAACAGCTCCCAATCCCCTGTTCTGGGGGCCTTGACCTCACCACCATCTTTCTGGGAACCAAGTAGGGGGAAAGGGCTGGAATGATTATCCCAACAGGCATGTGTTCACTCAGTTCCCAATTTTCATTAGAGTATACCTCTTCCCCACAAATTGTGCCTTGTCTCTCTCCTAGAAACATATATCGTATACTTTCCAGAGAACATATATTCAGATTGTTCTCAGGATGGGAGAGGACCATCCACTCAGCTTTATGGAGTAGGACCTGGTCTGGGGAATCTAGCTATTTCTTGAAAAAAGTTCAACAGATCCTCACTATTTTAGCTCACCCCTTTCATTATCCTCAACTTTCGATCATGCCAGCAGTGCCTTTTAGAGATTCTGAGAGGTAAACTGAGTTGGTCGTGGCTTTTTCCACTGCCGATTTATGGTTCAGGTCTGTCTGCTTTCCAGCATTCAAAATTTCATTATTGTCTACTGTTATATTTTATCCTAGCAGCTTTATGCCTTAAAAAATATATTTTTACTAGATATCAAGGGAGAGGGAGTAAGTTCTTGTATTCAATCTACTATTCCTGGAATTCAATTGATTTTTAACTATACTGGCTGAGGGATAATTGATCCCGTATCTCATGACACTTTAGTGTCTGATTAAAGCGGGGAATTGTAAAAATTTGCTTTTGTAGTTGAAGGAAGATGTTTCCTGGATGAAACTATTATAGATCATTTAGTTATTTGTAAGATGCATGGATAACAAGCGCAACACACCAAGTCTTCAGGCTAAATCTCATGAAGGTAGTTGTACAGAGACTCAAACTTTAAGTTTCTCACTAAACTTAGAACTCTCCTACCTCAGGACAAGGACTCACTCTGTGACTGTTGTAAAACCAGCTGCTCCTACAGCTGCTCAAAGCCAAGAAGCAGTTGGCAGGATCAAGATATTCCATCTGGTACAGGGCTCCATTCCAGACTCACATTGGCCAGCATAGGAAAGGAGTCCAAGACTGTCCAGGCTTCTTTGGACCAGCAGCTGGGAAGGCTCCTTGGTGTCTCCCTGAGGCTGGGTGTGGAGTCTTCTCTGCGGTCATCTGGAAACTTGTTGGTGCGATTTCTTTTTCTTGGATGAGTCTGTGGCTCATTTTTTTTAAAACCTATCCATAATGGCTGTCATCCCTGTTTAACACACTCTAATTCAGTTAGATTCAGTGAATCCTGTCCTGTTGTAAGAGTGGTGCTGGATTTTGCATTTTTCTGAATTCTGAGGATGCTGGTGAGGACTCTCAATTTATCATAATTCTGCAGGTATATATCCTCTATGGGGAACAAAGTGGGGCTGGACCCTGAGGCTGCAAGTCAGGGATGTACTGAGGCACAAGTACCTCAGGGTAAAGAGTACCTATTGAGCTGTTTTCCTAGGAGTGAGGACCCAAATTAAAGGCAATAGATGCTAAAGGAATTTCCTGCCACCATAACTTCCTCTTTATCTGAGTCTTACCCATAACTCCAGCATAGCAGAAGTAGGGATTAAAACTCAATATTGACATGGAAGAATGGTAGGTTTTGTTTTGTTACATTTTGTTACATTTTCTAGAGATTTCTATTAAAGGCATACATTTTATAGGAAATTAATCTCTAGAACACATCTCATAGTACTAGGTAAGTGTGACGTTTATTACACTACACAGAATCTGATAAAGCAATAAATGCTTTTTATTTTTCTATAACTTCTTAGCATGTATTATTATTTTTTTATTTTAATAATGTAGACCTTAAGTTGAAAACCATGAAAAATGAAAGTAGAATTCACGACACTTCTGAGATACCAGTTTATTATTAACACTGAGTTTGTGAACAATCTCTTTGAAATGTTAATTGTGAAACAAAAGTACAATGTGTGTAAAACAATAGTTTAAATTTTATTTGGTTGATTATAATACCAGACCTTTTGGATTATTGTTTTCCATTTTCCAACTCATTTGTGCTGTGGTTGTGGGAATGAAAAAGATAATTTGTCTAAAAACAGACTTTGAAAAGTGGTATGCAAGAAGACTTTTATTAGTACCAACGCATAGAGCTGCTAGGAGGAATACATGCATGGTGTGTGTGTGTGTGTGTGTGTGTGTGTGTGAATGTGAGAGAGAAAGAGAGATGGAGAGAGTGATAGTAGTGTGTGGTGCATAGTACACACTGTAGGTATTTGTTAAAATACTACAGTTAGTATTAGGTAGTCACTAAATAATGGCTAACATTTATTGAACAGTATCTATATATGCTACACTATCTTAATCCCCACCAACAACATTATGAGGTAGATATTAGCCCCATTTTACAGGTAAAGTAACTGAGTCTTAATAACTTACCTGTGATCACACATTGGAAAGGAGGGGAGTCAGCATCCCATCCAGACTTGCTTGACTCCAGAGCCAGCATGATCTAAAACACCGTACCACCTTTGGTGATGCCTTCTTCAGACACCAAAGTTGCATTATTACTCTACAACTTCAGAAAAACGTTATTCTTATCAATGGATGCTTGCAAGTTAGTACTTACCTTTTACTTTCCAATATAATGTACTTTTAAAATCACCTTATAAAATCAGCCGGTGTTCCTGAATTATCTTGCTAGTGTTCCACCAATAACCACCCCCTTTATTGTCATGAAAACAGCTTGGCAATATCAAGTGTACCAAACTGTAGACTGAGAATGTCAGGTTCCTGTCCACAAGTAAAATGTATGCCTAAGGTGTATTGCGAAACCAATAAATCTCTCAGCTGCTTCATATTTGTCATGTGGGTTCCCGCATGTGCAATTTAAGATTTCTCATTGTTTTCAGGAGTCCTTGAACTCGTGAAAGAAGTAACTAAACATTTTTTAACTCAGAATTAAACACCAAGTAATAGCAAAATCAAATAATACCAAGTCTAACCCTAGGAAACTTGTTAAATAATCATGGTACTTTCATAAAATAGAGTATTAGACTACTACTTAAAAGAGTAAAATAGACTTATATGGGCAGGTGAGGAAAAATCTCCTACGTTGTAACTGGGAACATAGTGTGTAACACTATGTTACTGTGTGGCATAGTATTATTAATACTGTGTAACACAGTACTATTACATGATTACAAACTGAATATTGGGTGGAAGTGAGCATGGAAGGAGGGTGTGTCTATGTGTATACATTATATTGCTCAGAATATTTGGGGAGGGTACACAAGATAACTGTTGACAGTGGTTACTTCTGGAGAGTGAGAAAGAATCTAGAGGTGGAGTGGAGATGGAAAGTTTAGAGTCTTTAAATTTATTTTTAACATGCTTTTAGAGGAAAAAAAGCTAGTTGAAAAAATTGGTTTTTTTGAAGAACTTAACACCAGTGCAATAAGACTTTTTCCTTTTCCTCTTGCCTACTAAAAACTTGAGAGAGAAAATATATTTTTGATGTAGATAGTTAGCCCATGAAGCTAGAATGAAGACTCTGTCAGTGCTGTGCCACTTGTTCCAGACTGTATTTTCAATCTCTTCTCCCTTCAGATGACCTCGGCTTCTGCCACACTAACCTTCCCTTTTCTGTACAAGCTGCCTGCCTTGAAACCTTTACCTCGGTCTTTCCACCAGCCCAAACCTACCCTGTCTCATTTCTGTCTTCTGAATCCTCATGGTCCTGGAAGACCTAGATCGGATGTTATCTCCTCCAAAACTGGTTGTCTGATCCTCCCAGGTGGAAGGGAGGTCTCTCTTCTTTTCCTTTTTGGTGTAATTTGAATCTTTTTAATAGTAAGTATCACTTCCATTATTTAGGCATACATTTTACCTTCCCTATTGAACGCTGAGCCCTACAAGGGCAGGATTAATGCCAAATTCTTCCTTGTTGAAATCATCCTCCTCCCCCTAACAAGTTCTAGAACAGCGTTTGCATGTAGCTGCTTCTCAGCAAAGTTTTACTGAAATGAGTGAATGGATATGTAAGAATTAGATTTTGCAAAACCAGAAACAAGGCTTTAGGGCAAAACAGTGATTCTCATTATTGTTACAAATTTATCAGAGAGGAAAAACATCAACCAAAAGATTTAGTTCACCCTCAAAATTTTAGTAGGCTGTGGAAATGTGCTGATAATAATCACAAAGTCAGGATGGGACTGGCTGCTCATTGTCTACTTTCCTAGGAATGCCTCCTTCATTTGAAAATTCAAAATAGTTCTGAGACTACTAAGAAATACTAGATGAAGTTGGTATTGCAAAAGGGCATTTGTTGTTAAATTGCTATTTGGGAAAAGGACAGTAATTGTCATTGTCAGTTACAGCAATTACCTTCACTTTGGTGGATTGTTTCCTTAATTGTAGGTGAATTCTCTGACCCTCTCTCCCTCCCTGTCTCTCTGTCTGTCTCTCAATATTTGCCTTTGTGGGCCATTTGTAATTATCCTACCAGCAAAACAATGCACCATTGTATTGTCTATGATCCATGTTTACAAACAAACCAGTAAGTACCCCTTCCAGTAAGGATAAGTCTAAAAATATAAGGGTCTGTGTAAACTGAGATCAGACTACCAGGTTCCTTCTCTCTTTAAATTTAGTGTTTTACAATTAAGCCTACATAAGGAGCAAATAGAAATAGAATTAGAACTATAGATCCATCAGCACATTGCCCTAAGTCCTTGCTCATATATTATAGGAATTTGATCTTTATTATCCCATCGCAAAAAATAGTCTTCTCATTCTATCAGGAGAATCATATTCTTAACCAACTGCACCAGCATCACTTTCTGATGTCTCTAAATATTTTTTAGCAAATTCTACTAAGTTGCAGTGAGATTGCAGCATACCTTTATACAAACTGGGCCTATTCTTAAGCTATCATTGCTTTATTACTTTATACATATGCCAAACAGTTTGAATGACACCTACCAAGATAATAATTTTGCTCTCAGTGGCAACGAAGATGGTCTGTGTGCTATTTATCAAGTTATTCCTTATAAATGGTAAGTCATCTCCTCTGTGCATTCCTAAGTGAGCAGTTCTTTGCCTCCTTAGGAAATACCAAACCAGACCTTGTGATCTAAAGACAGAGCAGTTGAGAGGAAGTCAATAAGGAAACCCTGCTCTTCCGGATGATGCTAGGAGGTCCACGGGGCTAGTCACATTCATCTTTCCTCTTGCCAATCAGTTTCTTGTTTTTAGAATTCTTTGAGTTATAGTCACGGTTCCTTAGAAATGATTTGAAGAGAAAATTGTCCTTTGGCTGGCAACAAAAATCGTTGGCCTCAGAGTCTGTTGTTTGGGAGTAATAACCCGGGAGAGGGAGAAATGGCACATTCAGGCTTGCCAACATTTGAAATAATGGAAAAGGGACAGTGGCAGTGTCATTGAACTCTATTGAAATCCACTGGATTAAGAAGCTTTTCAGAAATAGGGAAATGGGAAAGTGGTTAGTGTTGCGCTAACAATGAGTGCCTATTTTGTAAACAGAAATAGTTGGCATGCGTAGATGCGTAGGAGATGAGTCCCACCCATTGTTTTTAGAAGTTGAGCAGCTATTGCTAGTTTATGAGTCATCTGTGATGCATCAGATAAGGGGCTTCCAAGAATTCAATTCTCTTGGCCCCAGAAAAGTAGGGGTGTGTGTGTGTGTGTGTGCGCGCGCGTGTGTGCACGCACAAGAGCGTACACCCTGAGTTCACTCAATCCTATTTATGCTGAGTTGCATCAGGTGCCTTGGTCCTATACAGGGACAACAGTGTGACGTCTGTTTTGGTACAGTGTATTTTTCTTAGCCTGCAACAGGCAACTTAACTATACTGGCTATGGTTTGACAGCATTATTCACCTCATGATTTGTAGAATGCCTTTACTCTTCTGGTTTACAGTAGGCCAGGTGTGTGTTAGCACAGTAACGCAGGTTAAGTATGGTGCAGAAAGCTGGATTTTCAAGGTTAGCTTGAACTTTTATTACTCACGGAGTGGTAGTTGGTTTAATTGGAAAACTGCTACTTTGTGGACCAGTTAGTTTTGCTTTGTTCTCTGGCCACAGACTTTACCTTATGTCAGGCACATGATATCAAAGATCTACATCTATATCAGGGGTCAGCAAGGGACAGCCTGCAGACCAAAGCCACCCGCAGCCTCCTTTTGTGTGGCTGGCTAGGTAAGATTGATGACTTTAAATTTTATAAAGGACTCTAAAAAAGAAAAGAAAAGATAGTTATAAAGTGTACATTGTTCCATCAGATCTTTATAACAACCCTGTTAATCACCCCCATTTTATAGATAAAGAAACTGAAACCGCCTTTGCAAAATCATAACTGAGGAAATTATGACAGTGAAAGAAATCAGACCTAACTGACTCTATCTTGCTTTAACCCTTAAGCTGTCCTTGTTCATTCCTGGGCATAGGCCGAACTAACTTTGGGAAGGAATTCAGTTCATGGTTTGACTCTGAAACAAAATTGATAACAGCCCTTTTCCAAAAAGACCCCCACTTCTTGCCTGGGGTCCAGTCTGCCTTTGCAGGACTAACAAATTAACTACACGGTTAGAAATTACAGTTTAGGAGTCATGCAGCCTCTGGCTCCAAGAGTCTGAACCTCCCCAAATTGCTTCTGGGGGTAACATCACTATTGTGAAACCTAAGCTCAGTGCTTGAGAGATTTTGCAGAGTTGTGCTCAGTGGATCAGCTGACACCACCCAGACTGGTAATCTGGCCCAACCAGTTCTGCCATCGCACCCAGGAACAGAAGACAGTAAGAAAATCTCACTTCAACCCCCTATGATTTCACATCCAACCTAACCAATCATCACTCCCCACTTCCCAAGCCCCTAGCCGCCAAATTATCTTTAAGAACTCTGATCTGTGAATGCTCTGGGAGACTGATTTGAGTAACAATAAAACTCCAGTCTCCTGCACAGCTGGCTCTGTGTGAATTACTCTTTCTCCATTGCAATTCCCGTCTCTCGATAAATTGGTTCTGTCTAGGCAGCAGGCAAGGTGAACCCATTGGGCAATTACAAAACTAAAATTAACAGAGAGGTTGAGTAACTTGCCCAAGGTGACTGATATCTGTGGAGAGGAGAGCAACAAGTCTATTGGGTGCTCCTCTTAAGCCTCCTGTTTCTCCTTAAATGTGCTTTGTTACCACAAAAGCAGAATGGGAAAATATGAATGAAACCTCCAATCCACCTTTCTACAAAAAAGTCCCATTGAGAACAGCATATTCCTTTATTTCAAGTCACATGGGGCTTTTCTGTCACTCAAGAGTTAACATCTTTAGAGTATGATAAAGAGTAAGGATTTAGGTTTGAGGAGAAGGGAAATGACTTGTCCTTATGGAATGGGAAAAGAGGAACAAGGACACATCAAGAGTGTCAAGAGTTATAAATGGAGCACCCACAAAACCCACAACCCTCTACCCACTATAGGTTAAAAACAGGAAGTGGTAGTGGTACATGGCTCTCTTTCTTACTGGTACAACATCCTCATTTAAGCTCAGACCTGTCTTTCACTTTTTTACAAAGAACCAACTAAACTAAAATTCTATTTTTACCGGCATACTTCTTTTAGATTCCTCTTTCTTTTTAGGATTATATTAGATACTATTTGAATTGGCCATCAGCAATGCATATTTCTTTTTCTAGACAAAACAAAATACCTAACTGACAGTGAGGCTAGTTTAAGAGAAGCTTTGTGCCACAAAACTTAGATTTACCTACAAGGAAAGAAATGGAATGAACTGTACAAATAATTAGTCTCCACCTGTTTCCTGCCTGGCCTTTTAAAACCACCCATTTAATTCCCTAATCTAATTTGTAAGCATTATACATGATCACATGCTACAAGGTCACCGTGTGCTGGTCTTCTGACCCTCAGAATTTTGAAATTTGATCAGAATTTAGTGACTAAGAAGTCCACTTTGGGACTGAATAATTATATGTTTCTACTCTTTTCTGTAAGTGTTTTGTGACCTCCTTAATCAAACAGGGACTGTATTAATGAGCTTGGGACTTAAACAAATGCAACTCTCCCCTAAAAAGGGGTTAAAATAATAATATGGTCACTTGAAAAGTTCTTTATATTTTTATTGTAAAACTAAGATAATCATTAAACCATTTTGAAAATGCATAAAATAAATGAAAAAAAGTATAAAGAAATCACTCAAAGTCTCTCTGTTCAGAGTGTTCAGGCTCACCTTAGACAAGCTCTATTAACATTGCAACGTATTTCATTCTAAGATTTTTGTTTTGTGCTTAGGTCTTATTTTTTACAGTGTTATTCCTCTCTAGATGTTTGACTTTAACAGACAATGCAACGTGATGGGTAGGGACTTTGGAGTCATACTACCAGGGTTTGAGTGCTCTGACACTAGCTGTGTGACCTTAGACAAAATATGTAACCTCCCTGGTTACCTTATTTACCTTATCTGTGAAATAAGGATAGTAATAGTACTACTCATAAGTGAAGCATTTTAAAAAGTGCGTAGAATGGGCCTGACATACAGTGAATACCCCAACATTTGATATTATTAATGATCAGTAAAGTGTTTTATTAATTATATTGAATACCTTAAGGTAAATTAAAGAGCTTGACAAAACCCATTTTCATATAAAAGATCATTTTGAATTTTTCAAACTATTCAACATTTTCATATGAATTTAGGGACTCAGAACACCTTGTCCCTCTCTCTTCGCTTTTGGGCCTGCCTCTTTCCATCTGAGCTCTCATTAAACAAAAGATTTTTTTTTTTTTGAGATGGTGTCTCACTCTGTCGCCCAGGCTGCAGTGCAGTGACATGATCTCAGCTCACTGCAACCTCCGCCTTCCAGGTTCACGCCATTCTCCTGCCTCAGCCTCCCGAGTAGCTGGGACAACAGGGACAGGCCGCCAAACCTGGCTCATTTTTTGTATTTTAGTAGATACGTAGATACGGGGTTTCACCATGTTATCCAAGCTGGTCGCGAACTCCTGAGCTCAGGCAATCCACCCATCTCGGCCTCCCAAAGTGCTGGAATTACAGGTGTGAGCCACCACGCCCAGCCAGGATTCTTCTTCTGTGTCTCTTTCCTCACCCCTTAAATCTCCCATTGGCATTGCTTCCCTGGGCCAGAAACCACTATTCCTGTCCTTGAGCCTCACTGAGAGCCTCTGGTCCCTCACTTAAACCTTCTACTCATGCCCTACTTCCTGTTTCCACTGGCTGGCTGTCACACTGGCCTGGAAAACCCCTGAAGCTGAGCTTTCCAACCGCATAGACAGAGCGACACCAAATTCTTGGTTTCCATTCTCAGTTGGGTCCTCCCCACTGTCCAACCCCTCCATCATTTTCAGCTAGTGTTCTAGTCTCTTCAACAGTGTTTTCAAATCTTTATACAGGTATTTCCCCTAGAATAATTGGGAGTGGGATGGAGAAGCAGGGAGAGTTGGTGGAGATGAAAGATGAACAGGAAAGTGCAGGGTGAAGATGCAGGAGGGTTGAGACCCTTGAGAAGGTAGACAGGAAGTAAGAGGTAGAAGAGGGTGAGGGAGAGGCCAGCAACAGCAGAGAGGAGTGGAGAAAGATAGTTAAACTAGCCCAGAACTGATGCATTTCCTATGGTTTGTCTGAGTTTCTTGTCCTGGATTCTAAATTTTTCTTGTAAATACTCTGCCTCAACTAGCAGCATGTCTGAAAGTTTTGGATTGAGGGCTGTGGGTTAACAGAAGACAGTGATAGATCAAAAGAGGACTAGTAATAAAGACCACTTTTACCCCAGCTCAAGGAGTTTTTATATGTACTAGCCTGCTTATTTAATTGAGGATAATAAAAGTTTTATGCTTCTAACTGGATTTAGAAGAGGAAGAATTACATATTTTAGTAAGCCTCAGATCCCTTTTGGAAGGAGTGAAACATGGGGGAGGGGAGGTTGAAAATAATATTTAAATATATTTCCTGCTGAAGCAAATAATGCTTGAGGTGGGCGGATCACCTGAGATCAGGAGTTCAAGATCATCCTGGCCAATATGGTGAAACCCCTCTCTACTAAAAAAATACAAAAATTAGCCAGGTGTGGTGGCACGTACCTGTAATCCCAGCTACTCAGGAGACTGAGGAAGAATTGCTTGAACCTGGGAGGCAGAGGTTGCAGTGAGCCAATATTGCACCACTGCATTCCAGCCTGGGTGACAGAGCGAGACTCTGTCTCAAGGGAAAAAAAAAAAAAGTAATGCTTGAGGAAGTCAGCCAAAGGAAGTAGACGAGACCTTACTTTTCATACTGGAAGCTAGTCAGCATCGCACAGCAATGAGAATGATTCAGCTGTAAGTGATTTCTTCACTGCCACCTTACCTGGGTAGCCGTGGGGTCTGTGTTTACAGGTAACTGAGCTGCAGTGTTGGCACAGCACCTTACCACAGACAGTGTGGCAGATGATGCACACAGCACAGTGGACTGAGAAACAGAAAGAACTGGGATGTATACGCCACATGGCCAGAACTCAGCGCTTTCAGCCTTGCTGCTTCCAGGGAGGTCCATGGACCAGTAGCAGCAGCAGCATCTGGCAGCTTGTTAGAAATGCTGAATCTCAGGTGCTGACCCATGACTTGATCCATTTTAACAAGATCCTAATTCGCACACACATTAAAGTTTGAGAATAGCTGCTTTCAACTTTGCAAGGAAGAGTCATGCTAGGGAGGGCTGCTGGTAACGGTTCCCTCTTCTTTGGGGGAGGAATGGGTCCTGGAGGAGTTGAAAGCACTCAACTGCACAGCAGCCCCAAACACCCCCATCTGAGCTATTTCTGGATCTGAAGCAGTGACGGCTGTTTTACCTCCACCCCTACCAAAGGCTCTGATGTTGTGTTGGGAGGATGTCATATGATTTGTTGCTGTGTAGCTAGGCTTTTAAAATACAGTCTTGTCTCCCTTAAAGTGTCCTGAGGTTGGTTTTTGTTTGTTGGTTGTTTTTTGTTTGTTTGTTTGTTTGGGGATATACTTTATATACAATAAAATTTCCCAATTTAAAGGGTGAGATTTGTTAAGTTTACCCAAATACAGTTGTGAAATCACCACCACATTCACTGTATAAAACATTTCAATCACATTAAATGTTTTGGTTTTATTTGTTGTCACAGCTTTCCACTTTATTAGCATATGGTACTTTTAAATATGAAAATAATAATAACATTATTCATACAATCTTTGGGTAAACTATGGAAGACCAAATAATTACAATTCTGTTAATATGATTCAAAACATTGACAAATAACGTTTTTTCAATAGATGTTTAGATGTTCATTGTTTAAAAGATGAGTCAAAATTTTCTTGCAGCAAAAAGAGTAAATATATCTAGGACCACTGTCAGAAATCTTTTTCTTTTTTTCTTTTTTTCCTCATGCCACTTTGTCTAAGACACTATCAGAAATCTTTTTAAAAATCATGGAAAACAAGAGTATCCCCAGAGGATTAGAAATAGGCTAATTTAATCCCAACTTTCAAAAATGGCAAAAAGTAGATGCCAAGAAATAGTGTAGAGAAAATTATTAAATGGCTTGTTTATGTGCAATGACTGCAGAAAACATTGCTCTGTAGAGACCAACAGAGTTTTTCTAAATAGTCACTAAACTAGTATCATGTTTTGAGATAAGGTGAGCTAAGTAGATCACAGGACTATCTTCATAGAGGGAGACTTGATTTTAGTTAAGATATTTGGCACAATCTCACATAACTTGCCAATGATATTCTAATGTTTGTAAATTCACTGATTCTCAGTGAAGACTCTGTTATGTGTGTGTTTGATGTTGAATGTAAATAGGTGAATTAAACTGTCATGGTCTGTCTTACAATCTAGTGATGGAGACACATAATAACACAATAAAATAAAAAGATTACTCTGGCTGCTGGGTGGAAGATGGATGTGAGGAGACAAGTAAAGGGAGACAAGTAAAGATGATCACAGTTATCCAGAATTAAAGATGATGGCTCACACTAGAGTGGAGATGGGAACCAAATGCCTGTGGATTTGGGATAAATTTTGGAGGTAGAAATGATAGGGCACTTGCCAATGAACTAGATATAAAGGATGAGGGAATGGGTGAGAGATAAGGTCAACTTCCAGGCTTCAAGCAGTTGACTGGACAATGGGCCATTTCCAGATGGTCTTGTTCTATTCACAGTTGATGCCAGTGACTTGGATGAAGGTACACTTAAGATATGAAGTTAGATGCGGTGGTTAATAGATAAGTAAAAAGGATCAACAATTTAAGAAGAGATCATGAGACTTGAAAGATAAAATGTAATGGAAACAAATATAGGTCTTGCACTTAGCTTCAAAAACAAACAAAAAAAGTACACAAGATAGAATTAGGAAGACAGTCTAGTAGCATTCCCACCAGAAGCTCAAAAAGAATGAAAAGTGTGTGGTTACCATAAAAATGAATTCCAAAATAGATCATCTTGAAAGAAAAAAGATGTCCAACTCAAAGAATTTCAAAATCCTATCATGCTTTGCACTGTTTGGACCAAATCTGATGTTATAGCATTGTGTTCATCTCAGCACATAGCCTTTAAAAAGGATGGTTGAGGAAATGGACCATCGCTGAGATGTAAACAGCCCAAACACTTCATCACATGATGAACAGTTCAAAGAATTAAAGATGTTTGAGTTAAAGAGCACAATCTTAAAATGAGCACCCTCAGGACTGTTAGGTAGGAGAGGTGTTAGATTTCAAGTAGATTCAAATAGGTCCAGAAGGTAAAATGAGGACCCAAGGATAGAAGTAGCAACAGTGATTTCAGCTAAGCCTCAGTTCCAGGCAAGGAACTTTTCAGAAACAGAATGGGTTGCATAATATGTCCCCTTTTAAAAGACACTTTGTAGACCTGGATGCCTGTGTGCTGGCATGGAGTATAAGGGTTTCCCGTCCTGGGTGAAAACGGTGTGCTGGACTAGGTCCTCTCTGAAAGTCTCTCCCTGCTTCAGGAGTCTAAAATTCTAAGTTTCTTCTCAGGAGACTCAAAAATCTACTAGAATGTCCTGCACCACATCTTTCATAATGTTGCTGGCACAAGGACTCTTGAAGGTTCCTGAACACATTCTTTGCAATTCTAACTGTCTTCCACCCCTTCCCCATGACCCATGTACAGTTACATGCTCTAGATCTTCCCCTCAAAGATGAACATAAGTCTGAAATATCAGCACCTTGGCAGCCCTGTTATCAATCACTGAGCTGTAGTCCCCATGTAAGTACGCCTTTTTTAGCAACCGCTTTTTGTCCCAGCCATATTAATACTTGTGGTCGGTGGTTAACAATGTTGAAGCTTAAATTACATCCAGATGAAATTTTTAAAAGGAATCACTTGTGTTCCTCTGTGTTAGCACAGGAATCCCAGCATGTGTTTCTCTTCCAGGAAACCATAATTATATGTACAGATATCTACCTGGACAATTAGGGGCATAATCATGCTCTAAACAGAAGTGTTCAAACAAGTCAATACGTTCTGTCCAGTTATTCCTCTTTCATCTTTCTCTTAGGTGTCATGGTTTCTGTGTCTCAAGACATCTATGATTTGATTTTTCTAACCCTGTCTAGGATCTATTAGAGTCAACTAGACAACATAGTCCTTCTTTCTAAGAATCTGAACAAGAAGCAAACTTTCTAAATTTTAATCCTATTAATGCCAGATTCTGGTATAGGCTAAAGTATTCTTAGAATTTTACTTTTACCTCTTAGTGATCTGATAGAAAAGGGGGTTTTCCTTTATAGTCGTTTTCAGTCTTAGAAGAGAAGATCTACATTTGGGAAAGGACTAAGAAGAGAGTCTTTGCAGATCAGACAGTAAAAGGCAAAACTGTCAGACTCTGAGTACTCTGAGGTGCAATGTTATGTCTCTTAAACATGGGAGGGGGTTGTTTGCATCACTGTGGGAGCACCTCATTCTGTTGTGTTTAAGTGGGGTGAGGAAGATAAGTGAACACTACTAAACTCTTCCCTAATCAACACTTTTCTCCCACTTGAAAAGGGGTATAGCAGTTTATGGTGCTCAAAGGGCCAGATGCCACAAGCATCATCTACAAAGAGATTCAACACATAGATTGTGTTAAGACACAGCCATGTGCAAGAACCATGTGGTTGCGGGGGCTACTGACTGAGGGAACACAGCAAATGTTTCCTTAGAATGTTTCTTTTGCTAATAAATACTGAGTTCTCCGGGGTTAGGGCCTTTTGTAAATCATTAGGTAAATATTCATAATTATCCCCTCCTGCTAGGCACATAGATAGTTCCTACAAGGTCATACTCTTTATACATTAGCCTTGGGCCCATGAGAAAATCCCTTTGGTCACCTTTGGTCCCAGCAGAGTAGACCCAATAGGGCACATGGTCACTCCCGAATTGCATCTGGCTCATCCTAAGATATCACTTATTTTATCCCCGCTAGGAAGCGTGCACTCTTCTGTGCCACACGGAAATCCTCTAGGGCCTGTCACATGTTCATGTAGAAGTGGCTACTTAGTGTTGTGTCCCTGAAAACACGAATGAACTCTGCAGGAAACCCAAAGCTTGCTTCTTTGACATAAATATTGCTTATCTTACTTGATGGAAAAAAAAATCATGCCACAATTAGGTCCTGTATCTTACTCTGTGACAGGGCATATCAAATCCTGTTCCATTACGTATCTCAGAACTACTGGGTTGGTTAATAAATGCTTGCTCTCCATTTCTCACATCCCTCAACCAGAAGAGATAATAAGTGACCTACCCTCTTAATCAGTGTATTAGTCCATTTTCATGCTCCTGATAAAGACATTCCTGAGACTGGGTAATTTATAAAGAAAAAGAGGTTTAACAGACTCACAGTTCCACGTGGCTGGGGAGGCCTCACAATTATGGCAGAAGGCTAACAGCACATCTTACTTGCCCACAGATGAGAAAGAATTGAGAGACAAGCAAAAGGGGTTTCTCCTTATTAAAAAAAACCCATCAGATCTTGTGAGACTTATTCACCACCACAAGAACAGTATGGGGGAACTGCTCCCATGATTCAACCATCTTCCACCAGGAATTATGGGAGCTACAATTCAAGATGAGATTTGGGTGGGGACACAGCCAAACCATATCAATCAGCCTCCTCACTCAAGGATTTTAGGGAAATAAGTCCAGATCTGAATGCACTTCCTTATCAATCATATCTTAACTTAAATTCCCCTTTATTGGTAGATCAGCTGGGCCTTTACCCAAAGTGTTAGGTCTTATGTTCTTTCTCCTAGTGTTTGTTTTGCCTCTGCTGAGCTCTGCCCCTCATCTGCTTGCTGGCCAGTTTCTGGCAGTTCATCTGTTCTGCTGTTGACCATTCTGTACACCCGGTTTATCTCTTAATGGCTGCCTCGTATGTGGGAGAAACAAAACGCAGTAGGAACATAGACAGCTGAGGAGCAGTCATTCTGCCTGGGGCCAGGGAAGGCGACTGAGGAGTTGGCATATGAGCTGGGGCTTAGAGCAGCCTTCAACAGGTGTGCTGGGAGGGGGAAGGGCCAGGTGGAAGCAGCCCACGCAGAGCGAATGGCATGATGTGCCAAGTGCCTCTCAACAGCACTTGGTGGAAAAATAATTGCTTTTAATGACTCAAACGTAGAGTCAATTGCGGTAATGTATTGTTCTAGGGATATATTTTCCCACATCAGGAAGTGAGTGGTTTCATTTGGAGACTGGGTTTTTTTTTCTTGTTTTTTAATAAATAGGCTTTATTTTCAATTATCATGTCTGTTTTAACCAAATGTTTCAGAAATGATCTATATAATCTCCCACATCATTTTAACTGCACTTCTTCTTGAGAAGGGTTTGATAATGAGCCAGATGTACTAAAACAAAAACATGAGTTCATCATTCAAAAAAGTCTTTTCATTATACTTGATTGTCAAATTTTCCCACTAGTTAGCAAGGGGTGCTTATTCATCTAAGAGGAACCAGGTGCAAAAAAAGTAAATTACATTATTAGCCCAATATATAGATGTTAAAATAGCCATGAAGTGATAGATGAACAGAACCCTAGACATCATTTGGCTTGTATCTTTATATTATGGGCAAGGAATCCAGAGATGGGAAATGTTAAACAAGTTGCCCAAAGTCAGGTGGTCATTCTCCTAAGGTCACTGCCAGCCTTTCCCTTTGCCCCTACCACCCCATTCTCACACTTTCTCACCCGGATATAACAGAGAGTGCAACATAGACTACAAAAGCTTTCTTTCATATGGTTGTTTTAAAGTCATCTCAACTGAAATGCTCCCAGAGAGCTGTTTGGGCTTTGAATTACATGAAGAATTTGAACTGTTACTCAGATTCTAATGAGCACTTCTTTATTTGGTAGAACATTTTTATTGAGGATTTTAAAACAGGGATGACTAATAGGTTCCAAAATTTGGATACTATTAACAAATTGTGTTAACCATACAAATAAAACTTTGCCCTTCTAAACTGTAATGTCAGAATATATTCTTTTCTAGTTATTACAAGATTTATTTTCTTTGCCTTAGGGTTCTTTTGACTTCAGTGACATTGCTGTCTATATATTCAATAAACCTCCTATTGATCTGTTCAAAAGAAACAGGTAAGCTGAGGACATGTTTGATTTTGTTAAAACCAGGGTGAATTATTTTTATGGTGACATTATGGAGCAAATGATCTTCTCTCTCTGTACAGCAATTTGATTATTAAAAAGAAAGACTAATTTGACCTAGAGTGATTAGAAGACCTATGGGAGTATTTATCTAGAGAAACAGTTGCAGCAAAATATAAATTAAATTGTCATGGACAGTGAGGAAATAATGTTGTTACTTAAAGTGAACCCTCAATTGTATACCTGTTTTTCTAGTTTAAAATGACTCCATTTTAAAAGCTTCAGTTTTTCCTCAGGTCTTTATAAATCCAGAACAAAGATTCCATGTTTTTGTATTATAGCTTCCAAGGTTTTAAAAGTAAGCAGACCTTTCATTCTCTTGTGCATATTCCAAGCAGAAAATGTTACTCCTGAGGCAATGTGGGAGTGAGCAAGCTGTGAAGAGACTTCAAGTACTCTGGGCAGTGTAATACCTGAAGTGTTTATTTTCTATTTCTGGGACACTGAATTATGTTTGTAATTCTTTGACTTTTACATTAGCTAAAACCACACTGGCCAGCCATTATTATGTATACATGACTCCATTTAACTGGAACATTTTATAATAAATTGAGGAGCTAACCATTGACTAGTTTAAACACCAGTCTTATGAGAAATTAAACAAAGGTTTAATTATAGCCTGCCCCATATTGCTCTCCATGAACCTTTGGAAAATATGAACTGAACAGTTATAAAGAAATAAAACACTTTTTAAAAAGCGAATGCTTTTAGAATTTTAGTATTTATTGAGATGAGCTAGTTGAACATTTTCAAATTTTGCTACAGACAAATTATGCTTTTGACAGATTAGTCTTCCACTCTCTTTTATGAGTTGCATGTATTTGAACTGCATTTTATGAATGATTAGATTTTGTATGTAGTGGTTATTAAAATGTGTCTAAGCTTGTTACTATATTTAGAACATGGAGGCATTGATGGGATGTTATTAAGATAATTCCTTATTAGCCTAATCAGTCATTAATTCAAAAGGAATCTTTTTGTTTCAACTATTAGGATCTTTTTAAATCAAATATGTATTTTAATGATATGTACCAGACCTGAAGACAAAGATCACAGAAGGAATTTCCCCTTTGTAAGGTAGAGGTAGTTAAAAATAAGCCTTATGACCTAATAGGTTAATTGTAATGCTCTGGTAGCCAACTTGAAAAAGGAGAAATGATGGTTGCGTCTCACATTTTAAAATGTCAAGAGTTTGTTTTGTAATGAGGATACCTTAAACCCTGCAAAGCCAAAATGACTATTTGTGTGAGTTTGAGAAAGGCACACAATACCTTGGGGAACTGTCAGTAGAATGACAAAATCTTGACTATTTTAACTTTCTGAACCCTGTCATTTCTTGTGTTCTCAAATTTGATTTTTAAATAGGCTGCATGGTATATGAAAAGCTGGGGGAACAAGTCTTTGGCACCACAGGGAAGTTCGTAATCTTTGGAGCCACCTCTCTACAGAACACTGGAGGTAAAAAGAACATGCTCTTCTATACATAACTTGAAACTAATTCTGGTGGCTAAGCGGCCGCATGAATTTTAACATAATTCAAGCAGTTATCATCCTCATTGCTAAAATGGCACAGGGAAAGTAAAGCAGAGACAGCAGTCACTTATTTAAAGCCACAAATCCTGCTAGAGTAGCTGAAGTTGCTTTTGTGTCTTATTGACGGCTGGTCTAAGAACGGGCTGATAACTTTTTACGTAGCTTGCAACGTAAGCCTTCGTATCTTATTTCTAAAAAAGTTCTCATTTTCCTTCAGCAATGCTGAGCTACCTCTTCATCGTAAAAAACGAACTACCCTCTGCCATAAAGTTTCTAATGGGAAAGGAAGAGACATTTTCGTAAGTTATAGACCATTTTTTAAATGATATCACTAAAATATTTTTAATTTAAATATGGGCAAATCAAAATTCTTGCTTTATGAATATTGCAGCAAGTTTTTCCTAGGCTGGTTTTTGTTTGTTTGTTGTTTCAATAGTAAATTTCTTTGGGGCTATATACATGAAAAAAGTGGGAGAGTCATTTGAATATGAACATTTGAAAAGCAGATTTGTCTGTCATGCTGTGAGTGGTGGATACTGCATTTTCCCAAGAGCTTGAAATCTATATCTAGTTTTGGTGAAATAGAACAGATATGGAATATTTTTAACACAAAAGTGGAATATGAAAAAAAAAAAATGAAGACCCTAGCCTCTTGCTTAAAGAAGGGACATAGTATTTTGGGAGCAAAATTTACATGAGCCAACCTCACTAAAGATGTAGATAACCCTGGAAAATGTTGCAGCTACATTTGGCACAATTGTGTTTTGACTCCCTCTTGTTTAACAGTTCTTGTCAGTCTTAGTTTCTCTGTTTTCTTTCAAGGGAGAATCATAGAAGCCAGAGTTTCTAGTGTTCTCAGGATTCAAGGTCAAATCCAAGGGATCAGGGAGAGAGAAATGCCTACCTGTGGTGACTTGTTTCTCGCTGATACTATCCCAGCAAAACAAAAAGGAGCTTTGTCTTTAAATAATTGGTAGGACAAGTTGTAATCTGACAGAATACAATGTGTGCATTCAGTTTTGAAACCATGTAAATAATTCAAAAGAATGCCACATTTAGCCAATGGGAAAGAAAAAAAAAACAACAATATTCCTTCTTCCATTACATGGGAGTGAAGCTGTAGTAAATAAGTAGTGGTTGGGTTAAAGTGTTTGGATAAGATCTGAATAATGATTTTAAAAGTTAATGGATATAGTAAAAATTAATAAAAATATATATTATGAAATTTTACACTGGAGGGGAAAAAAGTCACTTTCTAAAAAAATATAACCTAACCCTTGAAATGCCTTTCAGAGCCTGGTACGTGGATGGCCGAGTTCTGGTGGTGATAGTTACCTTTGGCATAATTCTCCCTCTGTGTCTCTTGAAGAACTTAGGTAAGGACAGATTTTGTTTTTATCATATTCTGCAGTGCCCAAGTGAATCAGAAACGGAGTACAAATGGACAGCATTGCCCTCTGCTTCCCCTCTGCATGCGCTCAAAGATTAAGTGCATGATAAATTGCAAGTATTAATCGGTCGCAACTTTAATATGGCATAAAAACAATAGTCAGTATGTGACCTCCTAAACAATCCCTCTACTGAGCTGTGGAGGGGAGAAGGAAGGTTCTGGGGCCAGAACAGACAGGGCTATTTTCAATAGTACAACTTATATGCTACTCTGAGAGAAGTCCAAAAAATGGAATTCTCTTCATACGAAGTCTTAACTACCATCATTATTTAGATAAATATGTTTTCAAATCTAGTGTGGAGACCAAAAGCTGCCTAGATTTATACCCACAAGTATTATAAATTTAGAGAGTCTAGCCAGCCTCAATTATTTCTCTTCGAAGTGGGAGAGATAAATCAAAAGTCAGAAATGGTGGATAATCCCCAAGTCATATCCATTTGGCTTGGATCTACTACTTGTTTTTATGCTTGCATTTGAAGACAAGAATGCCTGATGTTAGGGGAATTTCATACATTGAATAATGTGGCCAGACTGCCATCCAGTCAAAAACCTGTAAAATGTATTTACTTTAATTCTGGGCTAATTCAAACAAAAGTTTGGATAAAAGTTCTTCGAACAATAATTATAAGCCTCAGTTTTTTGTTTTGTTTTGGATCAAAATATCAGACCTCTGTAGCTGTTCTGTGAGGTTTATAGTTTTTTTTTTTTTAACTACTTAATTTTCTGGTTTCTGCATCTGTGTTTTCTGTACCTATAGAGGTAGCTCTTTTCAGTTAAGCAGAGAAAAGCTCTTCCCCAGGGTTGAAAATAATGCATTCCTGAGAGGCTACTTAACTCTACCTTTCTGGAGGTCATGGTGGCAATTGGAGATCACCTAGTAGGCATTCTACGGGGAGCTAGCTAAAGATGCCCAGATACTCAATTTACCACTGGAAATTCGCTTCATCTATTTTCTCTCATCTGGGGAGAAAAGTGTTATAACTGACATTCAGTATGCACACAATAAGTGTATAATAAAGAGCTACTGAGGGGATCAAGGAGTAAATGGGCTTGCCCATAGGAGTCCATCAGAGTCCACCAACACAGACTTAAAACAAAAATTAGAAGGCTCTTTTCCACTGGATTCTGGGAGTCCGTGTTCTCTAGGGTGCAGGGAGAGTTGGAATCAAAACACATAATATAATGTTTTTATTCAGAGCCCCATTTTTTTGCCAAATAAAGTAGCACTGTCAAATAATAAATCTTGTATTCATTTGGGCATGTATGTTTATTATTGGAGCTCTAAAATATGCTTGAAATAATGCATTGAAATAAATGAGGTGATGAATTTTGAAATAATAACAGTTTATGATGGGTAGCTCCAAAATTTTAAAAAATGGAAAAAAAGAAATAATTTATTTTTCACTTTTTTTAAAGGGTATCTTGGCTATACTAGTGGATTTTCCTTGAGCTGTATGGTTTTTTTCCTAATAGTGGTAAGTGCTGATTGAAATGGCTGGTTTGGTTTTGTGGTGGTACAATGGCATGTAATAATTATTCATTATTTGGCTTTACTAAAGTCCATACTGCTTCTACTATACTTCTTAATACCAGGTTATTTACAAGAAATTTCAAATTCCCTGCATTGTTCCAGAGCTAAATTCAACAATAAGTGCTAATTCAACAAATGCTGACATGTGTACGCCAAAATATGTTACCTTCAATTCAAAGGTAAGTTTCCTGATCCTTTGCAGATGAAATGAGCATTTTTATTAAGGGCATTCTATTTCTCATAATTGCACTGTTTTGAATGTGTTAGTTCTCAAAAGAACACATGGTACCATTGCTTCTAGATTACACATCTATGTAGAGATCCTTGAGAAATATACAAATATTGTATTTTACACTCTCTCTTACCATTAAGCATTCCCTGTCAAAATCCCATTCTGGATAATTGTCTCAGCTTTTCCTGTGTAGAGTGCTCGGTGATGCTTCAAAAACAGATTAGGAACATCCTTTGCCCCCTGGTTCTGGTGATGACAGAAAGGAATACTGCAGACTTCCTCAGCTTGCGCAGTTGAAATGTAGATGCCACCACAAACTGACACTTAAAACACTCTCATACTATTAAAATATTGTTGATACCAATGGGAAACAGAGGATTATAGAGTCAGTCAGGCCTGGATTTGAATCCTCAGGCAAGTCACCCAACCTCTTGAGTAAAAATAAGGATTCTATTCTGTATTTTACAAGGTTTTGTTAGAATACACCTGGCATAGTGCATCAGCAGAGTTAGAGCATAAGATAGGCTAGTTTTCACTTCTTTTTGCATAGGAAATTAGATTGAGTTTGAGAGTTTCAAAGAGCCTTATCTAAGAAAACTAAATAGATTGGATTCTCTCTCTTTCTCTCTAATTGTAAGGATATAGCCAAAGTAGTGCAATATGAAACAGATTTTCTTTTCAGAGGATATCTTTTAAGTCTGATTCCATGCACCTGATGTAGAGCAAAAAGCAATAAACTAGAGGTGGGAGTGCTGGGCCAGTCGCCTGACCTGTTGGAGGGAGCCAGGAGAACAGCCACAGTCTGCCTACTGCTTGGGATTGCTGTGGGGACCCAGTGAGGTATCCTAGGAAGAGTGCCATGTAACTGGCTCATGCTGTATAAACAGGGGTGTTGTATACCTGGAGTATATAAAATACGCCGTAGGTGAGCCAAATCCAAAGTCCCTCTGTGACAAGTGGCTAATGGCTCGAGCTAGATAAGCTCTCTTAGAAAAGCTGCTTCTATTTTAGAGATCAAAACCCTCCTAATAACCGAATAATCCAGGGATTCTGAAGAGCTGTCAGATGAAAAGAGCTCAGAAATACTGGAGCTGTGTCATTTTTATGGTAAAAGTGTTTTTCCTAATGTCTGTTCTTTTCTCTCAAATAGACCGTGTATGCTTTACCAACCATTGCATTTGCATTTGTCTGCCACCCATCAGTCCTGCCAATTTACAGTGAGCTTAAAGAGTAAGACATTTGTTTAATTTTTTAATCTTAATCGTTTTACATCTCCTCATTAATAGGCAAGTATGGAATTAAAATAAACAGACTTGTCTAATGAACGTCGGTGGATTCATCACCTAGCTTCAACATTTACTCACATCCTGCCATTCTTAAACAAGCATTGTATTTTAAGAAACAAGAAAGCAAGAAAAATCAGAAACTTACAGTATTTTGGGGGGTCATAAACATAAAAAGTAGCCAACCATGTGGGCTTTTTCATTAATTGGTTTTTTGAATATTGTATCACCGAGGACAGTTTAAGTATTTGTGTTGCTTTCCATTATGTATGTGTATTTTGCAAGTGGATTATAATCTTCAGATTTGTCTGTAAACTGCTAAATACATTGTCTCTGATTGCCTGTTGGTTTGGGTGAAAAGGCTAGTAAGTCAGACAATAAGACATCAATGTTAAGGCCACAAACTAGGAAAAGAGAATATTGCTCTTCATTTTTAACTATTAAGAAAATTCTATGGATTTATTGATTTATTTTTGATTGCTGGTTTTGAGAAAATTAAGGCCTGCTTATAAACTTCTTCATGTGTTCTCTTTTTAGCCTACGGTTATCAAACATAAACAAAAATAGTCACCATAGCATAATCTTAAAAACTTAGAAAAGATAGACAATATTGGTATTTATTTCCATTTTGAAACAAAGTTGATGTCATTTAGCATTGAATCCACTCATTTTTTTCATATTTAATTGTTACATGGCTAAATTTTAAACCATCTACATCTATGTGTATATACATCACTCCTAGTTTGTGATCCTCTATTTGGAGAATTTAAATATATCTTTGGCATTTTTTTTTTTCCTGCCACAATATTTTTAATTACATACAAAGGTCTGACATGTCACCCAGGGACCCATTTCACCCACTGCTCTGTTTGGCCGCCAGTCTTTTGTCTCTCTCTTCAGCAATGGTAAGGCGGATAGCCTTTCCTCGGGGAAGATAAATCCATGGTTTCTTGCCCTTGTCTTTGGCATCTTTTAATAGTTCAGCTTTTTGTTTTAGCTTTTAATTTTCTCAAGTGTATACTTCTCAATTTTTCTTTACTTTTTTTTTTTTTTTTTTTGAGACAGAGTCTTACTCTGTCACCCAGGCTATAGTGCTATAGTATGATCTCAGCTCACTGCAGTCTTAACTTCCCAGGGTCAAGCAATCCTCCCACCTCAGCCTCTCAGGTAGCTGGAACTACAGGCACATGCCCGCACGCCCAACTAACTTTTGTATTTTCTGTAGACACAGTTTCACCATGTTGCCCAGGCTGGTCTTGAACTCCTGAGCTCAGATGATGCGCCTGCCTCGTCCTCCCAAACTGCTGGGATTACAGGCGTGAGCCGCCGCGCCCAGCCTTCTTCTTCTTCTTCTTCTTTTTTTTTTTTTTGAGACGGAGTCTCGCTCTGTCGCGGGCTGGAGTGCAGTGGCCGGATCTCAGCTCACTGCAAGCTCCGCCTCCCGAGTTTACGCCATTCTCCTGCCTCAGCCTCCCGAGTAGCTGGGACTACAGGCGCCTGCCACCTCGCCCGGCTAGTTTTTTTTTTTTTTGTATTTTTTAGTAGAGACGGGGTTTCACCGTGTTAGCCAGGATGGTCTCGATCTCCTGACCTCGTGATCCACCCGTCTCGGCCTCCCAAAGTGCTGGGATTACAGGCTTGAGCCACCGCGCCCGGCCTGCCTTCTTCTTAATTTTTCTTGTTTTCCATACTCCCATGGCATCCCAGATTCCTTGTTATGACATAATCAAATGTTATGACTATCTGTGGTCTGTTATTTATTGAATACCAGTCTTGCAGATTAATTGTTTGGGCAGTTAAAGAAACTTAGAGGGTCATCCCAACCCCAGAGTGAACTTGACCTGAGAGATGGAGCCCTTCATCATTCCAGCTGTGATCTCTTGGGCGCTTGGTGCACTGGAGACCTGCAGACTTCCAGGTGCATCCCTGAGGCCACCCAATGGGAAAATCAGAACCTAAAACAGCAGCTTTAGAGACAGAACACCTTAGGTCAAGTTCCAGCTCTGCCGCTAATCTCTGGAGCTAGGAGAACAGCACTGATTTTTTTCTGCATGTTTTCCTTTGTCCAGCTAGTGTGGAGATAATATCAAGGCCAAACATTTAAAAAAATGCTGTCTGCCCTTCCGATGAGAACTTGATATTCTTTTAAAAGAATGGGGGAAGAACACTTACGGGAGTGTAGTTCCGTGAATCTCCATGGATCTATACCAATTCAGTATAAGAGAGGTTATTTTCAACTGGCATAACTGCCAGGGGTAATTTCAGCTGTTCAGATCTTCCCTAACCTGATAGAGGCAAAGTTAAATTAGTATTCTTCAATGTTAACACTGGCACTTAAATTCAGTGATATGATTTTTAATTTTTAACATTTATTTGTTTTTAGCCGATCACAGAAAAAAATGCAGATGGTTTCAAACATCTCCTTTTTTGCCATGTTTGTTATGTACTTCCTGACTGCCATTTTTGGCTACTTGACATTCTATGGTAAGTAATTTCTACTGGTACATAAATATAAGTATTTGTAAACAAATTAGTAAAAATCAGTGTTGAAATAACTTTTAACATGAAAGGCAAAGAAAGCAACAAAGCTATCCATTGGTTTTTCTAGTTTTTTCTTCTACTTAAAGCAATGGTGATCTTTACATGTTCATGCAGACTGCAGAATAAAATATTTACTAAAACAGTATTTATAATTTTCTTCTCCTAACAGTGTCCTTAAAAGAAATTGCATTTTAGAAGCATGCTAACTTTACTGAGGAAGTTTTAAAACTACATCAGACAAGGCTTTCCTAATTGACACTGCAAATTGGGTCAGATTCCATTAATAGAATGGAGAGACAGAGACAGATGCTGAAAGTGAGAAAGAGCAGAGTGCTACACTCATGACACTGAGTTAATTAAAAATGAAACTCCTCATTGTTCACTGGAAGTCGGAGCCTTGCAAAGATCTGAAGGAATGATATAGAAAATTTAAAAAAATGAAATCTGAAAAGGGAACAAGGTTTCATATGTAACTTTTACTGACCCTGAATGAACAGTTTACCGGCTTTTACTGCTTCTTCATCCTCTCCTATTCAAATTATCCTGAAACTTTATTTAATACCTTTCATTATCTTTATAATTGGGGACCTAATTTAAATATACATATGTGTGTATATATATGTGTATGTGTGTGTGTACATATATATCTGTATGTATTTCACAATCTTCTCTACTAAATAATAATTCTTTGGAACTTTTATCATAAACACAAATGTCTCAAAATTAAGCATATTTAAAAATTATTAATTCAGCCTGGAGAAAAAGGCTACTCTGATTATACAGATGTTATTATTATCATTTTCACTAGCAATGCAGAATAGCATTGTCTAATGAATTCATAAATACCATATTTAATTTTTACATAAAAATGGTGTTGCTAAGGTGCCTACAGAGTTGCAGGGCTGCAGTGGGTATAGGGAGAGAGAGGCGGAGAACTTAATGTTAGTTGAAGTCGCACTGTTGTCTTGTTCAAGCTATAATTTTTCTTTGTAAATGCATTATTTTCACATAGAATAGAACACCAAACACTTTTATTACTCTTGGATTAAATAAAAAGGCTTAGCTATTTGCAAGTGGTTAGTTATTTTGAATTAAGGAAATTAGAACTAGTGAGATTCGTATTATAACTTATGGTTCTGTTTTGGAAACTGAGACCAAGCTCTATGGTACAGATTAGCATTTGAATTCCATGCTGAGAACCTTAAGACTGGTGCAGTGAGAAGCCCTTGCAGGAGACAGGAGGGGAAATTATCTCTTGTCAAAAGAGTGAGTAGCTTCATACTCTATGTGACTGCCATTCTAGCTTTGTTAGTCTTTAAAATAACACTTTCTGAAGTTCTGAGTTGAGAAAAAGTTCAAAGTAGTACATAAGGCCAGGTGTGGTGGCTTGTACCTGTAATCTCAGCCTCTTGGGAGGCCTAGGTAGGTGGATAGCTTGAGCCTAGGAGTTCAAGACTAGCCTGGGCAACGTAATGAGACCCCTATCTCTACAAAAAAAAAAAAAAAATACAAAAATTAGCCACGCATGGTGGCACACGCCTGTAGTCCCAGCTACTCGGGAGGCTGAGGCAGGAGAATTGCTTGTGCCCATGAAGCAGAGGTTGCAGTGAGCCAAGATGGCACTACGGCAACCACACTCCAGCCTGGGTGAAAGAGCAAAACCCTGTCTCAACACACACACACACACACACACACACACAGAGTGGTACATAAACTAAATTTTTTTTTTTTACAAGAACACTATACATGGAAGAGTGGAATTATTTCCTGATGGTGAAATTTCAGCTAGTGCCTCTGCTGCTTGGCCACTTGAAGTTGACTTAACAAGAGAAGAGCTTGAAACAAGCTCCAAGGTGGCTTGTAGCACCCCCCAGCCCCACCCCCACCCTCCCTGAGCAAGCCTGTGGTAGTTTGGCATGGTTTGAAGAGCAGAGGGAAAGTCTAGATTAAGAGCAGCTTCGTGCTTCAACTGTATGTTTCATTTTCAAGCCCAGTGTACTGCTAGGTTTAATTTAGTCTAAATTAAGCATTCCCACCCCATGTAGCTTCTTCTAGTGATTACTTTAAATTCCTTTGCTAAGTTGCATATGCACAGTGGAGCATGTCTTACACAGAGATTTTTCTTTCCAACTTAATTGTTTTAATAGACATTTCAAAACATTGCTTTTCTTGCCCTTTAGTTTACAAATTCTTTGTTGTTCAGAAAAACTGATATACTTTGTCTCCCTTTAAAACCCTCTTGCTTTTCCCTCATTTCAGACAACGTGCAGTCAGACCTCCTTCACAAGTATCAGAGTAAAAATGACATTCTTATCCTGACAGTGCGGCTGGCTGTCATTGTTGCTGTGATCCTCACAGTGCCAGTGTTATTTTTCACGGTGAGTAAGGGCCTCGGTGCAATATGAGAAAACCTGAGGTCTCGGCTTTCCTTCTGCCTGCAGGAGCCCATTGCAGAGAAAGCCTGCCCCAGGTAACTTTCCTGGGTTATTGAATCTGCATCTGGGAAAGATCCCAAGACTCAGTTCAGGCTGTTTGAAAAGCAAGTGGCATTCAGTGCATCAGGGAGCCTCTGATGCAGTGAATCTCCATTCTAATTAATCTGACCCTGTTCTTTACAAAGAAATGACAATAGAATGTTCAAATCTCAGTCAGACATGAAGAGAGAATGTAAAAAAACAGAAATGAACACTCAAGTCTTAGATAAATCAAAGACAGAAACTACACCCCCCCACAAAAGAAAACTCTACTATTCTATAAATAAAAATACCTTCCCTCTTAAGTCAAGCCCCAGAACTTCCAAAACTGTTAAACTATCTATAAATTCACTAGGCATTACAAAACATTTCATGAATTTGTGTGCACCAATAAATCAGTTACTCTGCGGAGAAATGTCAGTGTTGGCATGCTGTAGGCATTTACAGAATCTTTGTTTTCTCTTCTTGCAGGTTCGTTCATCTTTATTTGAACTGGCTAAGAAAACAAAGTTTAATTTATGTCGTCATATCGTGGTTACCTGCATACTCTTGGTTGTTATCAACTTGTTGGTGATCTTCATACCCTCCATGAAGGATATTTTTGGAGTCGTAGGTATGGCTTCATGACTTTGTGCTTCTCATTCTACAGTAGCTGTTTGGAGGGAAAATTTCACAATAGGAATGCTAAACTTTCTCTTTTTTCTTATTTTATAGGAGTTACATCTGCTAACATGCTTATTTTCATTCTTCCTTCATCTCTTTACTTAAAAATCACAGACCAGGATGGAGATAAAGGAACTCAAAGAATTTGGGTATGTCTCTTGCCAGCCACTCTAACTTTTCTGACTAGTTTTCCATTTAAATTTACAAAATAAATAGTCCACCTTTCTATCAAGACTACTTTCAGTTGCCTTGAAAGGAGGCAGAAGCCCTGTAGCTTTGCTACTTGGGAGAGATTTAAAATATCATATCAGAATCTTCTCCTGTCCCTCCAAATATCTTTTCCGATTTTACTCTTTTTTTTTTTTTTGAGACGGAGTCTCACTCTGTCGCCCAGGCTGGAGTGCAGTGGCATGATCTCAGCTCACTGTAAGTTCCGCCTCCCAGGTTCACGCCATTCTCCTGCCTCAGCATCCTGAGTAGCTGGCAACCACCACCATGCCTGGCTAATTCTTTTTTTTTTTTTTTTTTTTGTATTTTTAGTAGAGACGGGGTTTCAACCATGTTAGCCAGGATGGTCTGGATCTCCTGACCTCGTGATCCGCCTGCCTTGGCCTCCCGCATTGTGGGATTATAGGCATGAGCCACCATGCCCAGCCCTCTGGTTTTACTCTTATTGCGCCTCAGCTTTTGTTCTGATCCAGGGCATGGCCAGTCAGAAGAATGGACATTCATCCTCCTGTGTCTCTATAGGACAGTGTCTAGTCTTTAGCAAGAGAGGAAGTGACGAGGGACTCACAGAGGTTATGCAGTCCACTGTTTCCATATGATTTCTACTCATGTAACTCCTCCCTACAGCCCAGGGAACATGCAATGCCTTAATTAAAATGTCTGAGTTAGCTTAAATAGTCTTTTTATTATTTGACAGATATGCTTTGGAACAATAGACCTGGATTCAAAAACTGCCTTTCTATATTGGGATTCTTGTTTCCAGGTCTGATGAGGTTCAAGGGCATCTTGAAGGTGGTGCACTTGGAGACAGTGAGGGAAGCAGGGGTGAAGTAGCTGGTACCTGAGTCCCTTCTGGAGCTTCATTTTGCTTGGCCTCAGAGAAGGCTTCCTACTTGCCCTCCCAGCTAGTGAAAGCACTGCAATTGTACCTGTTACCTGAGTCAACAGATCCAGATGAGAAGTGTAGGCAGGAGGGTCATCCCTGTGCATTTAGGAAAAGCAGCACTGATGCTAGTAGAGCATCCAGTTCCCTAACATGATCACCCCTGAAACCTTAATTCCCAAATCCTTCCAAGACTTACCTGTAGGGGCTTAATGAGGACAGAGAGGATGAAGCAGTCACTCTGGCACAATGGGACAGTATATTTAGACTAAATCTGAAAATGGTGGAGGCCTGCTGTCCATGAATTCTGAGCTTCTCCAACCCTGGTCCCATAATAAAATGAGTAGTAGGGTCTGCCAAATGGCATTAGACAAGGGCTCCATCTGTGTAGGGATCACTGGGAGTTAGACTGGACCCAGGATGATATGCCATGTGCAGCCATCTCAACCCCCAATTCACTCCTCTCCTTCCCTAGCTCTTTCTCCTCCTCCAGTTTCCAGTCCAGCCCTGTTGGCTCTCAGAATGCATCTTCCTTCTCCCTGCAGCACTCTCACTGAACATGCTCAAGCACAAGGAACATATAATCTTATGTTCTCTGGATTCTGGATTTAGTAATCTGTATTAGTCTGTTCTCACACTGCTAATAAAGAAATACCCGAGATTGCTTCCAAGATAGCCGAATAGGAACAGCTCCGGTCTGCAGCTCCCAGAAAGATTGTAGAAGATGGGTGATTTCTGCATTTCCAACTGAGGTACCTGGTTCATCTCATTGGGACTGGCTGGACAGTGGGTACAGCCCATGGAGGGCGAACTGAAGCAGGGAGGGGCATCGCCTTACCCAGGAAGCACAAGGGGTCAGTGGATTTCCCTTTCTTAGCCAAGGGAAGCCATGACAGACTATACCTGGAGAAACGTTACACTCCTGACCAAATATTGCACTTTTCCCACAGTCTTAGCAACCAGCAGACCAGGAAATACCCTCCCGTGTCTGGCTCAGTGGGTCCCATGCCAGTGGAGGCTTACTCACTGCTAGCGCAACAGTCTGAGATCGACCTGCAAGGCTGCAGCTTGATGCGGGGGGGCATCCACCATTGCTGAGGCTTGAGTAGCTCACAGTGTAAACAAAGAGGCCGGGAAGCATGAGCTGGATGGAGCCCACCGCTGCTCATCAAGGCCTACTGCCTCTACAGAGTCCACCTCTGGGGATAGAGCATAGCAGAAAAAAAGGCAGCAGACAGCTTCTGCAGACTTAAGTGTCCCTGTCTGACAGCTCTGAAGAGAGCAGTAGTTCTCCTGGCACGGCGTTTGAGCTCCAAGAACAGACAGACTGCTGCCGCAAGCAGGTCCCTGACTGGGAAACACCTCCCAGCAGGGGCGGACTGACACCTCACACACACAGGTGCCCCTCTGGGACGAAGCTTCCAGAGGAAGGATCAGGCAGCAATATTTGCTGTTCTGCAGCCTTTGCTGGTGATACCCAGGCAAACAGGTTCTGGAGTGCACCTCCAGCAAACCCCAACAAACCTGCAGCTGAGGGGTCTATTAGAAGGAAAACTAACAAAGAGAAAGGAATAGCATCAACATCAACAAAAAGCTCATCCACATCAAAGCCCCATCTACAGGTCACCAGTATCAAAGACCAAAGGTAGATAAAACCACAAAGTTGAGGAGAAACCAGAGCAGAAAAGCTGAAAATTCCAAAAAACAGAGCACCTCTTCTCCTCCAAAGGATTGCAGTTCCTCACCAATAAGGGAACAATACTGAATGAAGAATGAGTTTGATGAGTTGACAGAAGTAGGCTTCAGAAAGTCGGTAATAACAAACTTCTCTGAGCTAAAGGAGGATGTTCTAACCCATTGCAAGGAAGCTAAAAACCATGAAAAAAGGTTAGATCAATGGCTAACCAGAATAAACATCGTAGAGAAGACCTCAGATGATCTGATGAAGCTTAAAACTACAGCACGAGAACATCATGACCCATGCACAAGCTTCAATAGCCGATTTGATCAGGTGGAAGAAAGGGTATCAGTGATTGAAGATCAAATTAATGAAATAAAGCTAGAAGAGAAGTTTAGAGAAAAAAGAGTGAAAAGAAATGAACAAACCCTCCAAGAAATATGGGACTATGTGAAAAGACCAAATATACGTTTGATTGGTGTTCCTGAAAGTGACAGAGAGAATGGATCCAAGTTAGAAAACACTCTTCAGGATACTATCCAGGAGAACTTCCCCAACCTAGCAAGGCAGGCCAATATTCAAATTCAGGAAATACAAAGAACACCATAATACTCCTCGAGAAGAGCAACCCCAAGACACATAATTGTCATATTCACCAAGGTTGAAACAAAGGAAAAAAATGTTAAGGGCAGCCAGAGAGAAAGGTAGGGTTACCCACAAAGGGAAGCCCATTAGACTAACAGCAGATCTCTCGGCAGAAACCCTACAAGCCAGAAGAGAGTGGGGGCCAATATTCTTAAAGAAAAGAATTTTCAACGCAGAATCTCATATCCAGCCAAACTAAGCTTCATAGGTGAAGGAGAAATAAAATCCTTTACAGACAAGCAAATGCTGAGAGATTGTGTCACCACCAGGCCTGCCTTACAAAAGCTCCTGAAGGAAGCACTAAACATGGAAAGGACCAACCAGTACCAGCCACTGCCAAAACATGCCAAATGGTAAAGACTAGTGATGCTATGAAAAAAACCGCATCAACTAATGAGCAAAAAAAACAACTAACAGCATAATGACAGGATCAAATTCAAATATAACAATATTAACCTTAAGTGTAAATGAGCTAAATACCCCAATTAAAAGACACAGTTTGGCAAATTTGATAAAGAGTCAAGAACCATCAGTGTGCTGTATTGAGGAGACCCATCTCACATGCAAAGACGCACATAGGCTCAAAATAAATGGATGGAGGAAGATCGACCAAGCAAATGGAAAGCAAAAAAAAAAAAAAAAAAAGAAAAGAAAAAAGAAAAAAACGGGAGTTGCCATCCTGGTTTATCATCTTTGATAAACCAGACTTTAAACCAACAAAGATCAAAAGAGATAAAGAGGGCCACTACTTAGTGGTAAAGGGATCAATTCACCAAGAAGAGCTAACTATTCTAAATATATATGCACTCAATACAGGAGCACCCAGATTCATATAGCAAGTCCTTAGAGACCTACAAAGAGACTTAGATTCCCACACCATAATAATGGGAGACTTTAACACCCCACTGTCAATATTAGACAGATCAACGAGACAGAAGGTTATGGAGGATATCCAGTACTTGAACTCGGCTCTGCACCAAGCAGACCTAATAGACATCTACAGAACACTCCACCCCAAATTCTCAGCACCACACTGCACTTATTCTAAAATTGTCCACATAATTGGTAGTAAAATACTCAGCAAATTTAAAAAGAACAGAAATCACAAAAAGCTGTCTCTCAGACACAGTGCAATCAAATTAGAACTCAGGATTAAGAAACTTACTGAAAACCACACAACTACATGGAAACTGAACAACCTGCTCCTGAATGACTACTGGGTAAATAACGAAATGAAGGCATTAATAAAGATGTTCTTTGAAACCAAAGAGAACAAAGATACAACATACCAGAATCTCTGGGACATATTTAAAGCAGTGTGTACAGGCAAATTTATAGCACTAAATGCCCACAAGAGAAAGCAAGGAAGATCTAAAATCGACACCTTAACATCACAATTAAAAGAACTAGAGAAGCAAGAGCAAAAACATTCAAAAGCTAGCAGAAGGTAAGAAATAACTTAGATCGGAGCAGAATTGAAGGAGATAGAGACACACACACACACAAAAAAAAAACCCTTCAAAACATCAGTTAATCCAGGAGCTGGTTTTTTGAAAAGATCAACAAAATAGATAGACTGCTAGCAAGACTAATAAAGAAGAAAAGAGACAAGAATCAAATAGACGCAATAAAAAAATGATAAAGGGATATCACCACCGATCCCACAGAAATACAAACTACCATCAGAGAATACTATAAACACCTCTACGCAAATAAACTAGAAAATCCAGAAGAAATGTATAAATTCCTGGGCACGTACACCCTCCCAAGACTAAACCAGGAAGAAGTTGAATATCTGAATAGATCAATAACAGGTTCTGAAGTGGAGGTAGTAAATAATAGCCTATCAACCAAAAAAAAGTCCAGGACCAGAAGGATTCACAGCCGAATTCTATCAGATGTACAAAGAGGAGCTGGCACCATTCCTCCTGAAGCTATTTCAATCAGTAGAAAAGAAGGAATCCTCCCTAACTCATTTTATGAGGCTAGCATCATCCTGTTATCAAAGCCAGGTAGAGACACAACAAAAAAAGATAATTTTAGGCGAATATCCTCAGGAACATTGATGCAAAAATCTTCAATAAAATACTGGCCAACCAAATCCAGCAGCACATCAAAATGCTCATCCACCATGATCAAGTCAGCTTCATCCCTGGGATGCAAGACTGGTTCAACACATGCAAATCAATAAATGTAATCCATCACATAAACAGAACCAATGACAAAAACCACATGATTATCTCAATAGATGCAGAAAAGGCCTTTGACAAAATTCAACAGTCCTTCATGCTAAAAACTCTCAATAATCTAGGTATTGATGGAACATATCTCAAAATAATAAAGAGCTATTTATGACAAACCCACAGCCAATATCATACTGAATGGGCACAAACTAGAAGCATTCCCTTTGAAAACCATCACAAGACAGGATGCCCTCCCTCACCACTCTCATTCAACATAGTGTTGGAACTTCTGGCTAGGGCAATCAGGCACAAGGAAGAAAAAAAGGGCATTCAGTTAGGAAAAGAGGAAGTCAAATTGTCTCTGTTTGCAGATGACCTGATTGTATATTTAGAAAACGCCATCATCTCAGCCCAAAATCTCCTTAAACTGATAAGGAACTTAAGCAAAGTCTCAGGATACAAAATGAAAGTGCAAAAATTACAAGCATTCCTATACACCAATAATAGACAAACAGCCAAATCATGAGTGAAATCTCAATCACATTTACTCTAAAGGGAATAAAATACCTAGGAATCCAACTTACAAGAGATATGAAGGACCTCTTCAAGGAGAACTACAAACCACTGCTCAGTGAAATAAAAGAGGACACAAACAAATTTAAGAACATTCCATGCTCATGGATAGGAAGAATTAATATCATATAAAGGGCCATACTTCCTAAGGTAATTTATAGATTCAATGCTATCCTCATCAAGCTACCACTGACTTTCTTCACAGAATTGGAAAAAACTACTTTAAAGTTCATATGGAACCAAAAAAGAGCTCACATAGTCAAGACAATCCTATGCAAAAGGAACAAGCTGGAGGCATCATGCTACCCGACTTCAAACTATACAACAAGGCTACAGTAACCAAAACAGCATGGTACTGGTACCAAAACAGATATATGGACCATTGGAACAGAACAGAGGCCTCAGAATTAACGCCACACATCTACAACCATCTGAGCTTTGACAAACCTAACAAAAACAAGCAATGGGGGAAGTGTTCCCTATTTAATAAATGGTGCTGGGAAAACTGGCTAGCCATTTGTAGAAAGCTGAAACTGGATCCCTTCCTTACACCTTATACAAAAATTAATTCCAGATGGATTAAAGACTTAAATGTTAGACCTAAAACCATAAAAACCCTAGAAGAAAACCTAGGCAGTACCATTCAGGACATAGACATGGGCAAGGACTTCATTGCTAAAACACAAAAAGCAATGGCAACAAAAGCCAAAATAGACAAACGGGGTCTAATTAAACTAAAGAGCTTCTGCACAGCAAAAGAAACTACCATCAGAGTGAACAGGCAACCTACAAAATGGGAGCAAATCTTTGCAGTCTACCCACCTGACAAAGGGCTAATATCCAGAATCTACAAAGAACTTAAACAAATTTACAAGAAAAAAACAGCCCCATCAAAAAGTGGGCAACGGATATGAACAGACACTTCTCAAAAGAAGACATTTATGCAGCCAACAGAGATGTGAAAAAATGCTCATCATCACTGGTCATCAGAGAAATGCAAATCAAAACCACAATGAGATACCATCTCACACCAGTTAGAATGGCGATCATTAAAAAGTCAGGAGACAACAAAGGCTGGAGAGGATGTGGAGAAATAGGAACACTTTTTCACTGTCAGTGGGACTGTAAACTAGTTCAACCATTGTGGAAGACAGTGTGGTGATTCCTCAAGGATCCAGAACTAGAAATACCATTTGACCCAGCCATCCCATTACTGGGTATATACCCAAAGGATTATAAATCATGCTACTATAAAGGCACATGCACACGTATGTTTATTGTGGCACTATTCACAATAGCAAAGACTTGGAACCAACCCAGATGTCCATCAATGATAGACTGGATTAAGAAAATGTGACATATGTACACCATGGAATAGTATGCAGCCATAAAAAAAGGATGAACTCATGTCCTTTGAAGGTACATGGATGAAGCTGGAAACCATCATTCTAAGCAAACTATCACAAGGACAGAAAACCAAACACTGCATGTTTTCACTCATAGGTGGGAGTTGACCAACAAGAACACATGGACACAGGACAGAGAACATCACACACTGGGGCCCGTCATAGGGTAGGGGGCTTGGGGAGGGATAGCATTAGGAGAAATACCTAATGTAAATTACAAGTTGATGGGTGCAGCAAACCAACATGGCACGTGTATACCTATGTAACAAACCTGCACGTTATGCACATGTACCCTAGAACTTAAAGTATAATTTTAAAAAATACCTGAGACAGGGTAATTTATAAAGGAAAGAGGTTTAATTGACTCACAATTCCACATGACTGGGGAGGCCTCACAATCATAGTGGAGGGCAAACAAGGAGCAAAGGCACATTTTACATGGTGGCAGGCAGAAAGCATGTTCAGGGGAACTCTCTTTTATAAAACCAACAGATCTCATGAGATGTATTCACTATCGCGAGCACAGCATGGGAAAGATCTGCCCCCAGGACTCAATTACCTCCCACCGGGTCACTCCTATGACGTGGGAATTATGGGAGCTAAAATTCAAGATGAGATTTGGGTAGGGACACACCAAACCATATCATCATCTGTCCACCTATGGCCTTCATCAGCCCTTCAGGTAACTTAGTTTTTGACACCTGTTTCCTATTTCACTTAAATCTATTTTGCTTTTCTATGTTTTTTTCCACTTTTTCAAACAGAAATGTTTGCTTGCCAGTGATAAGCTAGGTTGGTAGGTAATGAATAACAAAATGACCTGGATATTTTCTAAGGCCTTTTTTTCCCCCTTTGGTTGTAATATTAGTTTGAGAGAAGCCATAAGGATACCCAGTCATTTGTAGAATGAATACATACACTTGAGGTGACCATGAAGTCAAAGAATGGGACATAGAGAACTACTCTGCTTAGCTTGTTTTTTTTTTTTTCTATTTTCCCATCCTTGCAGAATCAGATTCATACAATTTTAGAAAGATTCTCACAGTTCAGCCATGGTTGTGACAAACTCTGAATACCAGGGGACACAAAGAGAGAGGGAAAACCATTCTATTTTTTTTCCCCAGGTACATGTGGAAAATTTTTGCTGCACTGAAAATAACCCTTGCCTTTCTCTTGCTCCAGGCTGCCCTTTTCTTGGGCCTGGGGGTGTTGTTCTCCTTGGTCAGCATTCCCTTGGTCATCTATGACTGGGCCTGCTCATCGAGTGGCGACGAAGGCCACTGAGACCTGCCAAGAAAAAGAAACAGCTCTGTTGTCTGCTCAGTCAAGTCCCCACACATCAGCAATCTCTCTCCACTTATTCTGCAAGTTTACAGAAGCAAACAGAAATGTACAGAATACTTAAAATGGAATCATACTTTGGTTGCAAAACAGAGACGTGTTTCTATAATGCTTCATGTCCCTCCAAGATTTGGGATCAATTTAGGGATTGTGAATTTTTTTTTCAATTTTCATACAATCATATTTCCCAGTACTTTTCACAGTCATTTTTTACCCGTCTAACTCTATGTTTTGTGGCTTCCCGGTCTCTTAGAACTTTGGAAACATGATATGCAATCATGTTTATTTATTATACATCCAGATTCTGAAATAATTTTCCTACTGATGTTCAGCTCACACTATCTGTACCTTTTTAGAAAAGAAAAGAATCTTGAATTGTATATATTTATTTTGCTTTACAGAAAAAAAATGGTTTCGTAAATAATTTGCCTATTTTGGTTAACATAGCACACAGAGATAATCATCTGAAAGTTATAGGGCACTGCCACTGCTGAATCAGAGCATGCCCAATATTTGAGGTGGCTCTGATCGCCTGGCAGCTGAGCTCGGGTAGTCCAGTGGACCAGCTGGTACCACATCTATTCCCATCCAGAGACATTCGCTGGCAAGTGTTCTTAGCTGAAAAGTGGTTGGGGATGATTCTTACCTTGGTAATTAAATGAAGCTACACATTTGGGTAATCTAGCAAATGAAGTATTGTTTCCCTCTTGGCAACTTGTGTCAGAGTTACTCTGGTCTGAGTCAACTTTCGCTGGGGAAAACCTGTGGAACCCACTGCAAAATGATTGTCCAAAATGCCTAAGAAAATACTACTCTGATGCGTTTAGCCTTCAACCCTGTCTCGCTGAAGGGAGAAAAATGTTTTAGTACATTACAGGCCCAGCAGCTTTTATTCATGTCCACCAGCTAGTTGCACAGAGAATCATGTGTACCTAACTAAGGATGATCTAGGATAAGTAACTCCTGTTTTATATTGAGTACTTTAGGGAAGTCTTTAGAAGACTGATTTTATATCAATAAATCTAGGTTATTACAAATACAAGATTTTGTATCTTAAATAAGCCTCATTTCCATTTCTTCTTCATTAATTCTCCATCTAGTCTTGTGGAAAAAAAAAAAAACCCTCAGAGATAGTCTTTGTGAAGAGCTTCTGACAGAATCACTGAGTACCTTCCTTCCCCCAGATGAGAAAGACAAGGGGATCTCAGTGTCTGTGCTGTCTCCTCTTCTCTTCCCCAATCAAGGACTGTGCCATTACTGCCCATCTCTATTACTGTCCATGCAGGAGGACAGAGTTGCCTGGTACTCTTATCCTAGTCCCTCTCCTAAAGGGAGCACAAGGAAACTGAAGAGACTGAAAAAGAGGAGAGTTTGTAGCTGAAAAAGGAATAGGGATAGCAAGGAAACCCAGAACTGCATTCCCCTAAGTGGGGCCATGCCCTGGTGATTGAATTGTCCATAGCTTGCATATGGTGAGAAATGTGCATGCTCCGTGAGCTGGTCTCTTGAAACAGGACTTATGTTTCCTCTATATTCTGGTTGAATTTTCCATACACATAAGTTCACTGAGCACAGATTTCTTATCCAGAGATAAGTAGAATCTAACTGCAGACTGTTTGCAGAGTTTCCAGGCACTTAGCCATATTCTCTTCCTGACTCAAATCCCCAAAGGCCTTCACTCTCACTGAGAATCACACTAATGTCCCATAGATACGGCAGGCATTGAAGCACTTGTCGTGATCCTCTTGGGGGGAGAATGAAAGGTTATTTCCTGCATTGCATCATCATAGCTTTTAATATAATGCTACAGAATCATATCCACATTAGGTCAGAGTTCAGATATCTAGATATGAATACCTACCCTAGCCATATCTATGGTCGTCTCTGTCCTTTTCAGCAATGTTTTCCATATTATATTAGCAATGACAGAAACAGAACAAGCCAAGATTCAGTCGGTTCTTGGGAGCTTGTCTAGAGCACCAGTAATGAAATAGCCAGGAAGTGGGATGACCTTACCTTTAAAAATACATAATTTAGTTCCCAAACTATATTATGCTACTTTCTATTTTCCTCGTTACTTTATAGCAATTCATTTTACACTCACAAAGTCAATTTAGAACATTATCATTAACTGGGATGTGTAGGATATTTTTGGGCCTCTGGGTTTCATGTGTCAATACAAGGAATATTTATTTAAAATAGATTTGTTTAGAGGAGGCACACTGTTGTTGCTGTGTGTGATGCCACACATATTTTTAAAAACCTTTGTATGTTTATCTAAATTTGTTGTTGACTGAATGTAATAGACCTACTGTAATTTGTCAAATATCACTGATTAGTTACATCCTTCGTGTGGGATTAGCTGTAAAGTATACTGCTCTTATTCTTGTTCAGAATAGTGAATTGGTAGCCAAAAATACATGTAACACAGATGCTAGGTCGAATTTAAACAGCACAGTCAAGTGCTCTGGAAGTTTTTCTGCTAAATTAGTAGATTAAAGAATACTATACCTTAGCCATGGGGAGCAGCACGTTTTCCTTTGGTAGGTAGGATCTCTATACTAGTGAACAGTGCCAGTTTCACACTTTGGATTTAGAACTGTTCTCTAGTTATTGTAACACAGAATACTGTCAATTCCTAATTTACTTAATGTTACTTTTTGGAAGTGGGGCTGTTGAAATATGCACAGGAGGGAAACCTACTCTGTTTAGGCACAGGGAACCCCAATATATAAGGAGATCATATTCCAAAGGTTGTCAGTTGATTGTTTGCAACCTGGAATGTATTTTCCTTTAGAGACCACGTTATCCACGGTGGTTAGGCCCCTAGAGCAGCTGGAAAAGATGATCAAACCCATAGTTTAGCTGAAATCGAATGATGTAATAGGTTTGCTAAAGAATCTAACCATCAAATATAATATTGTTTCCAGGGAGGGTGTTTGTTCAGAGTTGCCTGTTAGTAGAATCTGGACTATCCATCCCAGCCACATCCCACCTACTGAACAGTGGGGGTAGAGATGCCACCGGATTACAGGTGACCAGAGTGGCCTGAAACATGGTGTCCAGCAAAAATGGGGAGGAATAAGTCCATAACTGCCAGAGAGCCTGATGGTAGGAGGAGGGTGAAGGAGGGTGAAGGGGCCTCTCATGGGTCAGAAACCTCCAGGGACATCTGTCAGCTGCTACCTCTGCTGTTGTCTGGAGGGTTCAGGCATGGTCTGCCTTCTTCTGCTTGTCTGACTTTTGGCTCCTATGGCCCATATCCTGCCCTGCCCACCATAGAAAAGGATGCTGCTGCACAGCTTCTCCCATGTACCAGTCATTGAGGCCAGCGCACAGCACTTTTAATGTTTTTAGTGCTAGTAACCATGTTTTAACTCTCCAGGAATCAGCTGGGAGGTTAGAAAACAAGAAAAAAGAAAAAGAAAAAAAAAAAGCTCTCCACCCACTTTCCTTTTTTACAGGTACAGACCCTGTTGAGAAAAAGAAGCACCCAGATAGGTGACGGTGATAGGGCTTATGGTGGACACAGGGTTGTGGTAAGATTTCTCAGTGTTTCGGAGAGCACCTAAGACTGTTACCCTGGAACTGACTGCTTTTTGGAGCTTGATTCATGCCTCTAAGCCAGTGGTTCTCAAAGTGTGGCCCCTAGACCAGTAGCATTAGCATCATCGGGGACCTCATTAGAATGCAGATTTTCAGCCCCCTCCCAGACACGGTGAAGTCAGAAGCTCTCAGGGAGGGACTCAGCAGATGATTCTAAAGTGCATCAAGTTTGAGAACCACCCTAAGGCAATGAGTCTCCCTTTTACTTCCCATTTGTCCTACCTCACAAGATGATTCTTAGGACTCATGGTGCAAGATACAGGAGCAAGGCTTTAGGGAGGGGAGGAAAGGAGCCTGGCGGCAGGGGTCTCTGCAATGGCAAGAAAGCGAGTGAATCCAGGGATGCCACCTGGTCATCCCCCGCTCGTTGAAAATACCAGTGCAGGTGCACATCCCTAAACACAGGCTGCCTGTACTCGGTGTTACCTCGGGCTGAGGCGTGATAATATTTTATTTTTTAAAGCTGTGAGGAAATGAAAGTGAGGCTTTAATGGGGGGGGGCAGTTGTGAAAGAAATTAAAAGAAAAGACCCTTTGTAAATGCAGACTTAGAAGAAATACTAAATTTGTCAGAAGTAAGTTCTCCAGTGTTTGTGTTAATCGTGTGATGATAATCCTGTCCTCCTTTTAAAGCGAATTCTCTACTGAAAGGTCTGCTCTGCTTAAGGAGCTACAAACTGCTCTCAAAAGAATGAAATAGTGAGTTCCAATTCAGTGGGGCACGGTGTTGGACTATGGCACATTTAGTTGGAGTCGGGGGGAGGTCAGGAATATGATCAGATATTGGATTTTATACCTTAGAGTAAAACCTGTTTGTCTCTCTCAGTTTATCAATTTAAATGGCTTTAGGCTTAGAGGGGGTGTAAACTTTAAGAATATAATTCTCCCATTCAAATTCACAGCAAACATCTAGCCACCTTCAAAACAAAGAAGATACAAACCATCATTTAGCAATACTAATACATGATTTTCCTTGGGGATGGCAGGTTTGAAAATCCTTTAGCAACAGGATATACTTCCCCTAAATTACAGTGAATTATTTATAACAAGATAAAGCTTTCGGGTACAAACTGAAGGCAGGGTGTCTAACAACTAACAACTGTCACCAAATCTCAAAGAGAAAGTTCTTGCAAAATATGTAAAGTTCACAAGGTGCAGACATTTTCCTTCTTTAGGCTTTTATCTAAGGAAGGGCTATGAAACTGGGCCCATCTGTATACAGGCTCGAATTTACATTTTTAAAGGAAGAATCTATGCAGCTGAGGCTTATTGCAGGAAATACTTCATTTGTATGTAAATATTATTGTAAATAAATAGGAGGCTGTATATTTTTGCAGTTGTTGATCCACACTGAAATAGAAGTCTCTAGGATCTGCATATAAACAATAAATGTTTCCTAGATATTAGTGGTTTTGTTTGGGAATTAGAAAAATTTACATTCTCTCCCAGGTAACATAATTCTCTCAATGTAAACTTGGAACCTAAAACCCTACTTAATTGTTTAGAGAAAGAAATGTCTGAGAAATAGTTTCATTGATTTCTTGTGCTGGCATTAAGATCAATTATTTAACAGATAGTCCTCTGAGATACAAATAAGGAATATTTAGACACAAATCCTTGTCATATAGAAACAGATATACCCAAAATGACAAATTGTTTCTTCATAATGATCTTCCACTGTTAACACTGATACCACTACATAGTACATATGAAAACAGAAGTTGGGGAGAAGAATGTTTTTTTCACAATTGAATTGCTGCATTTCTCAAACTTTGGGATCTATGAAAGCGGGGAGAGGGAACCTGAATATGAATTATGAGCACAAATTTGAAGGAAAGAAAACAAAGAACCATTATCTAATCACACTTTGAAAGTCCTGCATGTTTGCCTTTTATTTTAGTGTTGACGCCAACATAGACTGTCTTAGGTAATTTCTTCCCCAAACACTTGAATCTTGGTCATTGGTATGTAATCCACTCTCTAGAGTCCAGTGTACCTTAGACTTCATCTGAGTCTGGTACATGTAGCACACTACTGTTTTATTAATGTAAAAACCTTGTAAATGAATTTCAGATGGGTGATTTAAGTGAGTCACAAGTCACAAAACTTTGCTATTCACAGTTAATCAAATAGAACTGGGGTTTTTTCAGGGTGTGGTGTAAATAAAGAAATGTAAGAAGTTCTCTTCTATAACTGCTCTGTTAACATAGTTTTTAAACATTAAAAAATGTGAACTAAAAATATTTACAAATTTTGTACTTGTTCTTTTGCAATGCAATACTAAACTGGGGCAGTTGAGTACTATATACACTATTTAGGATTTCTGGAGAAGGGTTGTATACATTTGTCAGTGTTCTAGATCATAGAAGGTTATATATTTAAGCACCCTAACATAAATATTTTTTAAAATACTTCTGATAGAACTCTATCTGGCCTGAAACATATACTACATTTCTCCATTCTTCATAATCAGAGTATATTTTCTTTTTTAAGTCAAGTTTATCTTTGTAAGTATAAATTTCTGCCCTATGTTGTAGGAAGGAGTTGAATCTTCCTCTACCCACATTGCTGCCACCTATAAAATAGGAAATTCTATCAACGCTTCCTTTTCTCAGTAACTATTGGGTCAAAGCTAGTGCAGCCTCTTGTCTTTTCTTTATCCATCACCAGCTCCTCTCCAGCATCTTAGAAAGGCTTTACCAGATCAGCAAGATGGCCAAAGTCTGCTATCCAAGTTCTTCTGGTGGACAGGGCTAGAACAGGAATAGCCTGGGTCTTTTACGGTGTGGCTGGGGATGAAGACCCCCTTGATGAACTCCTCTGGCCTGCCCAGGTGACAGCAGCGCATTCTGCGGGGCCTCGGTGGCACACATGCAAAACTCAAAGTAGAAACCTGGGGCACAGGAGTCCAAGTCATGTTCTCCAACCTAACTTCATTCAGAATAAAGCTGATATTTTTATCCTTACATGCCTCCTATGCCTACTTCTTAATTGATCAAAAGCCCAAGGGCAAAGGGTGTGAGTGAGTAATTATCACTTTTAAACTCAAGCAGTGGTAAAAGTTAAAAGACTATTGAGAATCTGAGCAGATTTTGTTCCAAATCGAAAGGACCAGTCCTGCAGTGCCTTTGATACTTCTGGCTTCTTCCTTCTACTCTCCCTCCACGAGTCTTTGCTAATACTGTTCTATTCCATCCTTTTTTACACAGAATTGCCAGGGAAGAACTATTCTCCCCCTTTCCCATGGGATAAACTGTGGGCTTGTATTAGTCAGGGCTCTCCAGAGGGACAGAACTAATAGGATATATGTATATATGAAAGAGAGTTTTTTAGGGAGAGTTGGCTCACACCATCACAAGGCGAAGTCTCACAATAGGCCGTCTGTAAACTGGGGAAAAAAGAAGCCGATAGTAGCTAAGTCCAAGTCCAAAAGCCTCAAAAACAGGTAAGCTGACAGTGCAGCCTTCAGTCTGTGGCCAAAGGCCAGAGAGCCCCCGGCAAACCACTGGTGTAAGTCCCAGAATCCAAAAGCTGAAGAACCTGGAGTCTGATGTGAAAGGGCAAGAGGAATGGAAGGAGGCACCCAGCACGGGAGAAAGATGAAAGTGAGAAGACTAAGCAAGCCAGCTTAGCCCATCTTCTTCCGCCTGCTTTGTTCTAGCCGTGCTGGCAGCTTATTGGATGGTGCCCACCCACACTGAGGATGGGTCTTCCTCTCCCAGTCCACTGACTCAAATGTCAATCTTCTCTGGCAACACCCTTGCAGACACGCCCAGAAACAATACTTTACCAGCATCCTTCAGTCCAATCAAGTTGACACTTAATATTAACCATCATGGGGCTTAATGATAACTTTGCAGCTCAGATGCCCTGTTTTCTTACTTTCTAGGTTTGTAATTGTGTTTTGCCTAGTTTGGAAAGGGTGGATGAGGCCTAAATAACTAGGCCAATTTTTGAATATCAATTTTTAAAAATCTTTTATTAGTTTACATGTTAGGCTAATCCAAGTTGGTAAAATAATCTGCTCATTGGAAGAGTCAGGACAATATCAAAATAACCTGCCAAATTATCCAAATGTATTATAAAGCCATAGCACTTAAAACAGACTTGAACTGGGTGCAAATAAATAAATAGATCATAGTAGTGAATGCATAAATGACCCAAATAATACCAGAAAGGTGGTCTTTCAAATCAGTGGGGAAAAATAAAGATTACTTAATAAATGATAGGAAAAAATACATAGTTTTTGAAGAAAATAAAACCAGATTTCTATATTACCCCTTATGTCTAAAGAGAACTTCGATATATTAAAGACTTTAAATAACACAAGATAAATCTATCTATTTTTACAAGCATGAAATCATGAGTCAAATAAAGTATGTGTCAAAAAATTGAGTTAGCTTATTAATTAAGGAACAAGTAATTTGTTTAAAAATTGGTCCAAAGGAGAACTCAAAGAGCAAATACATATATCAGCAATCAGGAATGCTAAAATGAATTTGCTAGTAGATGCAAAACTGGCCTGTCCACAGAAGGAAATTAATTGCATCTTAATCAGACAGAATTAGTTTGTATGTCTGGACAATAATCATTTCCATGTCTCAGTTTTCCACAATTTAGAGGGTTATAAAGTAACTCAAAAACCAAAAAAAGGGGGTGCGAGGCAAAATTCTTATAGAATCAGATAACGCAGAAGCAGCATATAATATTTCGTTGAAAGTACACCTACCCAGTAATCTTTTTTGCTTCTTTTAAAGTCTTTCCAGTTTCCCTAATAACTTCCCCTTTGTGACTATAAAAATCTCAAAGATTATTCTTGGTCATAAAAAGAATGGTCTCATTAGGCTTGGCCTGATTATTTGCATGGGTGTGGCAAGAGTGTTAATTAACCACATAAGCTTCCTTGAGTTTGCTTTGCAAATCTAGAGCTATGTTCTATTGAACAGCTATGGGAACCATAGAACTGCACTTTTAAAAGTCTCTGTGGGGTGAGGGGGCAGTGGGTTGAGGGGGAAAATGTCTCCATCATTTGCTAGCTCAGGGCTAGGAAAGCAAGCCTAAGACACTCCACCATATTCACCTATACCATCTGTAGATTTGGATGAATTCCTCTCGACTTGAGTTCCCTTAAATTTACTAAGGTTCATGACCTGCCAGGAAGTGCTCTTTGTCACCACCCTTCATAATAGGATCCTATAGACCAATTTAGGTACTAGACTATAGGTTACAACCCTAGGAGGTTGGTACTAAGCCAGGGTTTTGTAGGCATTGGCTACGGAAGTAAAATTAACCTTTGTTCCTTGGAGTTGTTTGACATACCTGTTAAATGACCATCATCCTCACATAACAATCTTCCAAGTAAGGCCATGGTGACATTCAATTTTGTCCAGTTATGTACCAGGAAAGCAAAAAACTCTTGTTGAACCTATGCAAATAACTACATTGCTGTGAAAAAGGTAACTCAGTCACAGTGTTTAAACTCAGGGTGGGGGAGAGTTCAGTGAGAAGCAAAAAAAAAAAAAAAGTTTAGTTTCATTTTACAAAATCAGAGTCTACTGAATTGTTGTAGACTGAAGATAGCCTAAGAAGAAAGAGAAATGGCTTCCTTATATATCCAGCAAATATAGCCTTAAAACAACATCAATATAACCACAGTAAAAATTTTCCTCATTAGCTCATTCTGTCCTTTGTAATTTTGTTTTGCTGAATTTTGGATTAGCATTTCTGCATTCAGAAAGCTATGTGCTTCTGCATTGAAAAGACTCCTGTAAATTCATACTCATTACACAGGTACAGACTGAAAATTGTCTAAATACCATCAGCTCAGGGTTTGTACACAAGAGTCTGTTCTTTGAATAGACTTTGATAGTTTTAAGTACTTGGCGCAGTCTTTTTCCATGAGACTCAAGAACCAAATTTTGACTTGTAGTTAATAGCAGAGACTAAGGAAAGTTTCAGAAAGTAGAAACCTATTTGATAATAAGACCAAAAGGTTGTAGTTAATTTACCTCAGTAACTAATAGTTATCCATCATATCTTAGGTATCCTTATGGATAACCTTGAAGGACCACGTGGTATTCCACTGAAAGGTCACCTAATAATCTGTTTTGCCCATTTCAAAGTCCTTCGCAATTTTTCTGTTGCAATATGTATATATATATATCTTATATAGATAATACCTTGGAGTGCAGAAGACCTTTCTTGTTACAAAACATAGGAGCCACAGAGGAAGTAATTGATCAGTAAATATTTTGAAACTCTGTATGACATATAATAGTGCTAACAAGTAAAAAAATCTGACAATCCAAATGGGATGCAAAACTGACATTTGCCACTCACATGTTGCAATGGATGGGACCTGCCTCTTTAGTTTGAGGTTCAAATTATTCAAAGTATTTCTCTGGCCAAATTTCCAGGATGCATAACACCTCTTTCTTCCCCACTTCCAAATGGTGCAAGAACCCAGAGGTGTCTGCTTCCAAACTCCAGGCAAAGAGAGAACTGGTGAATGTAATCAGTTCACAGCAGGCTTCTTTCCCACCTCAGTCACTTCTGTCACTGTCTCATGATGTCCCTGTTGAACACCGGCCCTGTGCAATGTTACATCTGTGTCTGCTGCTACAATCATGTCCTCACAGGTCCACAACTCGAGGAGGGCTGAAGCAGCAGAGGAAGGTTGACTCCAATCCACACAGTGCTATGGTAGCTGTCACTTTCGGAGCCCAAGCAAGGAACGGCTCCTCAGTTTGCCACCAGCTCGCTCCCAATCCATGCCCTCCACACTGTCTGGCTCAGGAGGGACTTTTGTTTACAACTGTACACTGTGTTAAAACCAACCCTCTCACTTTCCCCCAACCCGTGGAAGTTGAAACTTGATACTGATTCCAGGTTCTACTCCTGATGTCCTCACGGTGAGTTCCCCCCGTAGAGCTCTTAGGACTGTTTCCTGCTCCTTCCACGATTATCTTAATCCACAAGTGAAGTATAAAAAGTAGCAAAACCCAAAAGGGAAAAAATTGAGTAGGAGACAATATTATTTTCCCAGGAGCCATCCTGGTGCCTCTGCAACTTTGCCTGACTCAATAATCTTTGGTGCAGAAATGTCTGACTTGGGGCACTCATGTTAAACCACAGAAACACTGTCACATCCTTCCTTTGGAGTGATGCTTGCTTGATTAGCTCCTTTTTAAAAAATCCCCTTTTCAAGAAAATTTGGCTCCTATTCAGAATTTAAGGGCCATTCGACTTTTCTCTTGTTTAAAAGTGACTGTCTTCACAAAGAAGCACCTAGAAGCTTCTTAAAGTTTCCCTAAGCAGCCCTTGGCTACGTAGCATAAAGCTAATCTCCTTAAAAAATCAAGAGCTTCTAAAAATCACTAAGAAGGAAAAAAATAAACTGTAGAAATATAAAAAAGGAGCTACTAGAAAAAGAAATACAATAAACACTTGGGATGTGTTCAATCTAACACTCTAACTCTTAAATACATGCAAATTAGAATATCTGTATGATACCTTTTTATTTATTTTTCATATTGGCAAAGACCAAAATGGTTGCTGTTATAGTTCTGGTAAGGACGTAAGAAACAGGCATTTGTGTATGCAGTTGGTGAGAATGTAAACTGTTGCAACCTTTTTGGAGAGCAATTTGGCAATATCTATGAATATTGTAAATGCTCTTTACTTTTGTCCCATCAATTCTGTGTCCGTGAATTTTTCTAAACTCACAAGAAAGTATAAGAACACATGAACAATAGAATGTCAGATTCTCATCTTGTCTCTTTACCTCAGTTCATATTCCAGTCTCTCTTCTTTTATGTTTCTGTAGTCCTCCTAGCTGTTTCTTCACCACTTCTCTTTTTTCAATAAGCTCTTCAACAGTCCTTAATATTTATACTTCCCCCAACTAAACCCAGCCCCAGCCCTGTTTTCCATATTCAGGCTCCCAGTTAGCCCAGCTCCCTACCACAGATAGAAACTAGAGATGATATTTTACCATATGCATCAGAAAATATTAATTAGCAAATTCCTTTTCAACTCCAGTTTGTTTCCTCATAGCCAGTTTCAAAATGATAGTGGTAGTTTTTATGAAATTTATGAATTTAGGACAGCTTTAAAAAATAATCATGCTAGGGCCCTACCTCAGACCAATTAAATCCTAATCTCTAGTGGTATAGTCAGAGATATTTTCAAAATCTTCCAGGGTGGAAAGTGGGAGGAGATAGAGGATCAGGAAAAATAACTAATGGCTTAATAGCTGGGTGACAAAATAATCTGTACGACAAACCCACATGACACAACTTTACCTATGTAACAAACCTGCACATGTACCCCTGAATTTAAAAGTTAAATTAAAAAAACTATTTTAAAAAATTACTCCAAACTTAAGATAAAGAGATGATATAATATGAAACTGGGAAATTGTTTACCAGTCCTAGCCAAGGATTATTTAATTATCTAGAGGAATGTACTTTTGTTTGTTCAGATTTTTATCTGGTAGAGATGCAAATGATTTCTGCCCAGTAGAAAAATAACCTCAAAGGTTTGTATCTAATTTAACAATTTTGTTATATTATTCTATTATTTCTATATGCCTATAAACATCCAGTTCTTCAAAATACTCTGAGGTTTTTTTTTTTTTTCTTTGAGACAGGGTCTCACTGTCACCGAGGCTGGAGTGCAGTGGCTAGAACACAGCTAACTGCAGCCCTGACTTTCCGGGCTCAAGTTATCCTTCCACCTCAGCCTCTTCAGTAGCTGGGACAACAGGCACACACTACCACACCTGGCGAATTTTTTTTTTTCTTTTTGTAAGGATGGGGTCTTACTAACTTACAAGAAGGTATAAAAACAAGCAATCCTTCTGCCTATCTCCCAAAGTGCTGGAATTACAGGTGCAAACCACCACACCGGGCCTCAAAATGTTCTTTGAACCAGTTTTACCATCCTACTTCAGATCGCCTGTGTGTGGCCTTTGTCTTATCATTTTTGTTAAGAATATTATCAGCCAGGCACAGTGACTCATGCTTGTAATATCGGCAGGAGGATCGCTTGAGCCCAGGAGTTTGAGACCTGCCTGGGCAACAAAGTGAGACCCTGCCCCTACAAAACAATATATTTGTTAATTGGCCTGGCATGGTGGTATGCACCTGTGGTCCGAGCTACACTGGAGGCCAAGGCAGGAGGATGTCTTGAGCCCAGGAGGTTGAAGTTGCAGTGAGCTGTATTCACATCACTGCACTCCAGCTTGGGTGACAGAGCAAGACTCTGTCTCTTAAAAAAAGGAAAAAAAGAATACTATTCACAGGATGGGAAATTCTCATCTCTGTTGTGATATTTGATGTTGTCATACTTGCTGCCCCCATGGTATTTATTATCTTTGATCATCAGCTTTTTATTTTGCTCATGATATGGGTACCCTGGACATAGAGTAACTTTTTGATATATTCTTGATGGTCAAAAAATGTCTTATATGAAGATAAACATTGCAATTCCAATTTTTGGAAACAATAGGCAGGCCAAACAAAACGTGTCTGAGAGCAGGACAGGCCCCTGACTGCCACCAGTTGGTGACTTTTTCTTCAGTCAGTCACACTGGAAGCAAACTAGATCTGTATGAACAGCTCAGCACTTGGAAATTGGGCATTAGAAAAAATGTTATATATCATCCCTACCTTTTGAAAGGATAGCTCTTCTAAGTAGTTTAGAAGCATACCTTTCTGCCTGGGGAAGCCGCTTGCTTTTACTTTTCAAACATCAAAGTTTTTATTTGAGGTAAAGGTTTACTTTCCTGTGGAATTCGTATGGTTTGGAACAGCATGAAGGAAAATCTACTTTCCATTCATAGTTTTCAAAGACCCTTTTGACAGTCAAACGATGTCCTTATTCCTGCATCTGTTCCCTAAGAGATTTTCAGTGGAGCCCACTCTGTGATGTACATGCCGGGTATTTAACATTTCCCCCCTTACTTAACCTGTGACTGACGGGTGTAAATGGCACAGCAGCCCCGCCCCTGATGGGGACGGTGTGGAGATGTGTTTGCGTGTCTGCGCTGCTCCCCCATGAGATGGAGCCAGTTTCCCTTTTGGCTTTGCTGGATACTGCATTCTTCCTTGCATGGCTCCTTCCCTTCCCAGCCTCACTCCCTGACCCTCTGTGAATTCTTCTTGGGAACACTTCCTAATAAATCACTTTCACATACATTCTGTCTTGGGATTTGCTTCTGGGAAACTCAACCTAAGACATTAAATGTGCCTCAGTCCACAGTACCTATAAGGTATATTTAAAATGATCATTTTCCCCCTATTATTTTGAGATTTCTTTTAAAAAAAAAATCCTGATTATGGTTTCTTTTGTTTGTTTGTTTGTTTGTTTTTTAGTGTGGGGTTGGTGCAGGCCTTAGCTAAGTCCTGTGGACCTTCTTCCCCTTGTTCAATATCAAACATACAGAAAATGCTCCTTTTGGAATAAAATTCCCCTACCAATCTCCAAGGTTCTTTCTCTGAATGACATAACCACGTAAACCATGTAAACAGCATATTCTGTCTGCAGTGTCTGTTCACCTGGGACCTAGCATGGGATTTCCAAACTGTTCTCAGGAATACCCCATAGTTCCCCTCTCAGACTTCTCTGAAAACTCTTGCAGACCACATCCTCTTTTCAAATAATGCTCTCAGGGGACACTCACTGCGTTGTTTGTGTGTGCTGTGTGGAATGAATGGCAAATACTTTACTACCTTCACATTTGAAATGACCAACTAAATAATCAATTCTTCCAGTAGTAGGTCAGTAAATCATATTATGTGATTGTTTACAATTCCTCCATGGCTCCACGACTTCCCATATCACTCAGAGAAAAAACTGAAGCCTTTCCCCAGATGGTCTTCCCGTGATCTCTTCCTCCCACACCCTGAAACCCCCCACCCCGGCCACCATCACCCAAACTGGCCTTATCCCTGGAACATGCCAAACAGACTCTGACCTCAGGGCCTGTGCACTTGCTGTTCCCTCTGCTGTCATCCTTTTCTCATGCTTATTCATGTGTAATTTATTCTCATTGCCCTCAGGTCTCTTCTCAGATGTTACCTTCTCACTAAGACATTCTCAGAGTATTTCATAACAAATAACAGCTTACCCACCCAGCCCACTCATACTTCACTCCCTACTCCCTATATCCTTTCTCTTGCTTTATTATTATTATTTTTTTAGTCAACTCTGGTCTTCATCTGAAATGCTTTAGTTTGCTTAGTTATTTGTGTATGGTCTATGCCTATCTAGAATGTAAACTCTGTGAGGGAAGGGTTTATTTTGTTCACTGCTGTCTCTCAGCACCTGAAACAGGGTAGATGTTCAAATAAATATTTGAGTGAATAAATACATGAAAGAGTTTACACTAAGTCACATTTCATCTTTAAAGTGGAATAGTTAGACACAGGACTCAGCATCATGTTTCCAGATTTATTTTTCTTTTCTCTTTACAATTGTTTAATTTAATTTAAAAATATATTTCTTCCCAGGGGTTTCAAAAATTATAGGTTCCTCCTTGCAAGATGTCAAATATTACAGAGATATATTAAGAAATGACCAATAATTTTCTCTCTTATTATCCCACCCACTGAAACAATCAAAATTAATACCGTTTTCCCCACTGCTCGCACAGCAATACATATCTACCTAAAGACACATAGATGTAGGGCTGGATTTGTTTGGTTTGTCATTAGAATATTAGACTGATATTAAATATCAGGAATATGACTTTCAGGGTAGTGGTTACATAAATGGATTCTAAAGTCAGACTCATTGGATTCAAATTTATTGGACTGGCAATCTTAGACATGTTATTTGATGCCTGGTTTTGCCTTTGTAAAATGGAAATAATAAGAGAAGCTTTCCATAAAATTGCTGTGAGAAGTAAATAACATTAATTAAAACAACAGCAACAACTTAGAATGGTACACATCACGTTTAAGCATAAGTAAATTATCTGATTCTTTTCCCACTTAATAGATTTTGGATATGCGTCTGAAATAGTACCTACAGATTTAATTCACTCTAGGAATACTTGCATAGCACTCCCTGGTATGGATAAACCAGGGATATAATTTTTTTTAATCTCTCCTCTATTGAGAGACATACAGATTTTTAAAGTTTTAACCAGTACACACAGTGCTGCAACAAACATCCTAACCATAGGTGCTTGTAAATTGCTGCATTATTTCTCTAAATATCCCAAAATAACTCATAAAATCCTAAAAGTGAGATTGTTTTTGGTATTCAAAAGGTCTGTGCTTATTTAACTTTAATAGAAATTATCAAATTACTTTTTAAAACTATTAGTAATAATCCACAAATACACAAACAATGAATATTTACCCCTTTTCCTGCACCCTCACCAGCACTAAATGCTAAGACACTTTTAAAGTTTTGCTTAGTGATGACAAAAACATGGAATCTTGTTTTCATTTTATTTTAAAGTTTTAAACCATGACTGATCATTGCATCATGTGTTTACTGGCAATTCTCATTTCCTTTCCTATGAAATATCTCTTCATGTTCTTTATCCATGGTTTAGCAGGGTTGTCTTTTTTATTTTTAACTCAGCTTATATAAGAGGAACAAAGGAACACTTGTTTTTTGTTGTTTGTTTGAATTTTTGTTTTTTGAGACAGGGTCTCACTCTGTCACCCAGGCTGGTGTGCAGTGGAGCAATCGTAACTCACTGCAGCCTCAAGCTCCTGGGCTCAAGCGATCCTCTTGCCTCAGCCTCCTGAGTAGCTGGGACCACAGGCACATACCACCATTCCTGGCAAGAACATTTATGATTTGTGTTACGAAATATTTTTTCCCAGTCTACTGTGTTTGGTTTTAGACTTTGTAATATCTCTTGCATCCTTTTATTTTGTTTTCATGTAGTCAAATTTATCTATTCTTATTTTAGGGCTTGGGGTTTTCTGTATTTCCTGTTTTTGTAAAGAAATTCTTAGTATCAAGTAATAAGAATATCTTCCTAAAATTTAATCTAATGAGTTTATTATCTTGTTTATAATATTTAAGATCTTCAAGCCATCTGAACAATATTTTTGTATGTATATGAGGTGAGGGCATAACTTTTCTTATAGATGGATAGATAATTGAGTCAGCACCATTTATTATATAAGCCATGCTTTGCCTGTTTATTGATGAAGTTTTCAAGTATATTTTGATTTGTTTCTTGGCTTCCTCTTCTAGCCTTCATACTAATCTTTCTAGTCCTGTGCTAACACTGTCTAGATTACAGTCATTTCATATTATATTTCAATAATTGATACAGCAAAGCTCTCTCAACCGTTCTTTTAAAAAATTATTGGTCACTTTTAAATATATAATCTTCTTTCTTGGTGCTAAAACAATTTTGTGCAAGCTTTTAAAGCCTATTTGGATGCAGTTAGACATGGAAATAAATTAACCTTGTTTATTTGGGAAAAAGAGACATTTTTCTCATATTGAGTCTTCTTCCCATCTAAAACATGGCATGTCTCTCAATTTACGTAGATGCTATTTTGTATCTTTCAGAAAGAATTTCACCTGCTTCATATAGATACTATACCTTTCTTTTAAGATTTATTCCTGAGAATTGTGTCATTTTTGTCACAATTAGAAACTGAGTATTTTTCTCCTTCTCCATTTCTAACTGATTACCAGCAGACTCTAGATTCTTTATGCTATTATGCCAGCTCCTTCTCCATTTCTAACTGATTACCAGCAGACTCTAGATTCTTTATGTTTTTATGCCAGCTCCTTCTCCATTTCTAACTGATTACCAGCAGACTCTAGATTCTTTATGCTATTATGCCAGCTCCTTCTCCATTTCTAACTGATTACCAGCAGACCCTAGATTCTTTATGTTATTATGCCAGCTCCTTCTCCATTTCTAACTGATTACCAGCAGACCCTAGATTCTTTATGCTATTATGCCAGCTCCTTCCCCATTTCTAACTGATTACCAGCAGACTCTAGATTCTTTATGCTATTATGCCAGCTCCTTCCCCATTTCTAACTGATTACCAGCAGACTCTAGATTCTTTATGCTATTATGCCAGCTCCTTCCCCATTTCTAACTGATTACCAGCAGACTCTAGATTCTTTATGCTATTATGCCAGCTCCTTCCCCATTTCTAACTGATTACCAGCAGACTCTAGATTCTTTATGCTATTATGCCAGCTCCTTCCCCATTTCTAACTGATTACCAGCAGACTGTAGATTCTTTATGCTATTATGCCAGCTCCTTCCCCATTTCTAACTGATTACCAGCAGACTCTAGATTCTTTATGCTATTATGCCAGCTCCTCCCCATTTCTAACTGATTACCAGCAGACTCTAGATTCTTTATGCTATTATGCCAGCTCCTTCCCCATTTCTAACTGATTACCAGCAGACTCTAGATTCTTTATGCTATTATGCCAGCTCCTTCCCCATTTCTAACTGATTACCAGCAGACTCTAGATTCTTTATGCTATTATGCCAGCTCCTTCCCCATTTCTAACTGATTACCAGCAGACTCTAGATTCTTTATGCTATTATGCCAGCTCCTTCCCCATTTCTAACTGATTACCAGCAGACTCTAGATTCTTTATGCTATTATGCCAGCTCCTTCTCCATTTCTAACTGATTACCAGCAGACTCTAGATTCTTTATGCTATTATGCCAGCTCCTTCTCCATTTCTAACTGATTACCAGCAGACTCTAGATTCTTTATGCTATTATGCCAGCTCCTTCCCCATTTCTAACTGATTACCAGCAGACTCTAGATTCTTTATGCTATTATGCCAGCTCCTTCCCCATTCTAACTGATTACCAGCAGACTCTAGATTCTTTATGCTATAATGCCAGCTCCTTCTCCATTTCTAACTGATTACCAGCAGACTCTATATTCTTTATGCTATTATGTCAGCTCCTTCCCCATTTCTAACTGATTACCAGCAGACCCTAGATTCTTTATGCTATTATGCCAGCTCCTTCTCCATTTCTAACTGATTACCAGCAGACTCTAGATTCTTTATGCTATTATGCCAGCTCCTTCTCCATTTCTAACTGATTACCAGCAGACTCTAGATTCTTTATGCTATTATGCCAACTCCTTCCCCATTTCTAACTGATTACCAGCAGACTCTAGATTCTTCATGCTATTATGCCAGCTCCTTCTCCATTTCTAACTGATTACCAGCAGACCCTAGATTCTTTATGCTATTATGCCAGCTCCTTCCCCATTTCTAACTGATTACCAGCAGACTCTAGATTCTTTATGCTATTATGCCAGCTCCTTCTCCATTTCTAACTGATTACCAGCAGACTCTAGATTCTTTATGCTATTATGCCAGCTCCTTCTCCATTTCTAACTGATTACCAGCAGACTCTAGATTCTTTATGCTATTATGCCAGCTCCTTCCCCATTTCTAACTGATTACCAGCAGACTCTAGATTCTTTATGCTATTATGCCAGCTCCTTCCCCATTTCTAACTGATTACCAGCAGACTCTAGATTCTTTATGCTATTATGCCAGCTCCTTCCCCATTTCTAACTGATTACCAGCAGACTCTAGATTCTTTATGCTATTATGCCAGCTCCTTCTCCATTTCTAACTGATTACCAGCAGACTCTAGATTCTTTATGCTATTATGCCAGCTCCTTCCCCATTTCTAACTGATTACCAGCAGACTCTAGATTCTTTATGCTATTATGCCAGCTCCTTCCCCATTTCTAACTGATTACCAGCAGACTCTAGATTCTTTATGCTATTATGCCAGCTCCTTCCCCATTTCTAACTGATTACCAGCAGACTCTAGATTCTTATGCTATTATGCCAGCTCCTTCCCCATTTCTTTTTTTTTTTTTTTTTTTTTTTTTTTTTTTTTTTTTTTGAGGCGGAGTCTCGCTCTGTCGCCCGGGCTGGAGTGCAGTGGCCGGATCTCAGCTCACTGCAAGCTCCGCCTTCCGGGTCTCGCCGTTCTCCTGCCTCAGCCTCCCGAGTAGCTGGGACTATAGGCGCCCGCCACGTCGCCCGGCTAGTTTTTTGTATTTTTTTTTTAGTAGACGGGGTTTCACAGTGTTAGCCAGGATGGTCTCGATCTGCTGACCTCGTGATCCGCCCGTCTCGGCCTCCCAAAGTGCTGGGATTACAGGCTTGAGCCACCGCGCCCGGCCTCCCCATTTCTAACTGATTACCAGCAGACTCTAGATTCTTTATGCTATTATGCCAGCTCCTTCCCCATTTCTAACTGATTACCAGCAGACTCTAGATTCTTTATGCTATTATGCCAGCTCCTTCCCCATTTCTAACTGATTACCAGCAGACTCTAGATTCTTTATGCTATTATGCCAGCTCCTTCTCCATTTCTAACTGATTACCAGCAGACTCTAGATTCTTTATGCTATTATGCCAGCTCCTTCCCCATTTCTAACTGATTACCAGCAGACTCTAGATTCTTTATGCTATTATGCCAGCTCCTTCCCCATTTCTAACTGATTACCAGCAGACTCTAGATTCTTTATGCTATTATGCCAGCTCCTTCCCCATTTCTAACTGATTACCAGCAGACTCTAGATTCTTTATGCTATTATGCCAGCTCCTTCCCCATTTCTAACTGATTACCAGCAGACTCTAGATTCTTTATGCTATTATGCCAGCTCCTTCCCCATTTCTAACTGATTACCAGCAGACTCTAGATTCTTTATGCTATTATGCCAGCTCCTTCCCCATTTCTAACTGATTACCAGCAGACTCTAGATTCTTTATGCCAGGTAGAAGAAGCATCTTACTTATTTCCAACCTTGTCAACTTATCACTGACATTCTTTTTTCATTTAAAATTTGTCATTATTCTAGCTCTAAACACTTACAGTAAGTTTGAAAAGCTGTCTGCTTTATATTATGTGCTTTATATATAACTCAAGTGATTTTCCCTTGCAAGACAGTTTAACAGAAGGCCGGGTGTAGTGGCGCATGTTTGCAATCCCAGCACTTTGGGAGGCCAAGGCAGGTGGATCACTTGAAGTCAGGAGTCCAAGACTAGTCTGGACAATATGGCAAAACCTGGTCTCTACTAAAAAATACAAAAATTAGCCAGGCATGGTGGCACGTGCCTGTAATCCCAACTATTCGGGAGGCCGAGGCACAAGAATAGCTTGAACCCAGGAGGTGGACATTGCAGTGAGCCAGTTAGCGGAGATCGCACCACTGCACTCCAGCCTGGGTGACAGAGCAAGAATCTGTCTCAAATAAATAAATAAATAAAAATTAACAGAGTATTTAGGTTTTATCTGTGAACCAAAATGGTATTTTAGAAATATTTATGAGAAGAAACTCTAAGAATGCAGGATTTGGAATTGGACATAGGATTACTTTATATCACACAGTGTGGTTAAAAAGACTATTATGTGACTAGCACCTGTCACTTTGCTGTGTGCATTTATAGATTCCCCTTCAGTAGTATTTTCATAACTCAGCCCCCTAATTCAAGCCATAATGGCCTCAGCAGCAAGAACAGATGGGAAGGGAAAGAGATTCAGCATGAGGACTGGTTCTTGGGGGAGGCCATCCAGCTGTCAGTTGAGGGGAGGTTCAGGAGGCCCATAGGGACTGTCATACCAGCTTCAGGGGTGATGGCCTTCTGTTGGAGGTACTGATTCCAAAAGGAAAGTGGCTAGGTTCCTTGTAGTGATGAAACTGCAACAGAAAGTCAGAAGCAACTCCTAGGTCAGGATGACCATAAGCATTGGCAAGGAATCTTTTCCAAAGACAGCAGGTCCACAGTCAACCACACTGAACCTCAGGGCAAGTCTCCAGTCCTAGAAGGGATGAGAGTAGTCAACAAGGTACTGATTGGAACTTAGAAACCGAGGCTGAGGCAAAAGCCAGTGCCACCAGCTGAGGCAGCAAACAGGTAGAGCAACAGCAGGATCTGATAACAAGGTGGTCTGGGAGAAACTCTGGACACAAAGGCTGCCAGTATGCCATCAGACCCTGGGTATGGCCTCTTAGTTCCTTGACCTCCTCTCCTTCAGTGACTTTGTACTCCATGCTAGTCATTCACTTGCGTCATAATATCTAGACCTTGTCATCACCAACAATTGCAACTCCTCCATAATCTCAGTTCCATATATCCCACTTTCTGACCACCACTTCCCATCTGCATAGCTTATTCTTTCTGTTACCTGAATGCCAGTTCTCATTCATTTTTACCAGATGACACGTTCTCTGCATTCTCACTGCCCCTTACACCTTTTATGCCCTTTTTACTTCTTTACCCAGCTTAAACTCTACAAACAATTATTACACAAGAGTATCTTGTTTTATTACACTTCCTTTTATTGCACTTAGCAGAGAGTGCATTTTTTACTATTGAAGATTTGTGGCAACTCTGCCTTGAGCAAGGCTATCAGCACCATTTTTTCAAAAGCATGTGTTCACTTAGTGTCTCTGTGTCACATTTTGGTAATTCTTGTACTATGTCATACTTTTCCAATATTATTACATCTGTTACCATGATCTCTGGTTACTGATCTTTAATGTTACTATTGTAATTGTTTTGGGACACCACAAACTGCACCCTTATGAGACAGTGTACTTAATTGATTAATGTGTGTGTTTTGACTGTTCTGCCAACTAGCTGTTCCCATTTCTCTCCCTCTCCTCAGGCCTCCCTCTTCCCTGAGACCCAACATTATTGAAATTAGGCCAATTAGTAACCCGACCTCTAAGTGCTCAAGTCAAAAGAAGAGTTGTGTGTCTCTCCCTTCAACCCAGTTAGAATTTATTAAGCTAGGTGAGGAAGGCATGCTGACAGCCAAGATAGGCTGAAAGCTAGGCTTCTTGCACTGAACAGTCAGCCAGGTTGTGAATGCAAAGGAATCGTTCTTGAAGGAAATTTAAAGTGCTACTCCAGTGAACACACCAATGATAAGAAAGTGGAACAGCCTCATTGCTGATAGAGAGACAGTTTTAGTGGTCTGGATAGATCAAACCAGTCGTCACATTCTCTTAAGCCGAAGCCTAATCCAGAGAAAAGCCCCAACTCTCTTCAATTCTATGAAGGCTGAGATAGGTGAGGAAGATGTAGAAGAAAAGTCTGAAGGTATCAGAGGTTGGTTCACGAGGTTTAAGGGAAAAAGCCATCTCCCTACAATAAAAGAACAAGGTGAAACAGCAAGTGCTGATGGAGAAGCTGCAGCAAGTTGTCCAGAAGATCTAGTTAAGATCACTGATGAAAGTGGCTACACTAAAAACCCATTTGCAGTGTTGACCAAACAGCCTTCTATTGGAAGAAGATGCCATCTGAGACTTTCACAGCTAGAGAGGAGGAATCAATGCCTGACTTCAAAGCTTCAAAGGACAAGCCGACTCTCTTGTTAGAGGCTAATGCAGCTAGTGACTTTAAGTTGAAGGCAATGTTCATTGACCATTCGGAAAACCTAAGGGCCCTTAAGAATTATACGGAATCTACTCTTCCTATGCTCTATAAATGGAACAACAAAGCCTGAATGACAGCACTTTTGTTTACAGCTTGGTTTACTGAATATTTTTTAGCCCACTGTTGAGACCTACTGTTTAAATGAAGACTCTTTTCAAAATAGTACTGTTTATTGCCACAGCACCTGGTTACTCAAGAGCTCTGAGGGAGATGTACAAGGAGATAAATGTTGTTGTTTTCATGTTGCTAACACACCATCCATTCTGCAGCCCATGGATCAAGAAGTCATTTTGACTTTCAAGTCTTCTGATTTAAGAAATACATTTCATAAGACTATAACTTCCATAGATAGTGATTCCATGGATACATATGGGCAAAGTAAATTGAAAACCTTCTGGAAAGGATGCACCATTCTAGATGTCATTTATAACATTTGTGATTCATGGGAGGAAGTTAAAATAGTAACATTAGCAGGAGTTCGGAAGAAGTTGATTACAACCTTCATAGATGGCTTTGGGGGGCTTAAGACTTCAATGGAGGAAGTGAGTGTAGATGTGGTGGAAAAGTAAGAGAAGTGGAGCCTGAAGATGTGACTGAATTGCTGCAACCTCATGATAAAATTTGAACAGATGAGGAGGTGCTTCATATGGATGTGCAAGGAAGTGGTTTCTCAACATAGAATCTATTTCTGGTGAAGGTGCCCTGAACATAGTTAAAATGATGACAAAGAATTTGGAGTATCTCATGAACTTAATTGATAAAGCAGTGGCAGGGTTTGAGAATATTAACTCTAATTTTGGAAGTTCTACAGTGGGGAAAATGTTATCAAACACCATCGCATGCTACAGAGAATTTTTTTCTGAAAGGAAGAGTCAATCAATGAGGCAAACTTTATTTTCATCTTATTTTAAGACATTGCCACATCCACCCTGATCTTCATCAACGACCATGCCAATAAGTCAGCAGCCGTCAACGCTGAGGCAAAATCGTCTACCAGCAAAAAGATTACAACTAGCTCAGATGATTGCTAGGATTACTTTTTAGCAATAAAGTAATTTTCAATTAAGGTATGCACATTTCTAAGACATAATAATATCACACACTTCCTATACTACAGTATAGCATAAGCTTTTACATGCACTGAAAAACAAAAAATTCATATGACTCATTTACTGTGATATTTGCTTTATTGTGGTGGTCTGGAACCGAACCCACAATACCCCTGAGGTATGCCTCTAATCACTCTCTTGCATACTTGCATATAATTCCCTTGCCCCTCTTTCACTTCATTGTACTCATTTGGCAAAAGCACAACTCTTGTCAGACTGGACGTTCTTCTCTGTTCACTCATCTAGATTCTCTTTCTATCCTTCTTTGCTCTGTGCCCTAGGAGGCTGCCTTTTATAGATGTCTTAACAAGATTCTCCCTCCTTTAGCTATTAGTTAGGTTCAGTCAATGAGAGGTGCCACTAGGAGCATGGAGGGCAAGAGAAAGAGAGGTAGAGGTATTGATCTTCTGCTCTTCACAGTCAGGCTGAAGTTTCGCAATGGCTGAGTTTCTTTAAGGCCACAGATCTGAATGAGGGACCTTTCTCCTACAGGGTTCTGATAACTGCTCTTGCCCTTTTGGCCTTGTGGTGGAATGTCTCCCTGCTGTTGCTAACCCTGGAGTGTTTCAACATCCTTGTGGGATCCCCATATCACACTCCTTACCTTCAAGAATTGTCCCTTCATTAGATTCTCTTCCATTTTAACTCCTCCTGAAAGTGTCTTTTCTTTCCTCCTTGGGTTAACTCCAGTTTTCAGATACTCTGTGCCTGCTCCTGTGCATCTAAATATGGCTGGAGAAAAACTACAACCTCCTAATTGAGTTGTAGTTAAAATTTATGACCAGGAACTATCACTGTGCCCCTAATGGCTACAGGTAATGATATCACATATTTCAAGTCCATTAATTCCCTTACTGTCTATTTCATACCTTCTTCTCTCTTCTTAAACCCCAAAATTTCATCGCATCTTCATTCTCAACAGATGATTTTATTTCCTACTTTCCTGAGAAAATTGAAGCAATCAGAAGACAACCTCCCCAACTCACGCCATCTCATGTACCTAACAAGCAGCCTCATCTCCCACATACTCAACTTTTCTCTCTGGTACCACAGATAATCTATTTGTACTCTATATAAAACTAGTCTCCGCACTTGTGGACTGGACTCCAACCCCTCTTATCAAATCAAGGACTTTGCTCTAGCAATTTTCCTTTGTCTCTCCACAGCAACAATCTTCTCTCTCTCCCTTCTTCTCTCTCTCTCTCTCTGATCATTGTCATCAGTTATATTAGCGTTTATATTTCTCTCATTTAAACAACAACAATAACAACACCTCTCTTATTCCCTACTGTCCCATTTCTCTTCCTTTCCATTGGCAGCAAGATTCCTAGAAAGAGTTATCTATGTTTACTGTTTTCAGCTGCTTTCCTTATATTTCATTTGAACCCATTCCATGTTATTAATTATAATGCTCAAACCTTGGGCCTTGACATATCAGCAGCTTTTGATGCTCTCCCTCTTCCATAATACTCTCCAAACATACCACATTCTTGGTTTTTGTCATACCTCTTGGGTTGCTTCTTCTCACTTTCTTTTGCTGTTTGCTTCTCTTAATTCATCCTCTTAATGTTGTAGTGTCCCAGGGCTCAGACTTGGACCTCTTTTTCATCTACATTTTGGTAACCTCAAGCAATCCCATGTCCTTTAATAAATTCTATATGCTAATGATTGCCATTGTTACGAATCTGTTGAACTCCAAGCTCATATGCCCAAGTGCCTACTCAACATCTTCATGTGAATGTATGATATTTCCAAAACAAGCTTCTTGATTTCCCTGTTCCCTAAACTAGTTCCATTCATAGGTCTTCCTATCACAGCTAATGTCAACTCCAATCTTCTAGTAGCAGACAAAAAGTTGTAGTTATTCTTGACTTTCCCCACCAGTACCCCTTATTTTGTCTCCTATTATCCTCCTCGCTCAATTGGTTCCAGTTACACTGGTTTCTTGGCTGTTCTTTAAACATGCCAGGCATACCTCTGCCATAGGGACTTTTTTGTAACTTATCTCTCTGGGTAGAATGCTTTTTGGTGTGTGTGTGTGTGTGTGTGTGTGTATGTGGTGTACATGTGTGTTTTGAGACAGAATCTTGCTCTGTCACCCAGGCTGGAGTGCAGTGGCATGATCACAGGTCACTGCAGCCTCAATCAAGTGGACTCAAATAATCCTCCCACTTTAGCCTCCCAAATCGCTGGGACTATAGGCATCCACCACCACACCCAGCTGTTTTTTAAATTTTTTGTAGAGACAGGCCTTGCTAATGTTGCCCAAGCTGGTCTCTAACTCCTGGGCTGAAGTGATCCCCCAATGTCAGCCTCCCAAAGTGCTGGGATTAAAGGTGTGAGTCACTGCACCCACCATAGAATAGAATGCTCTTTCCACAAATATCATCTGGCTACTTCCTCTTATCCTTTTAATCCTTACACAGCTCTCACTTTCTCAGTAAGACTTACCCTGACCATTCTATGTAATAATGCAACTTATGCATACGCAGACACACACACACACACACATACATATCCTTAGCTCTATTTTGTCATTTTCTCAGAGAACTTACCACCTTAATTATAAATATTGCTTGTTGTCTATCTCGTCTGCTGAAATATAAGCTCTACAAGGGGTGGGGGATCCTTCTGCTTTGTTCACTGATATATCCCAAGTTCCTGGAACAGTTCCTGGCACATAGTAGGCACTCAAATATTGAGTAGGCACAAAAATGTTGTTGAAGGGATGGAAGGTAAATTAAATATTATTAAATTCTGCTGGTATGGAGGAAGAATCTAAGTCTGTTTGCATCCTGCTTATTTCAGACAAAATGGGATCAAGGACCAGGTCAGACCTTATATAGAGATTCTACTGTGATAGGTCTGGATAGGAGAGTCTAGCCAAGGTAGAGGTAGGTTTAGGGAAAGGGAAAAAAGGCCAGCAGATCCTCCCAATCTTGGAGCAGTGTAAGACTCAGCTGAGCAGATCCTTGTTCATGCTGGTTAAAATTTGGAGAGTTCTGCAAGGTCCAAATGTGGAGAAAGTAATAGGTAATAAGGTACTAGGGTTTATTCACTGACATGACTAGAGAAAGCTTTTGCTAATGATAAGATACACAATTCAATGTGTATTTGCCTAAGATAATCAGGAATACAGAAATCAGAGTGGTGTGTGTGTGTGTGTGTGTGTGTGTGTGTGCACATGTGTGTGTATAGAGTGTTTTTGCTCCCACCTTTTCCTGAATGTAGCTTATATAATCTAGAAGGAATGAGACAATATGCAAGTCCTAGATGAAAGATGAGTTCCAGAGATTCTCTGTTCAGGCTTGTCTGACCAACCCTTTATGACATTCCACTCCCTGAGGAAATCCAGCCTGTTACACCAGCATGTACAGATATTAATCTATACTAGTATAGCTCAGTGTCTTTCAAAACATGGCCTGTGGATCACCTGGATTAGAATAGTTGTGTGTCTCTGACAAAAATGTAAATTCCTGAATCCTCTTCAGACCTATTAAATCATAGGATAAGGCCAGGAATCTGCATACGCAAGAAGCTCCCTAGATAATTCTGGTACATACAAAAGGTTGAGAACCACTGCTACAGATGAAGAGATGTGCTTTGCCCTACTTTCATTGGTCTATACTATTTCATCTTTTATTCTATGTCTCACCCTTTTTTCATTTCACATTTTAAAAGCATAAAAGGAAGACTTTGTTCTGAAAATAATCCATTTTGGGGATTAATTGGGAAATTACAGGTAAAGTTTACTTGATTCAATGATTCCTGTGACTCATTTCCTCTCCATCATGTACTTTTAGGTGGGTGATAAGAAACACCAATCCATATCCTAACCAGGCATACAAATTTCCCCTTTTCTCCCAGTTAGGGTTTTGTTGAACTTTTAAACTGCTTTATCTTCAGCTCTAGACCAACAATTCCTTCTAAGTCTGCTTTCCTTCTAAGACTGCTTTCCAGAGAAAGTGGAAAGTTTCACACCAAATACAGGAACTGAGCAGCATTTGAGGCTAAAATATCCCCTCTGAATGTCAATTAGCCCAAGGCTGAATTGTAGTAGACAGACTACCATCTGTAGCATCATCCGTGATTTAGAACAATGCAATCATGAATTGCAATCTGTGAGTATGCTTTCCTTGCAGAACAATCCACTGTCTGGTACCAAACAGGTAGAAAGTCATATCTAAGAGGTTCCCCAAACAGTTATCACAATTTGATTTTAGCAAATAATCAGATGATCTTAAGATCTTCTAGATTATTTCTTAAAGGGAAATTCAATGGAGGAAATTTAGCTAATAGAATACCTATCCTTCCAACTTCTCTCTAAAACAAAATGATTTGGCTTTTATCAAAGGAGACTTCAAAGCAAACTCTTTTTGCCAAGTTCACCTTCATTTTCATTGACACTAAAGAGAATTCAACAGATATTAGGATAATTCCAAAAGACTCTTTTTTGCTCTTGGGTTATCTTGCTTTCCATATGATATCCCAAATCTCCAACAATCAAGTGGAATTCCAGAACCATTTAAAAGTACAGGAAACTTTCAACACACCCTGTCTCTTCGGAACCCAGTTGCTTTTAGAAAGAAGAATTCTTTTTCTCCGTGTTTTAGAAGGACATATCAAAATGCTTGTCATTTTGAAATTTCTGTTAATTTTGTATTACTTTTCTTACTTTTCAGTTCTCAAAATAACACTGTGAAAATGACTATTTTTTTCAATTTTCTCAACTTAGGCGGGGGAATGGGAGGCATAAAATCCAAATTTATTAAATCTAGGCTAGAACCTCATAACACTATTTCCTAGAGAGGAATTTGGTAAGGATGGTCTAACTTATATGGCAAGTGGGTGAAGAGAAGCGTTAATTGATGAAGGAATCTGTCCTCATTGGGCAGTTTCACCTATAACCAGTGAGACAACACTGCCCACAAGCAAAGCCTTATATCAGACCTCCACAGAAAAAATGGAAATAAGATAGGAAACAGGACATCCTGCCCAAAAAGGCATCCAGCATGCCCTGCCTTGCAGTGAACTGGCTTTGGTTCTTGTACTCCTTTGGAAAGTAGTCCTTAGGTAGGTAAGGTAGGAAGCAGAGCTCCATTCTTGGGGTGGAGGACCAGCCTGAACAAAACAGTATGTCAGGACCTCCCACCACTAGACGAGGCTTCAGGAAGTGGGCTGTCTTTTACAGAGATTTGGTGTCCTAGGCAGGTAGAGATATCCCCAGTCAGCTCTATGAACACTAGTCCCATGTCTGATGGGAAGCAAAGCTAGCCTCTGGAGTGTGTGTGTGTATGTCTGTGTGTCTCTCTGTGTGTGTGTATAATGCCTGTTCTTCTGTTCCAGGATTCCCTACAAGACCCAAGAACAAATGTATTGTCTAGGAGAATTTGCAAGGATGTAGGAACATGGCTCTGGACTCAGACTGACCTTGGTTGGAATCCTGCCTCTGCTACGTAAAAGCTAACTGACATTGGGCAAGTTTTCTTAATCTCTTTCAGTCTCAGTTTCCACAACCGTAAGGTGGGAATAATAATAGTCATCCCATAGAAACGTAATCCAGCACATAAACAGAACCAAAGACAAAAACCACATGATTATCTCAGTAGATGCAGAAAAGGCCTTTGACAAAATTCAACAGCCCTTCATGCTAAAAACTCTCAGTAAACTTGGTATTGATGGAACGTATCTCAAAATAATAAGAGCTATTTATGACAAACCCACAGTCAATATCATACTGAATGGGCACAAACTGGAAGCATTTCCTTTGAAAACTGACACAAGACAGGGATGCCCTCTCTCACCACTCCTATTCAATTTAGTGTTGGAAGTTCTGGCTAGGGCAATCAGGCAAGAGAAAGAAATAAAGGGTACTCAGTTAGGAAAAGAGGAAGTCAAATTGTCCCTGTTTGCAGATGACATGATTGTATATTTAGAAAACCCCATCGTCTCAGCCCAAAATCTCCTTAAGCTGATAAGCAACTTCTGCAAAGTCTCAGGATACAAAATCAATGTGCAAAAATCACAAGCATTTTTATACACCAGTAACAAACAGAGAGCCAAATCATGAATGAACTCCCATTCACAATAGCTTCAAAGAGAATAAAATACCTAGGAATCCAACTTACAAGGGATGTGAAGGACCTCTTCAAGGAGAACTACAAACCACTGCTCAGTGAAATAAAAGAGGATACAAACAAATGGAAGAACATACCATGCTCATGGATAGGAAGAATCAATATTGTGAAAATGGTCATACTGCCCAAGGTAATTTATAGATTCAATGCCATCCCCATTAAGCTACCAATGACTTTCTTCACAGAATTGGAAAAAACTGCTTTAAAGTTCATATGGAAGCATAAAAGACCCCGCATTGCCAAGACAATCCTAAGCCAAAAGAACAAACCTGGAGGCATCACGCTACCTGACTTCAAACTATACTATAAGGCTACAGTAACCAAAACAGGATGGTACTGGTACCAAAACAGAGATATAGACCAATGAAGCAGAACAGACCCCTCAGAAATAATACCACACATCTACAGCCATCTGATCTTTGACAAACCTGACAAAAACAAGAAATGGGGAAAGGATTCCCTATTTAATAAATGGTGCTGGGAAAATTGGCTAGCCATAAGTAGAAAGCTGAAACTGGATCCTTTCCTTACTCCTTATATGAAAATTAATTCAAGATGGATTAGAGACTTAAATATTAGACCTAAAACCATAAAAACCCTAGAAGAAAACCTAGGCAATACCATTCAGGACATAGACAAGGGCAAAGACTTCACTGCTAAAACACAAAAAGCAATGGCAACAAAAGCCAAACTTGACAAATGAGATCTAATTAAACTAAAGAGCTTCTGCACAGCAAAAGAAACTACCATCAGAGTGAACAGGCAACCTACAGAATGGGAGGAAATTTTTGCAAACTACTCATCTAACAAAGGGCTAATATCCAGAACCTACAAAGAACTTAATCAAATTTACAAGAAAAAAACAAACAACCCCATCAAAAAGTGGGCAAAGGATATGAACAGATTACTTCTCAAAAGAAGACATTCATACAGCCAACAGACACATGAAAAAATGCTCATTATCACTGGCCATCAGAGAAATGCAAATCAAAACCACAATGAGATACCATCTCACACCAGTTAGAATGGCAATCATTAAAAAATCAGGAAACAACAGGTGCTGGAAAGGATGTGGAGAAATAGGAACACTTTTACACTGTTGGTGGGACTGTAAACTAATTCAACCATTGTAGAAAACAGTGTGGCAATTCCTCAAGGATCTAGAACTAGAAATACCATTTGACCCAGCCATCCCATTACTGGGTATATACCCAAAGGATTATAAATCATGCTGCTACAAAGACACATGTACACGTATGTTTACTGCGGCACTATTCACAATAGCAAAGACTTGGAATCAACCCAAATATCCATCAGTGACAGACTGGATTAAGAACATGTGGCACATATACACTATGGAATACTATGCAGTCATAAAAAAGGATGAGTTCATGTCCTTTGTAGGGACATGGATGCAGCTGGAAACCATCATTCTCAGCAAACTATCACAAGAACAGAAAACCAAATAACGCATGTTCTCGCTCATAGGTGGGAATTGAACAATGAGATCACTTCGACACAGGAAGGGGAACATCACACACCGGGTCCTATTGTGGGGAGGGGGGAGGAGGGAGGGATAATATTATCCCTAATGTAAATGACGGATAAATGACATTACCCCTAATGTAAATTTACCTAATGTAAATGACGAGTTAATGGGTGTAGCACACCAACATGGCACATGTATACATATGTAACAAACCTGCATGCTGAGCACATGTACCCTAGAACTTAAAGTATAATAAAAAAAACGGTTATAAGGAATAATTAGACCGGATAGCATATTGTAAATTGTCTAGCACAGTATCTGTCACATAGTATGCCCACAATAAGTTCCCCTATTAACATTAAGATGATCTTATCTGTGCCATTTTCCATGCTTCCTTTGAATTCATGGAACAAAGTAGTGAAAAATTCTGCTCAGCAAGTATAAAATCATTGTTTAGACCAGATCTGAGGCCAGCATAAAAGCCAAAAGAATGTTGTAGCTAGAGAGTCCAACTGCAACCCTAGCTCTTCTGAATTCCCTAAGGGACTACTCAAGGTAAAGCTGTCACAGAGAGTTTGTGATTAAACCATTGGATAAAAGCCAGACACATTGCATGCTTGAAAAAGGAGTTATTTTCACAAGGGTAATTGCCAGAGACTGATGCAGTCAAGAGTCAAAGCAGGGTAGATTTTCATCAGAAATGTGTGCCCACAGCAAAGACTCTTGGCAGAGGACACACAACGTTAGGCTGTGACATCAGACTTTTGGACCACTGAGCTGCATAAGCAGGCCCAGCAGAGCGAAAACTCACCAGTAAGAATTAATGCTGGAGGAAGTTTAAGAATGCCAGGCCCCAAGAAGCTTGCAAAATCACATTGCTGTGGAACAGCGGTTCCTTCAGTGCCTGAGATCATTGCCAGATTCCATCTTTTCCATAATAATACATTACCTCTATTAATTCACAGAATCCAGGGCAAGATTATATGAAAACTACTAGATGCTGTGCAAATGGCCCCTTATCCGTAACTAGAAATTATGTATGTTGTAATTAGTTTGCTATAACTAAAACTGCGAGCCCCAACATGAAGAATCTTGTACTTCATGACATGAGACGCTTGAGCAGTTTTATTTTATTTTTTAACTGTCTTTGGCAGCTGTCCGATAATACTTGGAGAGAAGCAGTCCCTTGCACCCCAGCTACCCCCTTGCTGCTCCATTTAGCCCCTTAGAAAAGCTTGTTGAGCAATTAAGGCAGGAACATTGAAACCTTACTCACCTTCAGTCAACCTTTCCCTTAATTGGGCAATCAATTTACATACTTCCAGTCCTGACAAAAAAGAAATGCAGTTTTGGCTTTCCAGGAGTGAGCTATTAAGATTGTAAGCCATTTACCTGAGTACTGGCTTCTTAGTTACACACATAACACAAAAGAAAGATCTATGTGCTTCTTTTCATACTCCATCTTTCTTGATTTTCTTTAGGAAGTGGAAGTTTAAAATCATTGGCTCAAAACACAAAAACACCCTTGATATTCCCATACTATCTTTTTACAATTCTTAGGGTCACTTAGATTTGTGACTGAAAAAAAAAAAAAAAAAAACAAAACAAAACATAGCCCTCAAAATGGCTATTTGAATGATTATAGTTGCACAAACACATCTTTTATTTGAAAGAATAGTGAACTGAAGTAAGGCATCATTGGTGACTTGTTCCAAACAATTGTTTACACAAGTGTATTTAAAAAGGAAAGCTTTTGTTCACTTTCATATTTTCACTTACAAGGTTCTTCTGAAATATCTGAAGTGAATTTGCAGATTGAAAAGTTACAGCCTACCTCATAGATTGGGAACAGTGGTACTCAAACATCTGTAAGTGTCCAGTGCTGTCCCAGGATCTAGTTTTCACTGGCCAGGAAAAAAATGAGAAAATTGAGGATGTTGAACTGAGGTGGTTTTTTTTCCCACATATTTGAAAGTATTCCATTTAAAGGACTGACCTTTTCCTAAGATTTTTTGGCTTCTCTCTATCTCCACACTTCTTTTATTTTTAATTGTACTTGTCCGTGAAATAAAAATGTTGGGAACCACTGCTGGTATGTCTAGAAATATGAGAGCCTGTCGTCTGAGAATTGGCAGAGCTCACTAAATTCATATTGTGTAGGCCGCAGAAAAGCTGTCAGCTTTAGGTCAATAACAAATTGGTTCAAATAGCTGAAAATAACCCCAAATGGTGTCCAGTCTCCTATCCTTTTCCTGGTCTAATTAAATCCACTTCCTCCCCAAATCCTGATCATCATGAACTGCCTCCATTTTAAAATATAGGAAATGTTGGACCAAACTCATTTATTTGAACCCAAGAAGAGTAAGTAGTAATTGCTGGGTAACCTATGCTGAATCCAAAGTGATAGAATAATCTCTGAAGAATGAAAATGGAGAGAAATAAATATTCTCACCTCTCTAATAAACAATAATGTTCACCCACATAAAGAATCTATAAGCAGACAGCAGCTCCATCTTGATTCAGCTAGATGGCTTCACACTAGTGAAGAAAACATTTTGGCAAAGAATTATTTTATCCAAAAGTAAAACACAGAATTCCAAGTATCTGGTGTAATCCAAGTGAAAGCACATCCAAAGGAAATCTCTCCATAGCCACTGCCTTGCAGCGTTCCCACTCCTCATTTGACCTCTTAACATGAAGTCACAAAGTGAGTACATGTAACTACAGCACTTCTTGGCCTGAGATGGCTAGGAAATTTTATTCCCCTAAGAAACGAAGAGCATGAAAATCCTCTGAGGAAAGTGATCTTGCAAGGACTCTGGCTAGGACTCCAGCCCATGTGGATTTCGCATCCTTTGAAGTGTTTATGGTTCTATACAGTTTTTCATCACTGAGAGAGAGAGAGAAAAAATAAAAAACTACAAAGTCCTCTCTTTTATAGAAGATATTTTCAGATTCGGATTTTAGCTAGCTCCCGAAGTTCTTGTACACAGAGGGCAAAACACATATAAAACTGTCACTTTGATAAAGTTCTAGGGAAAAGTTAATGTAATTTTAGAATCCTGTCTACTTAAGTATCAGTAGCCATTCTTCATCCCCCATAACCACTTATCTACTTTGGTTGATGGGAACTTTCACAGTGAATCTTTTGGCTAGCTTTTATGCCATAAGAAAAACAAAGTTCCTGGATCTGACATGCAGAAAATCTTGGTTTTAGGAATTCTAAAGAATAGAGAGCAAAGTTTATAAAACAAGAGTTCAGGACAAGAGCCTGTGGCAATCTCCTCTTTCCTCATCTTGGGTACCTGAGTCTTTTCCTATATTTTCCTACTACCTACTTTATCCTCCCACCAAAGGTCTGGCTGAGGTATTATTTAGTGCCATAAACAAAAAATTGTTAGTGGCTCTTTGATAATCTCAAAGTACTTTCACTTTACTGTTATATTCACCATCACAGAGCAGTAGGTTTTCTTACTATCGTCAACTTATTGATGAAAAAATTGAGGTTCACAGATGAAGCACAACACCTGGAAAAGGGGGCAGAACTGGAACTCAAAAATCAGTTTTCCTAATTTCATAACCTGTGTTTTAAAAAGCATTTGTGCTAAATAAGTTAGTAGTATAAAGCCTAAGTCAGAAATCTAATTTTTTTAAACATACTTTATTTTTTTCTCAAAATTTGTAATTGCCTGAGTTCCTACACCATGCTTAAAAATGAAACAAAACAAAACTAAGAGTAGAGGGGGTCTCGTCGCCCAATTATTGCCTTCTCCCAGGAAATTACAGCCAACAGCAGTAAGGGGCAGTGGGCAAGTCGAGTAAGGCACCGAAAGATACAGACAGGTAAAAAGCAGGACAAAAGTAGTACTATTTACTACAGGCAAAATCAGTGAACCTGCATTCTGGGGCTGGAGAAGCAGGGCAAGAAACCAAGAAGAATGCCCTCTAGGAGGTGGAGAAGTTACACTAGGAAAAGACAAAAAGCACCAGTTAAGAGCTGAATGGCTAGCACCTCTCATCTCTCACACATAAACAGTGTTTAAACAGAGGAGACAAACTTACTACTTCTCAAATACAAGATGAACAAACAACTAAGAATCTGCAAACATTTGGAAAATACTAATGCCTTGAAACAAAGGCAAAAACTCAACAACTAAAACATTTTGAAGAATCATAGTTAAAAGAGCTCACAACATTTTGGAATAAGTATATAAACATCTCTGGAAAAATGTAGGAGGACACTGTAACTAAAACATTAGCTGAATATGGTAGAAATTTAAGACTTGAAAATCAAAATAAAAAGATTGATTTAGGGGCAAAACAGTAGAGTGGACATAGATAAACAGCATTTTGAGAATGCTCTCAAAACAACGGAAAACACAAAAGACTAAAGAATACAGAGCCGGGCTCAGGGGCTCACACCTGTAATCCCAGCACTTTGGGAGACTGAGGCAGGCAGATCATCTGAGGTCAGGAGTTCGAGACCAGCCTGGCCAACATGGTGAAACCCCATCTCTATAAAAAATACAAAAATTAGCTGGGCATGGTGGTGGACACCTGTAATCCCAGCTACTCGGGAGGCTGAGGCAGGAGAATCATTTCAAAACAGAGGGCGGAGGTTGCAGTGAGCCGAGATCATGCCACTGCACCCCAGCCTAGGCAAAAGAGTGAAACTCTGTCTCAAAAAAAAAAAAAAAAAAAAGCAAACAAAGAAAAGTTTTGAGACATGAAAGACTGACCCAGATTTCTGCAGCCATTTAATAAGGGTTCTAGAAATAGGAGTTCATTTTAAAGGCATTCTAGAGAAAATGTAGGTGAGAAAAAATTGAGAAACTAGTAAAATAAGAATTCTTAGATTAAGAAAATATTCATATTGTTATCCACCAGGTTCCAAGCAGAATAAATTTTAAAAAAAAGGATTCACTTAGAGCAACCCCTGTGAAATTTCAGAACAAAGAGAATAAGGAGAGCATTCTAAAGGCTTCTAGAGGGTAAACAACAGATGATCTATGTAAGAAGGAACATCATGTTGACATTAGTCTTCAATAATGCTGAATTAAGAAGACTGTAACATCCTCAAAGTTCTGAGAAAAGATTGTCCCTAAAATTCTATACCTAGCTAAACTATAACTTAAGTGAAAGCAAAGACATTTTTATAAATGTAACTACTCAAAAAATTATCAACCATGAGTTATCTCTGAAAAAATTACTCCCAAATAATGAGAAATGAACTCAAGAAGGAGACATAGGATAAGAACAAGGGGAGGAATGGGCAAAGAAACTAGAAAAAATTACAGATGCTCCTTGACTTACAATGAAGTTACATTCCAATAAACCTATTGTAAGTTGATAACATTTTCAACTAACAATTGGTTTATCCTGATGTAACCTCTTAGGTAGAGAAGCATACTGAATGGGTGTGCTTTGACACCATCATAAAGTTGACAAATCATAAGTCAAACCATCATAAGTAGGGGACTTATTATTAAGTTATTATATACTCATAATTGTTCATTAATAATTTAACAATTATTAAGTTAAATCTTAATAATTGGAGGCAGGGAAAGAGAGAATAACCACCAGAAATGAAAATCCCAGATGATCTCGCACAAAATAGCAGCAGAAAAAGAGGAAGCTGGTAAATGAAAGTTTGCAAAAGTTTGTCTCATGATTAATTTAAATGCTGGGTCACTCTAGACAGAGAGAGAAAAATATACTTAAAAGGTATATTGTAAAAGATATAAGAATAATCATCATGAAGTAGAAATAGATTGTGTAACTTCCAAGCAACTAGAAAAACTAAATGTAATGAAAACAAAATAAATAAAACTTCAATAATTGAACAAAAGACAAAGAAGAGGAGAAAATAAGCAACAAAAAACACAAAATCTACAAAACCATATGACAGGAAATCCAAAATTCACTCTTTGTAAACTTACCTGGAATATTGAGAACAATGAAAACAGATCTTAGAAAGAAGTTTTATTTTAGAATAAGCCATTGTAGATGGAGGGATCCACTGGACCTGTAAGTTTTGTGGCAGGAAGGGATAAACCTAAGCCTGTCCAACACATCTGTCTCAGGCACTTGAAAAGCCAGATTACTGTTTTACATATTTACACATCCTTTCTCATGGGAACCCACAGTATATGATGCTTGTGAAAGCTCTTAAGATCATGCTGCTTGCCAAAGAATCATCATAGGTTTTATTTATTTATTTTTTTTTATTTTTATTTATTTATTTTTTTTTTGAGGCGGAGTCTCACTCTGTCACCCAGACTGGAGTGCAGTGGCGCAATCTCGGCTCACTGCAAGCTCCGCCTCCCGGGTTCATGCCATTCTCCTGCCTCAGCCTCCCAAGTAGCTGGGACTACAGGCACCCGCCACCTCGCCCGGCTAGTTTTTTGTATTTTTAATAGAGACGGGGTTTCACCATGTTAGCCAGGATGGTCTCGATCTCCTGACCTCGTGATCCGCCCGTCTCGGCCTCCCAAAGTGCTGGGATTACAGGCTTGAGCCACCGCGCCTGGCCCATCATAGGTTTTAAACCTATGCTACTTCAGAGTTTACATACATAGACACATACACACATGTATACATATAACACACATATACATACATATATAAATATACATTTTTAAAAAAAGCTTTATTCAGTTATAATTTATATGTCACTAATAAGTTCACTCATTTACAGCATATGATTCAATGGCTTCTTATATATTTTAAGAGTGCAGCCATCAACATAATCTAATTGTAAAACATTTCATTATCCCAAAAAAGAACCTTATACCCATTAGCAGTCAAGTCCCACTCTCAACCTCTCCTCTCCCATCCTCCAGTCTCTAGCAACCACTAACCTACTTTCTGTCTTCATAGATTTGACTCTTCTGTGCATTTCATAGAAATGGTATCACACAATATGTGGTCTTTTGTGACTGGCTTTTTCCACTTAGCATGAATGAAAGTTTAGGCTTTCAAGGCTCATCCATCTTAATCTATCATGTATCTGTACTTCTTTCCTTTTATGGCCAAATAATAATTCATTGTATAGACATTTGGACTGTTTCTACTTTTTGACTATTATGAATAATGTTGCTATGAACATTCACGTGTGTTTATGTGGACTCGGGTTTTCATTTCTCTTGGGAAGATACCTAGGAGTAGAACTGCTGAGTCATATGGTAACTCATTGTTTAGTCATTTAAGGAGCTGGCAAACTGTTTTCCAAAGTTGCTGTACCATTTTACATTCCCACCTACAATATACAAGGGTTCCAAATTCTCTGCATCCTACCCAACACTTGGTTGTTTTTTTTGTTTGTTTGTTTGTTTCAAGACATGCTGGTGGATTTGAGGTGGTATCTCATTGTGGTTTTGATTTGCATTTCCCCAGTGACCAATAATGACATCTTTGCATGCAGTTACTAGTCATTCATATATCTTCTTTGGAAAAATGTCTCTTCAAATACTTTGCTCCTTTTCAAATTGAGTTATTTCATTTTCTATTATTGAGTTGTAAGGATTCTTTACAAGTATCTTAACTTGCAAATATTTTCCCCACTCTGTAGGTTGTCTTTTCAATATTTTGATGGTGTCCTTTGAAGCACAAACATTTTAAATCTTGATTAAGTCCAAGGTATCAATCTTCTGTTTTTTTCACTTGTGCTTTTGGCAACTGCAGAATCTAAGAGGTCATCACCTAATCCAAAGTTGTTATTTTTTCCTGTGTTTTCCTCTGAGGGTTCTATAGTTTTTGTTTTTACATTAAGGTCTATGACCTACTAGAGTTTATATTTTAAGTGTTGTCACACAAACAGCTTGGAAACTGGATATGAGGACAGTTAGGTTTTCCGGGGTAATGTGATGCTAATCAGCTGTGTTCTATTGACTTTCATCCATCTTTGGTTGTAAAGATTAGGAAGCTGTGAAAGATAGTCATGTAGTGACTGTGGAATAAACCTTGTCAGGGCTCTTCAATATAGTACCTCACTACAGAAGTCAAAGTACCTTATGATTTGAAGGACAAGCTCAGTTATAACTCCATAGCCCAAGTTTATGTATTCTTTGCTGAAGATCAGAAGGTCTTCTGACCAATCAAAATTTGTTCTGTAACGTATTCCCCTTCAAAGAAAATTAGTTTCCCTTCTGTATACACATCTTATTCTATGAATAAATCATTCTGTATTCCAAAACAGAACTTTACTTAGACTTGGAGAGGTACATGTAATATTTATTGTCTTCTTTCCCTATAGAACTCTGTCACTGACCAGGAGCCTGTTCCTTTGTAGACTCCTTTTCTGCTAGATTTTATAATTCCACTTGTGCACTCTCTAGGAACTCACTCTAGTCATTTGGCCTTGGCATTCCTACATAGTACCATTTTGACACCTTTCTATAAAACTCAAGATTGAACACTCTTGGGAAGCAATTCACATTGTCAGACATTTTTGACATGTCTCAGATGATAAATTTTTTCTCCAAACTTTTGAAATCTGCTTTCCTCAAGTCTCATGTGCATTCTAACCATGTCCAGAAATAAAAACTCTGAGATAACATAACTGCTTTCTCACCTGACTCCTACCATATCACCTTAACAAATAAGTTCTTTTTTCTTGGTAAGTCCAGGATAACCCCAATGACTCCCAAGAGACAAAACTGGTTAGCAAGGAAGTTGAAAGTGTGTTGTACCCTCTTCATTATTTTTGTCACATCATGCCTTAGTTTGATTCTGTAAATCTGTATTAGAAAAATACCATCTGTTCCATCTGGCTGGCCATTTCTTGATCTTCTGCTATAACAATTTTCTACTACTGTTTCTTTTGTTTTGATTTTTATCAAATGTTTTTCATCATGCTCTACCATAGGGTTCAATGTTGTTCACCAAATATTTACTGAGAATATAATGTATGCAAAGTATTGATCTCTGAAAAAAACATATATCTGCATCTAGATATATCACTTCTCAACAGACTTCATCTCAACTAGGTCCTTCCCTTTTGAGCAAGTCCCACAGTCTGCTCAAGGAAAAGAATTAAATATATTTTTTACTTCTCTTGCTAACCAGTTTTGTCTCTGGAGCAGCCCAGAAATTCTGACCAACAAGGGATGGAATATGTACCACAAATATGGGTACAATTCATGAGCAACTGCTTTTTCTTTTAAACTCTGAGTATAAAAATATATTAAAATTTTAAGGATTGCCTACAATCAAAATTTTCTCTTAAAATGTGTATTTTTACAGCATTATCTCTGTGATAATCATTCCAAAAATGCATTACTTCAAGCTAATCATGCAGAAACACCAGACAAACCCAAATTGAGAGATATTCTACAAAAATAAGTAGCTTGTCATCTTCAAAAGTGTCAATGTCAGCCAGGCGCGGTGGCTCATGCTTGCAATCCCAGCACTTTGGGAAGCCAAGGCGGGCGGATCACGAGGTCAGGAGATGGACACCATCCTGGCTAACATGGTGAAACCCCGTCTCTACCAAAAATACAAAAAAAAAAAAAAAAAAATTAGCCAGATGTGGCGGCATGCGCCTGTAGTCCCAGCTACTCAGGAGGCTGAGGCAGGAGAATGGCTTAAACCCGGGAGGCGGAGCTTGCAGTGAGCCTAGACTGTGCCACTGCACTCCAGCCTGGGAGACAGCGAGAGACTCTGTCTCAAAACAACAAACAAAACAAAAAAGTGTCAACGTCATAAAAGCTAAGGAAAGATTAAGAAATACGTTTCAGATTTAAAGAGACAATTAAATGCAACACAATCTTAGATTGGATTCTATATCTATAAAAGATATTGTTGGGACAATAGGTAAACTTGAGTAGATTCTGAGGATTAGGTGAGCGGTAATGTATCAGTGAGAAGCTTCCTGATTTTGATGGTTGTATTGTGGTTATGCAGGAGAAAATCCATGTTTGCAGGAGTTATACTCTAAAGTATTTGTGGATAATGAGGCATCATTTTGGCAACTTAAGCCCAAATGATTAGGAGGTTAGTGGTATTTGTATTTTCCTTGCCAAAAAAAAATTAACATGCTGTCTTTTTATTTTTTGCTGCTTTAACAGAATACCTGAGCCAGAGTAATTTATTTAAAAAAAAAATTTATTGACTCACATTTCTGGAGGCTGGGATGTCCATTATCAAGGGGCCAGCATTTGGTGAGGGCCTTCATGCTATGTCAACCCATGACGGAAGGCAGAAGGGCAAGAGGGGAAGAGGGAGAGAAAAGGAGACTGAACTCACCCTTTTATAACAAACCCACTCCCAAGATGATGGCCTTACTCCACTCATGAGGCAGAACCTTCATGGCCTAACACTGCTGCACTGGGGATTAAGTCCCCAACACATGCTTTTTGGTGAATTCCTTCACACCACAGCATTCTGCCCCAGTCCCCAAAACCCACGTCTTTTTCACATACAAAATGCATTCATTCCATCCCAATAGCCCCTAGTGTCTTAACTTGTTCCTGCATGAACTCAAAACCTCCAAAGCCCAAAGTCTCATCTAAATCAAATTTGGGTGAGACTCAAAGCAAAATTCATCCTGAGGCAAATCCCTCTTAAATTGTGAGCCATGAAATCAAGCAAGTTATAACTTCCAAAATACAATAGTGAAACAGGCATAGTATAGACAATCCTATTCCAAAGGAAGAAATGGACAAGACAGAGGAAGTAGCTTGGCCCAAAGAAGTCCAAAACCCAACAAGGTGAACAACATCAAATCTTGAGGGTCCAGAATAATCTTCTTTGACTCCATGTCCTACTTTGTGGGCACACTGGGGTAGGGGTTGGGCCCCCAAGGCCTTGGGCAGCCCCAAACCATGGCTCTGCTGGGCTCAGCCCACATAGTAGCTCTCACAGGTTGAAGTCTTGTTCCTGTAGTTCTTTCAGGCTAGCATTGCACACTGGTTGCCCTATAGTTCTGGGGCCTCTAAGGCAGCCATGACACCACAGTTCTGCTGGGCATTGCCTTATTGGGGGCTCTCTATGGTGGCTCTGCCTCTGTTACAAGACTGTGCCTGAGTCCCTAGGCTGTCCCATGTATCCTCTGAAATCTAAATGAAGGAAATCATGCCTCCATAGCTCTTGCATTCTGCGAGCTTACAGCATCTGCACCACATGATGCCAACAAGGTTTACCACTTAGGCCCTCTGCAGCAGTGGCCTAAGTGTTACCACTTAGGTAAACCTTGTGGCATCCAAGTGTTACCACTTAGTAAACCTTGGCGGCATCCATGTGGTGCTGGGGCTAGTTGACCAATAACTGAGATGACCAAGAAGTGCTTTACCAAAATGCAGGGTGCAGAGTCGCCAGGTGACTCCAGGTAGTGAGACCTTGGAGAGTGCCCCAGTCTTATTCCTTGGAACCATTTTGCCCTCCTAGAGTTTTGGGTCTGTGCTGGGAGGGGCAGCCTCAAAGATGACCCTGAAATGCCTTCAGGGTCATTATCTCATTGCCTTGATGAAGAGCACCTGGCATCCTTCTATCCCTACTAATCCCTTTCTCAAAGAGTCACTTGGTTGCACCCTTGCATGCTTTTTCATTTTTCACATGGCCAGGTTGCAAATTTGTCAAATCTTTATATTCTGTTGCCTTTTTAATGATAAATTCTATCTCTGAATTATTTCCCTCTTCTCTCATTTTACCATATATACTTAAACCACGCAGATCCTGCGATATTTTGCTTAGAAATTTCTTCCATCACATATTCTAGTTCACACTCTTAAATTCTGCCTTCCTAAAGCCCTAGGACATGAACACAATTCAGCCAAGTTCTTTGCTGCCGCACAACAAGGATGGCCTTTACTCCAATTTCCAATAAGATATTATTGATTGCTGACTGAGACTTCATTAGAATGTCCTTTACTGTTCATATTTCTACCAACATTCTGATCATGACCACAGAAGTAATCTCTAAGAAGATTCAGACTTTCCCTATAGTTGTTTTCTTTTGAGCCATCACCAGAATTGTCCTTAATGCTCTGCTCACAGTAATACATACTTTTTCTACCCTGCTCCTCCAAATTCTTCCAGCCCCTGCCAATTATTTATTCTCAAACCACTTCCATATTTTCAGATATTTGTTAGAGCAACATTCCACTCCTCTGGTACCAATTTTTTGTTTCAGTTCTTTTTGTGCTGTGTTATAACAGAATACCTGAACTGGAAAATTTATTTTAAAAAAGAAATTTATTGGCTTACATTTCTGGAGGCTGAGAAGTCCAATATCAAGTTGCCAGTGCTGGTAAGGGCTTTTGTGCTGTGTTGTCCCATAGAGGAAGGTGAAGTGAGCAAAGAGGGTAAGTGAGAGAGGAAGGGACTGAACTTGTCTTTTTATAACAAACGAATTCCCAAGATAATCGCCTTGATCCATTCATGAGGATGGAGCCCTCATAGCCTAACTCCCTCTTTAATGGTCTCACCTCTTAACACTGTTAGATTAGAGATTACATTTCCAATGCATGCTTTCTGGGGGGAACTTTCAAACCATAGCACATGTGATGTTGAGTAGGTGACTCAATAAAGAGTCTTATGGGTGAATTAAATCTATTATGGGCACAGGATGTCAGGGCCTATGCAATTATATATCTAATCCTAGCCTGTGGCCATAGTGACATCAAATAGTCACTCTTAAGCAAAGTGACAGCCTCTGTTGGTTGCCTACTCAACTGTCACTCCTTCCCATTCTTTCTTTCTAATAAAATCCCAGTTTTACTGAGATAAGGGTGTCTGCAGTCTTCCTACCTTGGGAAGATGAATGGCCTAAGTCAATCATGGTCTAGGCACGGGCATGTAATATGTAATTCCGGCTAATGATGCATGGAGGCAGATCTGCTGGGGTACAGGTAAGGATCCTTTAGAGAAAGGTTTTCATTGCTATTAATGAGAGACCCACAAAATAGAGTAGCTACTTTTGTTCTACTTGATGTGGTCATGTCTATATGTGACAACCTAGAAGGACAGCAGTCATTGTGCAACCATGAGGAGACAAACCTAAGGATAAAAGTCAAGACAATGAAGATGACAGAGCAGAAAGATAGAAAAAACAATCTTCATTCTTGAGGATGTGATTGGGCTGCTAGATTAACCAACCTTGTGACCTCCCTATTTCCTGCCTATAATGTGAGAGAACACATTTTGCTTATTGTTTAAATATACATACATGTTATTGTGTGTGTGTGTGTGTGTGTGTGTGTATATAAAATCTCTATTAATATCTTTTAGAATCATAGTTATAGATTTGGAAGTGACCTGAGAGGTTATCTATATGCTAGTCCAACCCTTTCATTTACGTGTAAGTAACAGCTTAGACAAGTGAGGTATCTCGTCTAAGGCCAAAACTCAGTGGTTGATGGATTCCAGAATCCCAATCTTTGGATTCCTTTCTGAGTCAATTGCACTGTTTACTCTTCTAAGGAAAGAAAATAGTTCGAAAACTTTAAGGGCATTTTGATGGAGGGAAGGGGACATGGGATGTCTAGTTTCCTGACAGAAAGTGACTGATTTTTCTTACAGTGAAAGATGTGTTTAATCATTTTTTTATGGGCTTCTGCCAGGGGAACAACTTCCACACTAGAGACAATCCCTGCCCAAATTCACAGAACTGCTGCAGTCCTCACAGAGGAAACATTTGGATTTTATCTAATTTAAATAAATATGTGGTGATATTTTTTCTTTAAGCATCCACAGGCATTCAGAGAACTACATATGAATATTTGGGCATTATTTCATAAAGCAAATGTTACAGAAAGAAAAATTTTCATTTCTTAGGAAGTGACTGGAATAAAAATACGAAACTGAAAAAACAAAACAACAACAACAAAATGTTATCTAAAATGAAAGCAAAACTGTTGGCAGTTACATGTTGCGTGGCTTTAATAGTCTGCTTCCCCGCTTGAATTTGAATAGCAATTCCATCTAAACCATCTGAGTAATGGTTTGTCTTAAAATTTTGCACCTTTTCTACAGGTTTTTGTATCTTCATAAATGTAGCACTGTGATTTACAAAGATAGTGGCATTATTTGGATATTTTGCTTTTCAAATACAAAGAATGGTGTTGTACACTTTTACGCCACTACCCACCATACATAAATATACCGCACCACTATCTTTTTGCTAAGTACATGGTTGATTAATCATTATAGATTAAAGTAATCCCAAATTTAAAAACAATAGTTTTTAAAGGCTAGTAGAAAGTGTAAATATAATTTATTGTTGTCTTAACAGTTTAACTTATAAATAAAAGAGTAATTGCAAAAATTTACCTCAAAAAAAAAAAAATTCTTTAGAATGTGTTCTTTCATGAGAACAGCACCACCATCTGGAATGCAATAGTTTGTGCAATGAAAGAATTTATATGGTGTTCATTTTGTTTTGTCTTAGGCAAAGGGGAAGTAATCTGTCTCTTCCCGAAAGGTTTTACAGGTAAAAATAATGCAAAATTAATATTTTGTTACCAAGTTAAAAATAACTATATTCCTCCTCTCTGACAAGGGATTTGTGTAGCTTGTGTTCTAGAGAAATCAGTTGATTTTAATGGCATCAGCCACTCACATGATTTTTTTATAGTTCATGTTAGTATAAAATTTACATTTCAACAGGGATTAATTTTATATCCCTTTCTTGGCTATGAATTTTCTCCACAACTAAAAAAACACACACATATTTTCTTTTCTTTAACCTGAGGTTAAATAAGTTTGATCTAATTTCTTACTTTTTTTCAAAAATAGTGATTAATCAGAGTATATGATTTAAAAAAGGAACCAGTTCTCTAAAAATTGAAAAATTCATACAACAGTTTTAAGCACTATACAAGCATGCAGAATTATTCTTATCATTATTATATAAATTCAAGGGAACTCTAATAGTGTGGCATATATACACACATGTGAATGAAATATAGTTCTGTATAGTCGTTTTACTAAACAGTAAATAAAATTATGCAAGACTTAAGCTCTTTTAAAATTTAAAATACTATATAATGTTTGTTAAAATCCCTGCTATTTTTATGAATGGAACAAAGCAATTTATTCAAGAGCCAAAAATCACATCCAATGCTCTAAACAATCATTTTCTTGTATTAGGACATTTTAGTCAATTGCTTTACTGCTATTGTTTTTCATAAATGAGCCTTAAAACAGAACTCTCCAATGTTCCATTCGGTTGCCAAAATCAGTCTCACCCTGCACTGAGCCATGTGCATAATCTAAAGTGGAGCCAAGAACAATTGTGTTTCCTGAAAAACAAAGGCAAAGATTCTCCACTATGTCAAATGAACACTACAGATAGACATTCTTTCCAATCTATTCCTAATGTCACTTTTGTATTTCAGTTCTCTAGTCTGTGAATATGTTACCATTCAGCTTATTTGATAATGTTTTCTTCTTTACCACAACCATTCTAAAGATACTTAACCTAGTGGCTAACACTGAGCATTTACATTGTACCAGCACTGCAATAGGTGGCTCACATGCATTCATTCATTCTCATGTTGATCCTCGGAAGCAGGCACTATTACTTTCCCCATTTTTACAGAGGAGGCGGCTGAGGTCCAGAGAATTTAAATAAATTTGCCCAAGTTCACATAGCTAATAAGAGGCATACCATGGGTTCCAACACACCTTACTTGGTTCCCTTACCTTAATTTTTTACATCCATCATTAATAGGATATTGGTTTAATAACTTATGATACATCCAGAGAAAAAATACCATTAAAAGTGCAGATGCAGGTCTGTACGTATTAATATGAAAATGAGCAGATTTATTTTAAGTAAAAAATCAGGTTGCAAAATAGTATAATTATAAGACCTTGTTTTGTACATATATTTGTGAGTTGGGTACAGAAAAAATCCTGAAATGATATATATTGTTAAATGCTAATTATATTAATCAACAAATAATAAGATTCCAAGTGTGTTTCACTTTCTTTTTGTGAATTTCCGCATTTTATTATTTTAAAAGTGATTAGGCATTACTTTTGTAACACTTTTAAAAATGCTACTTTCATTGGGAAAACCATAAAAGAAATAGACCTTGAAAAATGAGTATGACAACATCCCCTTTTTCTCCCTGTTATTTAGGTCTGTCAGAAATGTTTGTGTATATTTGGTGACACCTTTCTAAATATGAGGGAATGCAGAGCTAGGGGAAAATCTATTTGTACTACAAGTAAATACTTGATATGGGAACTTAACCTCTCAAGGCTAATTTAAATATATTAATCCTGGGGATTTTTTTCCCACTAAGATTCAGCAGAAAAGTGTTTATAATCTTTTTAATCATCAGATTTTTTAAAGATTGCTGATTGGAACAATGGTATTTTTTAACAGTGCCGTAAATAGACTTATGAACTACATGATACAAGGTAAGTCTTTCCTTCAAAGGCTTAGCTTCTCCACTCAACAAACATCTATTATACACTGACTCTGTGCCAGGCACAGAGATTACTATATACATGAAACCGAGTCTCTACCCATGAAAGGTTTAAGTTCTAGCAAAAAAGTAGACAGCCAAGTAAACACATAATATGGTTAACTCTGGTAAGTGCTTGTATTAGTTCATTTTCACACTGCTATAAAGAAATACTTGAGACTAGGTAATTTTTAAAAGAAAGAGGTTTAATTAACTCACGGTTCTGCATTTCTGGGGAGGCCTCAGGAAACTTACAATTATGGTGGAAGGTGAAGAGGAAGCAGGAACCTTCTTCACAGGGCAGCAGGAGAGAGAGCAGGGCAAAACTGCCAAAGACTTTAAAACTATCAGATCTCATGAGAAATCACTCACTGTCACAAAAACAGCATGGGGGAAACCAACCCCAAGATCCAATCACCTCCCTACAGATCCCTCCCTCAACACATGGGGATTACAATCCGAGATGAGATTTGGGTAGGGACACAGAGCCAAACCACATCAGCACTAAATTAATAGCAAAGAAAATACTAGCGGTACAAAGAAAGTCTACTAGTAAGCAAGTCAAAAAAGGCTTCATAGTGGGGTAGCTCTAGAGCTGGGCCTGGAGAGATAAAAATTTGTCTTCAGAAAGGAAGAGGGAATGACAAAATATAAGTAGCATTTCAAGGCATAATGAGAATCAGATGAAAATAACACAATGGTTGGAGTGCTCAAAGAGGCTTTTTTAACTTACAAAAGTAAGTTAACAAATTAAACAATCCAAAGCATTTAATTAAACAATACAAGGCATTCATTACCTTCCCCCAGCCCCATTCCTCCAGGCCCACTTCCCCGAGGAACAGCTGAACAGCCTGGTGTGTATCATTCCACATTTTCTCCATCAAACACAGAACACCTACAAGGGTTTTATTTGCTTACTTTTCATTTGCTTCACTTTGACAAATATGGAATCATTCTACTCACGTTATTCAGCAACTTTCTTTTTTTTTTAATTTAGTCATCTACCCAAAGATATCTCTCTTGCTCAATGAATATAGATCTGATACATTTTTAAATAATTGCATAATATTGCATATACTGGAATTCATTCAATCATTTCCCTGTTGTAGAACATTCAGTTTGTTTTTATTCCTTTTTTCCCTCCCGATACAAACAATGCTTTAATGACCACTTTCTTGTGTGTATCCTAAATTTTGTGTGTGTTTATTTTTATGGGATAGACTTTTAAGTAAGTATTTGTTGAGTCAATTACTATATGGACTTTAAATCTTAATAGACAATGTTAATTTTATTTCAAAAAGCTCCTAAGAATTCATTCACCAGTAATGCATGGCAGCATGCATGTCAGTCAAATTTATTTTTTAAATATATCTGTCTCTCTCTTTAGACAGTGAATCCCTTGAAAGTGTCTCTGACATTAAATGCCATCACTTTTTAAAGGTTTTGCTAATCTGATGGCTGAAAGATGATACAATTTAAATTTTCCTGAATATCTGGGAAATTAAATCACTTTTCTTATGTTTGTTGGACTTTCTAATTCCTGTTCTGTCAATTTTTCCTTCATATACTTTGCTCATCTTCCTATCAGATTTTCTGTAGAAGCCCTTTATTTCTCAAATGTAATATAATTATTTTTACCAGTCTATAATTTTTATTTTTATTTTGTTTTATTTTCATGTAGTCAAGTATATCTGTCTTTCTTTTCATGACCTTTGAACTCCTCTTGAATTTTTTTATTCTTAATTTTTCTTAGAGTATACACTTCCCATCTATCTAGATTTTTTAATATGGTCTGAGGATAATATATAACCTTGATTTATTCTAAAGGCATATCCCATTATGCTAACATCATGTTTTAAATATCCCAGCCTTTCCCACTAAATTGGAATGTCACCTTTTCTATGAATCTATTTCTGAACTCTGTTCTATTCCTGTGTTCTATTTACCTATTCCTGTGTCAATATCATATTTTTTATTGCTGTGGCTTTTATGGCTTAACAGAATGGCAGCGGGGTTAAGCATGTGGGCTCTCGAAACTGAAAATCTGGGTTTAGATCAGATGCCATCAACTTTGTAATAATCTTGGGCACATTACTTCAATGTCTTCATCTATAAAAAGGGGATAATAACAGTACCTAACCCACAGGGTTGTTATGAATATTAAATAACTAATTCCAATAAAGTGTTCAGAATAGTGTCTGGCTCAGGGGAAGTAGTCTGCCAATCAGCGTTAGTTGTAATTATTATAACTGGTAGGGCATGTCACCTTTTACTATTCTTCTTATGCACACTCTCCTTCTTTCTTATCTGGTTTTGTTTTTTCTGTCCAGTTTTCCCACAAAATTCTTGGGATTTCTATTCATGTATGCATAGAATATGTATCTGGAAGAGATTATAACAGGCTTGTAACCATGGTTTCCTTAATGGACGTGAAAGGGTTAGAACTTCACACAACTGAATTTTTTCACATGTGTATGCATAACATTTTTAAAAAGCTCTTCTGAGTTCTCTTTTTCATAATACCTTAGTATTCTGACTTGAATTGCGTTCATATATATTTGTATGTATTCTAAACTGGCTTTGTATCCTTAAGAATCTGAGTGCTGTTGAGCACTTAAAGGTAGCTAGAACGCCTGAGGAATGAAAAACTTCATGAGGAAAGAATATCTGGGCTAGATCTTGAAGGATGAATGGATGTTTTTCTGACAGAAGAGAGATGTGAGGAGATTCCAGAGTTTGAGAATGGCCTTGCATAAAGACACAGAGATATGAACAAGGACTACATGTGAGTGGCAGAACCCGGAGGCTGGGAATGTGGGGGGAAGGATCGAGTCCTGGGATGTAACACACGATGTGATCGGATGGGAAATGTGCTCGCTTTTTTTCTTCCCCCAGGGAATTTCAGGTTTGGAAAATGATAAGGCAGAGGGAAAGGCAGAGCCAAGATTGCCAAGACAATACTAAACTGTAATTTCTGTGAAGACAAGGACCATGCCTGTTTCGTTCAGCACTCTATAGTGATTCCTAGGACAGGGCATACAAGGGCCCCAACAAGTATTTGTGGAATGAATGCATGAAAAGTGCATCCAAAGCAACAGTGACTGTTTTGAGTAGGAAATGAAGGCAAATGATAACTTTAATATGTTACCAAAAAAATTAATAGCACATTTAAATAAATAGCAAAAACATCACAGAGCAACCTCCTGCAATACTAATGATAAATATGTAATGAACGTTGATTGAATCAATGAATGCATATGAGATGGGCCTGAGAGCATTAGAAAAACACTTTTTGGAAGGAAAGACTTACTCTCCCTTCCAAATTCCTACTTGAAAACTAATATTTGAAAATGAGCCAAAACTGCATAACTACAATAATTGAAATGAGATAGAAAAGCAAAATTGAGGAACTTTAGACAGTGGTTAAAGATGCAGAACTAAAGCCAGACATAGTGGGCCATTCTTGTAATCACAGCAACTTGAGAGGCTGAGGTGGGAGGATCATTTCAGCCCAGGAGTTTGAGACAGGTCTGAGCAACAGAGCAAGACCCCATTTCTACAAAAATAGAAGAATTAGCTGAGTATGGTGGAGCATACCTCTAGTCCTAGCTACTCAGGGGGTTGAGGCAGGAGGATCACTTGAGCCAAGAAGGGAGAGGTTGCAGTGAGCTATGATCATGCTGCTACACTCCAGCCTGGGCAACAGAACAAGACTCTCCATCTCTTTAAACAACAACAACAACAACAACAACAAAAAACAACAGAACTAGCCAGAGTGAGATCTGTGGAGCAGCTACTTCATGGTATATTGTCACCAATGCCAGAATGGAGATAACAGGTCAATGACATGAAGATATTGCTTAGTGTGGTGGAAACAGCTCTGGCTTGAAGTCAGGATCTGGGCTCCAGCTCCAGCTCCCACATTCACTAGGCAGCCCCGTTCTCAGTTCCTCCATCTGTAAATGATCTCTAAGTTCCCAGCCGACTCTGATATTCTGTGATTCTACATCATGAAAAATTAAAAAAAAAAAAGAAAGGAGAGGAGAAGTTCACAGCCTGGCAATTTAGGGCTAGAACATCATCCATCAGCCATTGCAGCCATTTTAAGAAAGCAGCATCCTTTAGTCAACAAATATGTATCTGTCTTGTAAGGCAGCATGCGCTGTCCAAATGATAGAAAATTAATAAAACATAAACCCCACTCTCAAGGCATAATTCAATGTGCTAGAAGAAAGGAAAATAAATAAAATCCAAGCAAAGTGTGGCAAGCACTATGAAAGAAACACAAATGAAATGTCACTGAGCATTTCCGCGCTGGAAGATGAAGCCCTCACTCCAATGCAGGGCAGAGTGTGAGAAGTAAGAGCCCTGCAGAGAAAAGGCCAATGGAGGTCATCTTGCCATCCTTTCTGCAGCTATGGCCACTCAATTTGCAGGCAATACTGACCTTGGCTATATCTATTGAGGATTCTAGTTTGAACATATCCTATTTATGATCTGTGGAGCTAAGTTTATTCCCAGAGCTGCAGTTGCTTTTCGCATAGACAGTTCCCAGGCGGCCGGGCGCGGTGGCTCACGCCTGTAATCCCAGCACTTTGGGAGGCCGAGTCGGGTGGATCACGAGGTCAGGAGATCAAGACCATCCTGACTAACATGGTGAAACCCCATCTCTACTAAAAACACAAAAAATTAGCCGGGCATAGTGTTGGGCGCCTGTAGTCCCAGCTACTCGGGAGGCGGAGGCAGGAGAATGGCGTGAACCCAGGAGGCGGAGCTTGCAGTGAGCCGAGATCGCGCCACCACAGCACACTCCAGCCTGGGCGACAGAGCGAGACATCGTCTAAAAAAAAAAAAAAAAAAAAAAAGACAGTTCCCAGTCAGCAAACAAGTGAACTCCAGAAATTTATTCATTAGTTAGGTGTTAGATATGCAGAACCCACACATGATTTCTTATTGACGATGAAGTCTCCAAACCAGCCAATAAAAGCCAATTTAGCCGTAAGGTAATGAGAAATGTTAGCAAAATAATTTTTACGTCTTTTAACCAGATACATTTAATATTGTACAAAATGCTATTTTGAATTTCAGAAACAAGAACACATAATTTCAGAGCACAACAGGGTTCCCCAAAAGTGGCTCCAAAGGGGACTGTTTCAGTTATCTGTTGCTGGGTAAAAAATTACCCCAAAACATGGTGACCCAAAACAACCATGTTGTTATAGCTCATGATATTGTGGGTGAGAGGTTTGGGCAGATTTGAAGTCTTTCCTCTTAAAGTGCCTATTTGAAAACTTTTACTTGAAAATGAGCTTTTTAAATAATCTAGGCTATAATAATTGAGATGGGTTGGAAAAGCAACATGTTTTAGGAGTTTTGGGTGATTCTTCTGTTTCTCATGGTGTAAGCGGAAGTCACTCAAGTAAGCAGTGGGCAGAGGGTGGGTTTGAAGGTTCCAAGGTGGCTCATTCGCATGTCTGGCACCTTGGCAGGGACGTCTGGAAGGCTGGGCTCAGCTGAGACTGTCACCAAAGCACCTACATGTGGTCTTTCCTGCACAGCAGTCACAAGGTGGTAGGACTTCCCATATAACCACTGGAAGTGGGAATTTGTGGAGGCTCCGGCTTCTGAGAGACAAGGCAGAAGCTGCGTGGCCTTCTGTGACGTAGCCTTGGAAGTCACACAGCACCATTTACACAATACTCTGTTAGTGGAGGAGTCACAAATCTCCCCAGACTCAAGGGAGGGAACATAAAGCCTTATTTAAAACTACCAAAGGCATAGAATCTATGAAGGATAGAGACACATATACCAGAGCACAAGAGCTTACTCATTCTCTGTATTTTAACTCCTAAGAAAGGAGTCTCTCTAGATGTTTGATTGTAGGAGAACGACAGTAAGCCTGACAAGGCAGAAGGTTTCTGAACCCTTCTACTACTTATTTACTTATATGTGTTGATTGTGGGTAAAATGAATTAGGAGAAAACTTGACTTCAGATCTCTTTTTTATTTTAAAACCTATACCTACATTACCTACATCTAAATGTACAGTAGCAGATTCCTTTAAGTACCCCTGAAACTTTGAAAATAATACTACCTAATTTCCAAATAAGGAGTAATTAGGCAATCACATGACTGAATTAATATTTCAGTTTATGTTTTCTTTGTATTTGGCAAAACAAAGCTGATTTATGTTTTCTTTCCCTTTGGTACTCTTTTATTACCTTAAAAAAGAAGACTCATACTATATATTTGTGGAAAAAGTATTTTTAAACTTGGAACCTTAGTCCTTTCCTTTTTTTGTTTTGCTCCTATTGGTCTGTTAAGTGATTTATTATACTTATCACTGGACTGAATCCAAAGTACTGGGCCTGGCCTGGGAAATTGCTTTCATGATTGAATATGTATAAGTTATTGTATAAGTTAAGCAACCTACAAAAAGGAAGAAGTAATTTATTTTACACAACAAAGAGGAGTTCTGACTTCATATCAGAGGCAGGGCAGAGAATGGCCCCCTTTAAGAATGTCACTGTCATTATCCCCCATTGCTTTCCACAGGCAATGATATGTGAGTATCAGGACAATGAATCCTTGGCAATATCTATTGAGGATTCTAGTTTGAAAGAGAACTGACACAACTAGCAACTAGTGGATCTGGTAGGAAAGACACCTAAGCAGATGTGGAATGGACTGAAGCAAGAAAGCTAACAAAATCAAGGATTTCATTCAGGCTTAAGCGTTCTTCCCAGTGTGAGAGTGGCGGTCTCATTAATATTCACGCCAAATCTTGATTGTGCTAAGCTCCCACCACTCACAAGGGCACTCAAACTGCCACGGGAGTTCCCAGGGAGGGTCTTGCACACATTTAAGAATCAGTCTGAGTCACCATTTACACTGGTCTGTATGACACCATTTCTTTCTATGTTTTCAAGGGACTTCAGACAACATTCAAAGGTGCAAAACTAAATAGAGTGATACTATGGAGAAAGTATGTCATGGTATAGTGCTGCCTCTGCTGGCTTCTGGCAACCCAAGCCATGCAGTACTGCTGGCTGCTGTCACTCCAAGCTCTGCATGGTCCCTACTGAGGCACAAATTGCTGCTCATTGTCCTGGCTACTGATACTTAACATGCTTACTGTGCTCTAACACCACTGCCATTTCTTGCAAAGTGAAGAAAAGGCACTTAATTCTCTGCTGTAGGTTATTTAGAGGGTTCCACTTCAGCAGGTGGCTTAAACTTCAAAATTAGGGGAGTTGCCATTCACACACAGAAATCCGGGAGTGCTAGAAAATATCAAATGAGTTTAGAGCCTACAGCCACACTTTATTTAAAACAACTCTCCATATCTCAGTCCTTTTGCTGAATTTGGCTCATCATACCAGATTCTACCTACTTGCAGCATGGCCTCTATCATGTCCCCTAACACACACCAAATGTAGCACATGCACACCCCAAATATGTTTGAATATGTCCACATTCGATTTTTTTTTTTTTTGAGATGGAGTTTCACTCTTGTTGCCCAGGCTGGAGATCTCAGCTCACTGCAACCTCCATCTCACAGGTTCAAGTGATTCTCCTGTATCAGCCTCCTGAGTAGCTGGGATTACAGGCACCTGCCACCACATCCAGCTAATTTTTGTATTTTTAGTAGAGACGGGGTTTCACCATGTTGTCCAGGCTTGTCTCGAACTCCTGACCTCAGGTGATCTGCCCGCCTGTGCCTCCCAAAGTGCTGGGATTACACGTGTGAGCCACCACACCCAGCCATCCACATCCAACATTAAGCACACTTCTGAGTTCTTCTCCACTCTTTGTACGAATAAATCCTGAAGAAGAGAATTTTTTTTAGTACTTTGAATAATACCTAAGCCTCATAGGCCATGGTGGCACATATCTGTAGCTCCTGCTACTCAGAAGGATGAAGCAGGAGAAACACTGGAGCCGAGGAGTTTGAGTCCAACCTGGGCAGCATAACAAGACCCTGTATCTATTATGGCCAAACCTCAATTTCAGTCCTCCTAAGCTGACTACTCTGTCCCCACATTACCCTTACTATTCAGTATTGTGATTTCTACTTCATTTGCCTATTTTCACCTCTAGACTGTGAGCTGCTCCAAGAGAGGGGACTTAGCCAGGTCTCTTTGTCTCCAGAACCATCTTATATTCCTAGTACCCAGCAGGGTCCCAGGCATATGTCAGGGGTCCATAAAATATTTGGTCAATAACTGGCAAAGAATGCAGGTAGTACTTGCCATGGGCTCTGGGTGAGACTCTGAGATGTGCTGGCTTCAGGCGTAACCCAGCACGTTCCTAGCTGTGGTTGCTATGGGGAGAAACTCATTCTGCTTAGGAAAAGCAGAAGGAAGAGTAAAGGGGACTTTGTCATGCAACTTAGATACCAGCTCAGCCACAGTGGGGTAAAGCACCAAGCAGGCTCTTGGAGTCCCTGATTCCCAGCCTTGGCTCTTGGATAGCATTCCTGGCCCTTCCCTGAGCCAGAAGGGTACCCGATGTGCTAAAGAAAGAGACACATGCCTGGAAACATTCACCACAAGCTGACTGAAGAGCTCTTGGGTCTTGAGTGAACATTGGTGGTACTTGCCATGGGTCTAGGGGCAGTGGTGGCCGTGGGGAGAGAGTCCTCTACTTATGGAAAGGGAAGGGAAGACTGGGAAGGACTTTGTCTTGTGGCTTGGGTGCCAGCTCAGCAGCAGTGGAATACAGCACCAGGCAGATTCCTAAAGAAATTCAAGATAACACAGAGAAGGAATTAGGAATTCTATCAGATAAATTTTTAAAAGAGATAGAAATAATTAAAAAGAATTAAGCAGAAATTCTTGAGCTGAAAAATTGCAATTGACATACAGAAGAATGCATCAGAGTTTATTAACAGTAGAATTAATCAAGCAGAGGAACAATGAGTGAGCTTGAAAACAGGTTATTTGAAAATACACAGTCAGAGGAATCAAAAGAAAAAAGAATAAAAAAGAATGAAGTATGTCTACAAGATCTAGAATATGGCCTCAAAAGGGCAAATCTAAGAGACACTGGCCTTAAGGAAGAGGTAGAGATAGGGGTAGAAAAGTATATAAAATTGTAGGTATATATACATACACTCAGCATTGAAGCACCTAGATATATAAAGCACATATTATTAGAGCTAAGCAGAGAGATAATCTTTGATACAATACTAGCTGCAGACTTTAACACCCCACTTGCAGCATTGGACAGATCATCCAGACAGAAAATCAACAAACATTGGACTTTATGTGTGCTATAGACCAAACGGGCCTAATAGATATTTACAGAATATTTTATCCAAAGGCTGCAGAATACACATTTTTCTCCTCAGCACCTAGATCATTCTCAAGCATAGACCATATGTTGGGTCACAAAACAAGTCTTAAAACATTCAGAAAAACCCTGATATAATATCAGGCATTTTCTTTGATTACAATGGAATAAAACTAGAAATCAATAACAAGAGAAATTCTGGAAGCTATACAAACACATGGAAATTAAACATATGATCTTTATTACCACTGGGTCATTTAAGAAATTAAGAAAGAAATTGAAGGACAAAAACCATATGATCATTTCCCATTTCAGTTGATGCTAAAAAATCATTTGATAAAATTCAACATCCCCCTTCATGTAAAATTCCTAAAAAAACTGGGTATAGAAGTAATATACTTCAACATAATAAAAGCCATATATTAGACCCACAGGTAGTATCACACTGCATGGGGAAAAGCTGAAAACCCTTCCTCTAAGATCTGGAACAAGACAAAAATACCCACTCTCATCATTGTTATTCAACATAGTACTGGAAGTCCTAGCTAGGGCAATCAGACAAGAGAAAGAAGTAATGGGCATCAAACTTTGAAGGTAGAAGTTAAATTATCTTTGTTTGCAGAGGATATGATCTTATATTTGAAAAAAACTAAATACTCCACCAAAAAACCATTAGACCTGAATCAGTAAAGTTGCAGGATAGAAAGTCAACATACAAAAATCAGTAGCATTTCTACATGCCAACAATGAACAATCTGAAAAATAAATCAAGAAAGTAATCCCATTTTCAATGCTACAAATAAAATCAAATACCAGGAATTAACAAAGAAGTGAAAGATCTCTGCAATTAAAACTATAAAATACTGATGACAGAAAGTGAAGAGGACACCAAGAAATGGAAACATATTCCGTGTTCATGGATTGGAAGAATCAATATTGTTAAAATGTTCATACTAATCAAAGCAATCTACAGATTCAATGCAATCCCTGTTAAAATACTAATGACATTGTTCACAGAAATAGAAAAAAAAATCTTAAATTTTATATGAAATCACAAAAGACCCAGAATAGCCAAAGCTATTATGAGCAAAAAGAACAAAATTGGAGGAATCACATTACTTGACTTCAAATTATACTACAAAGGTATAGTAATCAAGACACCATAGTACTGGCACAAAAACAGACATGGAACAGAATAGAGAACCTAGAAACAAATCCACACATTTACAGTGAACTCATTTTCAACAAAGGTGCCAAGAACATACATTGGAGAAAGGACAGTCTCTTTAATAAATGGTGTTGGGAAAACTGGATATCCAGACACAGAAGAATGAAACTAGACCCCTATCTCTTGCCATATACAAAAATCAAAGCCCAACAGATTAAAGACTTAAATCTAAGACATCAAACTATAAACTATCAAAAGAAAACATTGAGAAAACTCTTCAGAACATCGGTCTGGGCAAAGATTTCTTTAGTAATACTCCACAAGCACAGGCAACCAAAGCAGAAACGGACAAATGGGATCGCATCAAGCTAAAAAGTTTCTGCATCACAAAGGAAACAATCAACAAAGTAAAGAGACAGCCCACAGAATGGGAGAAAATATTTGCAAACTATCCATCTGACAAAGGATTAATAACCAGAATCTATAAGGAACTCAAACAACTCCAAAGGAACAAAATATAATAATCCAATTAGAAAATGGGCAAAAGATCTTAATAGACATTTCTCAAAAGAAGACATACAATGGCAAACAGGTATATGAAAAGGTGTTCAACATCACTGATCATGAGAGAAATGCAAATCAAAACTACAATGAGATATCATCTCACCCCATTTAAAATGGCTTTTATCCAAAAGACAGCAAATAACAAACGCTGGCAAAGATGTGGAGAAAAGGGAACCCTTGTACACCATTGGTGGGAATGTAAAATAGTACAACCACTATGAAAAACAGTTTAGAGGGTCCTTGAAAAACTAAAAGTAGAGCTACTATATGATCCAGCAATTCCACTGCTAGGTATATACTCAAAAGAAAGGAAATTGGTACATCGGACAGATATCTGCACTCTCATGTTTACTGCAGCACTATTCATCACAGCCAAGATTTGGAAGCAACCTAAGTGTCCATCAACAGATGAACTGGTAAAGGAAATATGGTACATACACAATGGAGTACTATTCAGCCATAAAAAAGAATGAGATCCTGTCATTTGCAACAACATGGATGAAACTGGAGATCATTATGTTAAGTGAAATAAACCAGGCACAGAAAGACAAACTTCATATGTTCTCACTCATCTGTGGGAGCTAAAAATTAGAGCAATTGAACACATAAATATAGAAAGGAGAATGATGATTACCAGAGCTGAGAAGGATAAGGGGGCGATGGGAAGTGGGGATGGTTAATGTGTACAAAAAAGTAGATAGAATGAATATGATCTAGTATTTATAGCAGAACAGAGTGACTATAGTCAACAATAATTTATTATACATTTTACAATAACTAAAAGGGTAGAATTGGACTGTTTGTAACACAAAGAAAGGGTAAACGCTTGAGGTGAAGGATATCCCATTTACCCTGATGTAATCGTTACACATTGTGTGTCTGTATCAAAATACTTCATGTACCCAATAAATACGTATACTTACTATATACCACAAAAGTTAAAAATTAAAAACTTTACTTAATAAAATTGTGGGGTTTCAATAGTCTGTCATCTTTGTATCATCTGTGAAATGTCAGTGTTTTAATCAGAGCCCTTCCTACAAATGATTACTTAAGTGAAGGAAACAGAGAGTCAAAGGAGGGTTAAGTTTAAAAAAAGCAGAGTGTTCAAGGTGTCTGGAGAAGAAAGTGCATTACAGTGTGAGGAGGCATCTGTGATTGTTGACTATAAGTGAACAACATGCAAATTTATGCAAGTTATCTGCAAACCGAGTCTATTATTCCCAGTAAACAGCCTATTCAGGTGCTTTCTGTAACAGGACTGTTTTAGCATAATAGCCTTAGTAATCATAGTCTCTGCCAAAACTGTGGCCAATATAATACTTTTTCAGTGGGACCTGGGGAATGATACCTTATTTAAAATGAAGTCCATCAAACAAGCGAGACAAAATGCATTGATTTAAGTGATGTGTGGACTGGAACTTGTGACCAGGACAGGCAGTTCACACCAAAGCTGAGGTGCCCTGGTACTGTTCATTTGGGGGCCACATGGGCAGGATAATAAACCTCCTCACAATGGTGTGCCAGTGTTTCCTCACGCAGGCGCACACAGAGATGGGAGCACAGCAGTCCCTGGCCTCCTGCTGCGTTTGCCAACAATGGTGACACTTGATACCAGCTGGAAGGCCCTGAGACACTAAGAAGGGACCACCACATTTCCTGTGGTTGGGAAAATAATCTGCAGATGTCATTGGCCCATCACCACCAACCTAGACTGGATTTCAACATAATCTAGAGACTCTCTAAATCAGCCTGTCAAAGAGTGATACTTCTTACGTAACAGCCATTCTTTGAACAGCATGTTTATTAAACAAATCTAATATAAAGATCTGTTTCTCAATTGGCCTGATTGGACCTTCAGGAAAAGCCAGAGGATACATAAAAGCCTGAAATTGTCTTAGAGCCCAAAAGAAAATACTCAACATGCTTAGTACAAGAGACAATGTATCACACTTACAATTAAGAAAAATTTTAGATTATACATTCTTTTGAACATTTTCACATGAAACTGGAAAATGAAGACAAAATTTATTATGCTGTGACATAATAAAGACAAAGAAAGAGTGACAAAGAAAGAGTGGCTCTGTGTCTCTGCAGGGCAGCTGGATTAACAATCCCAACAGAACTGATGTCAATGCTTGTAAGCAGCTACCCAATTCAACTAAACACTAAGTCATTTCAATCAAATGCTTTAGCTGGTTATCTCTTTTCAATGAATTAACTGATTCCTTGATGAAAATGCTCAAAGGGGTCTGATATTTCACTCTTGGGAGACATAAGAGTCTTCATTAACAGTTTTTTTTATTTTTTTAACTGCTTGACATATCTTTAAGGTATGTCTTTAGGTAAAATATACTACCGTGGCCACCACCACTTCCCATAAAACAATTCAAAAAGTTGCCACTATTTTACAGTTGTTCCATTCAACAGCATTATGGAGCTAAATGCCTGGCACTGTATGATCAACATCTGAGTTAAGCAAGTGATAACAAAGGGAATTAAAATAAAATATATTGCAGGGCAAACTATTCCCTTCAACAACTAAAAATGTTTTATATTGACACATAAAATAGAAGCTTTTGCCTTTTCTGGGTGTTGGAAAGAAGAGCTTCTTCCTTCTCTCCCATCCCTGTCAGCATCCCTGCCCAAGAGAAATGAAGTGACCTACTCAATTAATGGACTGGGATTATTAGGCATGAACTGTGGGTACGGAGTACAGCCTCTGTTGGGTGCAGAGCACAGCCTCTGTCTCTGTATCTTTCAGTCCCTGCCATTCAGAATGTCCTGAACCAGGACAAACGCATTCTCTGCTCCAACATGCAGGAAGTGGCCTTCCCCTGGGAGGGAGACTCAGCATGCAAAGGTCCAGCCCTGCCAGGGACCACATGGCGAACTCTGTTCAGGGACAAGAAATCAGGAAGCTTGTCTAGCCACAGATAGATGTTGTGATGTCTAATTCCATTTATTAGTAATTGAGATATTGATCTTCTATCTTTCAGTTTATTCCAAGCTCAGAAGGGTGAGAGAAGGGCATTATTTATTGCTTCTCCGAGAAAATCTAATACATTTATACTCTAATGGTCTATTTGACCATTTAATATGTTGTTTCCTCATTTGACTTTCTAAATTTGGCACATTAATCCTGAATACAGGAATAGAAAACGCTTGTATGTCTTTCTACAAATAGTGACATGTTGGTAAACATTCAGTAACCACCTTTCTGGAAAGAAAAGGTCATAATCTATAGTACTTGATTACTTCTGTGGTGTGAATATTCCTACTATGGTCAATTGCAAGCAGCCAATGTGAATTCATTGAATACAATGTGAGAAAGAGAGGCACACAATGCATTCCTCACAAGTGTGAAAATTGTCTATATCAAAATGGAGTTACTTGTGTCAAGCCCTGACAAATGGAGCCAGGGAAGGCCATGAAGGGAGGGTTCTCCTGCACGTATGCTTGAAAACAAGAACTATCATAAAAGACTCTGAAAAAACCACAACCCTGTACAAAGGCCACTGCAAACTCACACACACACACACACACAAAATATATTTCTGTGAGGACATCTGCCCAGCAACTGCCTGTCCAACCTTGGATTGACACCACCCTTGTTATTACTGATTCTTGTAGCCAAGAACAATTGATTTAAAACAGTTTTGTAGTCCTCCTCATTTTTCCTTTCTTGTCTTCCTTTACCTCCCAGAATACGCACATAGTTTACTATGGCACATGTATTCTCATTACAATGTCCATTCCCAAATAAATATCATTTTCTTCTAGAGACTCCTTCTCTGTTTGATAATAAATTTGACACAAACTAATACTAACCAGCTCTGGCACACCACTCTCTATAAAGTATGCTGAATTTCTGTTATTTCTTGAAAATTAAATTTCAAGAATTATTATGTGTCTTGGTCAGTTTTCTGCTGCTATAAAAGAATAATACAGATTGGGTAGTTTATAAAAAACAGAAACTTATTTCCTAACATTTCTGGAGGCGGGAAGGCCAAGATCAAGGTGCCACCACCTGGTGAGACCTTTTTGCTGTATTTTCACATGGCAGAAGACAGAAGAGCAAGAAAGGACAAATGTTGCGCCCTCACATGGCAGAAAAGCAGACGAGAGAGAACCCACCCCCACAAGCCATTTTACAATGGCATTAATCCATTCATAAGGGCAGAACCCTCATGATATAAACACCTCCCATGAGGCCCCGCCTCCCAACACTGTTGCATTGGGGATTAAGTTTTCAACACATGAATTTAAGGGACACATTCAGGCCATAGCATTGTGCCACTTTTATAAACAATCTACCATTTCATCACCTCTTGCAACTATTAAGTGAATATCACACTTATTATCCAGCTATCCATTAAAGAAGAAGAATCACTCACTTCCAGTTCAAATAACATCATTAGTTGAATCATATTTCCCTTCTTCCCCACATTTTTAATTTCTGCTTTTTCTCTTTCTTTTACAAATCAGACAGTTAGTCTGTCAGTAGTAGCAGCAGAAACCATCTTGTGAAGGACTGTGCATGGCAGCTTGAGAGTTGTTGATAAAAATGTTCAGTAAAAACAAAAGTTGAAATACATTGAGAGGTATTCATACTTGTGAAATCTCCTAGCTATGAACTCCTGAAGTTTGGAGAGCGTATTGGGTATTGGAAAGAATGGACTTGCAAGTGAGACAGAGCTGGATTTGAATCTGTACCACCCTGGAAAGGAGTGGTTAGCAGCAAACCTGTAAAACAGTCTCTCCCTTCACTGAGAAAATGCCCCTGGGAAAGAAAAAAGGAATGAAGAAGGAAAATAGCCTGGTCAAATTTCCTTGTAAGCATGTCATAGCAGACCTCCAGGCAAACACACTAATAGTATTTGTAGTGGGAGAGTTCTTATCTATGGAATGCTTTCAGCAGAATGAACTTGTTTAGGATTGATTGCTAGGGTAATCAAATCTGGAATTTACGGATTCATGAAATTTCCTTCCCTAAACCATGTCATTAATCTGTGTAAGAATTAGAGTATAAAATGGGGATGTTTCATGAAAGAAACAGCTGTCTTCTGTGCAAATGATAGGACTGCATACATCACTAAGAGACCCTGTTTTTTAATCAGCACCAGAAGTAATCCTAACACAGCAAGAAATGACCTGGAGAGCTTTGTTGGTGATCCTAGACTTCTGCTTTATCTGTGCCTTGAAGTTGTGGATCCCTGAAACTATAGTCATGCATCACTTAACGTCAGGGATACCGTCTAAGGAATGTGTCGTTAGGCAATTTCATTGTTGTGCAAACATCACAGAGTGCACTTACACAAACCTAGCTGGTTTCACCTACTTATTACACACCTAGAATATATGGTACAGCCTATTGCTCCTAGACTACAAACTGGTACAGTATGAAACTACACTGAATACTGTTGGCAATTATAACACCACGGTTAAGCATTTGTGTACCTAAACATATCTAAACATAGAAGAGGTACTGTAAAAATACAGTGTCCTAATCTTAGGGTGCCACCGTCATATATGCGGTCAGACATTGACTGAACTGTTGTTATGCAATGCACGGCTGTATTAGTAAATCTTGCTACTGCGTAAGATCTCTGATTCATGTGAGTCTGATTTGATCATCTGATCCTTTCTATTATCCAATGCCCTTAGCAAATGAGTTAATATTTTGGCCATCAGTCCTCTCACCTGTAAAATGGGAAAAATTATGGTTATCTCTCATAATTGTTGAAAAGAATAAACCAGATAAGATACAGAAAGCACCTAATGCACAGCAATAATAAGTGACAATAACCGCCACTTATATTCTCTACCGCTGACCCTCCACTAATGAAATGACGTTTTTAACTTTATGTGAGGAGCCACCAGTATTTATTTACTTTATTAATAAAGTATCTTGAGAGAGAGAGAAAGGTACCAATTACACAAATGAGTGGAACACGTCAACTCTATTTCACACACTCCCTAGCCCCTAGATTATACAAAAACTTAGTGGAGTGCCAATTATAAACTTTTTTTTCCTCTAAAGAAAAAATCCTAAATCATACCAACAAGTTTTAAGACTTTTAAAATTATTAAAGTGAATTTCTGAATTAAAACTTTTTCTAGCAAAACTAAAATTTTCTAATGACAAAGATGGTTTGGTAAAAGTCAATAAACTCTTTTCCCCTAAGGATTTATTCAAGTATTTATTAAGCACATGTCAGGTATGTGCAAGACTCTGAAAATACAGGAGTAAACAGAACAACATGGTCCCTGACCTCTTATGTGGCACTTACAGCCTGGTAGAGAAACCATCTTTAAATAAGTATCACACAAATAAACATTTTACTACAAATCCTACTTAGTTCTTAAACAAGAAAGTATAGACAGTACAAGAGGGAAAATAGATGGACTGTTTTAGATTGGGGGCTCAGACAAAGTGGTCTTTAATCCAAGAAGGTAGTGTGGCACAGTGGGGAAGTCTTGAACTGGTGTTCAGAAGCTCTCCAATCACTTCCTGGCTCTGCCACTTGCAAACTATGTGCCCTTGGGCAAATTGCTTAAGTTAATTAAGCCTCAGCCTTCTTCTCTTTAAAATGATAATAACAGCACTTGGTTCACAGAAAATTGTTATAAGGTTTAATGAGATAATATATGCAAAGAATGTATAAGACTGTACAAATTATTTCCCAAAATTTCCCCTAGTCCTTGTCAGCCTAAAAAAAATCAGATAAAAATAACTTCTAATTTAATGAGTTCATTGGAGTGTAAGCAAAGAGGATCATAATCCAGAATGCACAGTTATAGAAAACCACAGATGCATTCGAACAGGTGGGGATAAGGGGAAGCTTTTATTGGCAAAAAGAAGTTTAAGCCGCTTGAAAAGAGAGCTCATTGGTTCCAGAGGCTCAAAGCCAGACTTGGCATCAGTTTACTGGAGGAGATGCCGATACTGGGCCAAGTGTTCTTTTAAGAGCATCTTATCTGAACTGCTGCAGTTCTAAACAATGTCTAGTGATAAACCTGATCATAGAAATATGCGCATATGTACAAAACACAGATCATGAAAAAGAATGAGATGTGTGAAAGATGAGAAAGAATACCTCATGGAATTATTTTAGAAAGTGCTTTAAGACAGTTTGATCTCTGACACACAAACACAGGCCCTTCTCCTTCATGCTTTCCTGATTTGAACTTGCCTGACAAAAGTGACTTTATCCTGGTGTCTGCAACTTTCACATCCTCTAGTGCCCTCAAGTGGCTTCTTGGATGGCCCAAAGCCCCACTAGTGCAGCCCGTCATGTCTGCCTCCAGGGGCAGCTCAATTCCTCTACCACTAAAAATCACAGTCTCTTATCCATCCCTTTACTCCCCAGTCTTCATGTATCTGAATCAACTTAAAGTAGATAAACCGATGCCAAAAAGGAGATGTGCCAGAATCCCAAATAATATAAGTGCCTTGCAAATGGGATATTCCAAACATGGAATTTGCTCCTCTTTTGCCTTCCACCATGATTGTGAGACCTCCCCAGTCATGTGAAACTGTGAGTCCATTAAACCTCTTTTCCTTTATAAATTACCCAGTATGTCTCTGGTATGTCTCTATTAACAATGTGAGAACAGACTAACACACTGACTCAATGTCCTCTGCTCTACTGAACACAGTTCCACTAGGGTTATTCTTTCTGTGACACAGCTCCAAACACATCACATCATCCTTGGCACAAGAACCTTTAGAGACTCTTTTCCTGCTCCTGTTCTATGCTCCTTGAGCTGGAAGAACACCCCGTGAGAGTACCCTCATCCACACCACCAAAGCAGGAAACTGTTAGGACCAAAGAATGTAATATATTCTCACACGCTCCCCGCTTCCTCCACAGAGATTACAGAAAAATTCTTTGGCTAAAAATTTGTTAAGACCCCCAAAAAGAGAAAGAAATTTACTTTGGGGGAGAAGAGGGAAGGGAAACAACAGTATTTTTTTATCTTCATGTATCAATCGACACTTTTACTGAGACAATTGTAGATCCGCACATAGTTGTAGAAATAATACAAAGAGATCCCTGTACATTTTGTCCAGTTTCCACCAATGGTAATATTTTAGAAACTATAGTAGTCTATCCGAAGCAGTATATTGACATTGATACAACCCACTTATCTTATTCTGTTTTCCCAAGTTTTACGTTTTTACTTTTATTCATTTGCATTTGTGTTTTTATGTTTGTGCGTATTAAGTTCAATGTGATTTTTATCAACTGTGTAGGTTTGTGTATCCACTACCACAGTCAAGATAATGTGACAACACTACAACGACCTCTCCTGTTGTTTTTTCATAGCCACATCCATCTCCCTTATTCTGTCCCCCATCCCTAAGATCTGGCAATCACTAATCTGTCATCCATTCATAAATTTGCCTTATATAATATATTTATATTATATGTGGATCACACAACATGTAACCTTTAGAATTCATTTTTTATTTCATCGGCATAATTCCCTGGAGATTAATCCAAATTGCTGCATGTATCCACAGCTTGTTATTGCTGAATAGTATTCTACAATATGTATGTACAGCAATTTGTTTAACTGGTCCTCTGTTGAAGGACATCTGAGCTGATACCAGTTTTTTGCTATTATGAATGAAGCTGCTATGAATATTTGTGTACATATTTTTTATTTTCATTTATCTGAGATAAATGCCTAAGAATGCAGTTGCTAGATTGAATGGTAGTTTCATGCTTAGTTTTTTAAGAAACTGCCAATTTATTTTCCAGAGTGTACCATTAACATTTTCACCAGCAATGCATGAGTGACCCATGCATTTACTTTTAGACCTCCTTGCACCTCCTTGCAGTTCTTGTTTAGCCAAGATATACTATCAAAAAGTAGATGGCTCTTCAATCTCCATCACTCATGAAGGTTCCTGATCAAAGCCCGAGAGCAGGAAGATGAAAAAAAGGAAACTGCTACTCTTTTAATAATAACAGCTGACATTTATTGAGTAGTTACTGTATGCCAGGCACTATGCCAAAGGCTTCCTATGTTCAAATTCATTTGTTATTCATAATAGCCCTGGCACCCATCTCTACTAAAAATAAAAAATTAGCTGGGCGTGGTGGCGCATGCCTGTAGTTCCAGCTACTCAGGAGGCTGAGGCAGGAGAATTGCTTGAAACCAGGAGGCAGAGATCACAGTGAGCTGAGATCACACTACTGTACTCCAGCCTGGGCAACAGAGCAAGACTCTGTCTCAAAAAATAGAAACAAAAATAGCCCTAAGAGTAGGTCCTATTATCATCCCCAATTTATATATTAGGGAGCCAAGGCTTAAAAAATAGAAGTACCCTGTTCATGGCTACAGCTTATAAGTGGCAAAGCTAGGATCTGAACCTAGGGAGCTGTGCTTTCTACTACCAGATTATTGTGCCTCCTGTGTAATAATGGAAGGAAAATCTCTGTGTTTGCTAAAGCAGCTGTGCAGGTTATAGTTAGGACACTGTTTCTCTTTTTAAATATAAATGTAGATTTTCACCATCTCTGGGAATCAATGTTTATCATTGCAATGTGCGTGTGCGTGTGCACGTGCGCGTGCGTGTGTGTGCGTGCGCACGTGATTCAATAGGTATACAATGATCCTCCCTCAAGCCTGATCACAGCCCCAGCTGATGTCTATTTCTATCTGGTCCTCATGTGTAACTTGAAGGAGACAAGAACATACACTAAATATTATGGGAAGAAGATAAAGAAGAATTTATTTATAATACCTCAAATTAAGTAGAGGGTCTTGGCAAACACTTCCCCTGTTAAGCATAAGCAAGAGGAAAATAAATGATACAACGATTATACAAATATATTCTAGCAAAAAATAAAAGCAGAGAACAGATAAGAACAAGCATATGAAAGACAAATGAGGGGCCCCGTCTGGAAGAAAATATAACTCCACGGTTAGAAAAAACTCCTGCCAGCATTTCACAGTACAGAAAAAATGTAATACGCTCTCAAAAGCAAAATGATAAAACAAGAGGTAAAATGGGAAACAGTTGAGCTAAGACTACAAATTGAGGACCAAAACAACACCATGAGAGAACTAATAAATTAGGAAGAGCAAGAATAAAATAGCCTGAAAACGGAATTGCAGCAGTGACAGAGAGGGAAGACTTGATATTGTTATTGCAAATTAAGAAAAAAAAGAGAAAAAATTTTTATAAGTAGAGAGGAATAGATATGAAAGAGAGATAAAGATGACTTCACCCAGGAATAATTGATGTCTCCAAAGTAGAGAACCAAAAAAACGAAACAGAGAAAAATATTTTGTAAAAAAAGTTTCCCACAAATTAATGAACTATCTAAGCACTTGGGAGTTGAAAGAAAACTGTATAAAATAAAAATAAAATAACACAAATAATGACTAATTTTACATATAAAAGAAGCAGTTTGTGTTTCAGGAAAAACTGATATGAAGTAATTAAAACAGATAACACCTTGGTTAGGTTAATGGCCTTTGGTGTTACAAGAATGGCATTAGGTTAATGACCTATAAGAGGTGGAAGAATGGAGATAGAAAAACAAGTCAGCTACATGGGAGAACAAAATTAGGCTGGCTTAGACTTCTCTACAACAATTAGTGCCAGAAGATAATGAAGCTGTGTCTACAGAATTCTGAGTAAAAGAAAGTGTGACTGAAGAATACCCAGGCAGGTATATACTCAAAGGATTATAAATCATTCTACTATAAAGACACATGCACATGTATGTTTACTGCAGCACTATTCACAATAGTAAAGACTTGGAACCAACCCAAATGCCCATCAATGATAGGCTGGATAAAGAAAATGTGGCAAATATACACCATGGAATACTATGCAGCCATAAAAAAGAATGAGTTCATGTCCTTTGCAGGGACGTGGATGAAGCTGGAAACCATCATTCTCAGCAAACTAACACAGGAACAGAAAACCAAACACCGCATGTTCTCACTCATAAGTGGGAGAACAATGAGAACACATGGACACAGGGAGGGGATCATCACACACCAGGGCCTGCAGGGGGTTGGGGGCAAGGGGAGGGAAAGCATTAGGACAAATACCTAATGCATGCAGGGTTTAAAACCTAGATGACAGGTTGATGGGTACAACAAACCACCATGGCACATGTATATCTATGTAACAAAGCTGCACATTCTGCACGTGTATCCCAGAAATTAAGGTATTAAAAAACAAAACAAAACAAAAAAGAACACCCAGACAGGCTGGGTGCATTGGTTCACACGTGTAATCCCAGCTCTTTGGCAGGATGAGGCAGAAGGATTGCTTGAGGCCAGGAGTCTGAGACCAGTAAGACCTCATCTCTGCAAAAAATTAGCCAGGCATGGTGGTGCATGCCTGTGGTCCCAGCTGCTTGGAACACTGAGGTGGGAGAATCGCCTGAGACCCAGAGTTCAAGGCTGCAGTCAGCTATGATCATGCCATTGTACTCCAGCCGGGGCAACAGCAAAACCCTGTCTTTAAAAATACTACCTACACGGTCTTGTTTGAGGATAAAAGCAATAAGCACACATGCTCAAGCATAAAAGGCCCTAGCAGATATAGCCCTTCTAGGGAAAAACTACAAGAGATTTTATCAACCTACACAAGAAATAAGTGCTAGGGTAAAAGCACTGGGATTATATTCAGTATTAAAAGAAAACAGTGTATGTAGTGAGTAGTTCAGGAATCAGACCTCTCGAGCTTGAATCATGGCTCTGCTCATTCTTATTTTGAGCTTCAGACAAATTATTTAACCTTCCTTGTCCCCTTACTGGTAAGATGAGGATGATGATGTTTCGGTATCAAATGAAATAATCTATGTGAAGTTCTTAGCATTATGTCCAGCATTAGATACTACTATTATAATAAAACAGTCAAACCTATTGAAAAATAATGACTCCAATTTTTAAAGACTTTTTATAATCTTTTGTCTTTTAATCTTAAGAACTAATATCTTTGCAGTAAAGAAAATTTTTAAAGACTGAAATCATTGGAAAGTTGGACAAGAAATTGGTATCACTGATAACTCTGGGAAAGGAAAGTGGGTAGTTGGAAGATAGAATGGGATGGAAGATTTTCACTGACTTTTCACCAACACATAGCTTTTGAAATTTGTCCTGTGTGAATATATTACACATTTTTTAAGTAACTAAAATTAAGAAACATTTACCTAAGTTTCCATAACTGCTTATTTTTAATCAAGGTTTCTTTTTCTTCTTTGGAAATTCAAGTATAATTAAATTTTATACTTTAATGTAAAATCAGCATGAACAGTATGGTCTCATTTTTGCAAAATTATTCTTAGCCAGCCAGCCCTCCATTTGTATACATGCAAAAAAGAGGTCTGAAATTATTTCCTAGGTGATGAAATTTAGACTATTTTTTAAATTCATGTTTTTCAGAATTGCTTGAGTTTTTAAATAATAAACATTTGCCTTTTTAATAGTCATTGTTCTAAATAAATAAAATTTGTTATCTATTGGTTGCTAAGAAAGAACAAGGAGCTTGCCTGTACCACACAAGGGACTGGGCTCTGAAAGTCGAAGTCTACCCTGGAGGGTCTGGTTAAAGTTCTGGTTTTAGAATTCTGTGCCTTAACTTCTGCTTTGGTAAATGTGCTGCCAAGAGGTTGTTATGTCCCGTGGTGTGTCTTGTTGGTTCTTTAAGTGGGAGGCTGATGCCTGATCTAGCCTCTTGTCAAGCTGGACTAATTGTCCTTTCATAAGGACAGTTCCTTTTATTTTTTCCTGGTGTTCCAGTCACCTAGAGTGCCCTCATCCTCCCTGGCCCCTCAATCATATATTTCTTCTAAAGCCATGTCAGGACCATGTCTTCCATGTAACTTTTTCTAACCTGTATACCTGATTTCCCATTTCTTTGAAATCCCATAGCACATTTTTACAGCTGTCTTATGGCCATTCAATCATGTAACAAACGTTTATTGAACATATGCCTTATATTTGTTTGTATATATGCCTTAATCCCTCTGCCTTAGAACAATTACCTGAGGGCAGGAAGTATGTCATGCTCATTTGGTATTTCTACAGCACCCAGCATCATACCTTTTAAAGAACAACAGTCAAAAAATGTTTGTTGGATAATTAAATTAATGAATAAGCATTTGTTGGATTGAACTGATTACTTGTATTTACACATTTTCGGAAGCTTAGAAGACTTTTTGTGTTGAAAGCTAAGTGGTTCACATGCCTTCAGAATTATTCTGAGTTTGTCTAAAGTGCAAACATTTCCCCTTTCTCTCAAAACACTGGCATGGATAAAAATTATTGGAAAGGTACAAGGTCCAAATGGCTGAATAATAGAGTAGTGATTTTTATTTCTGCTTCATTCTGAGGAGGTACAGCAATACTGAAAACTGACATAAGAAAGACAATTTCTCGCTAGTCCTCTGATCTCTAATCCTAGTGTTCAATGTTGGCTTAGAGACTCATTTCCAAAATGAGTTCACATTACTCAGAGTTTTCATCTTTTAATGGGACTGTTTAATCACAAAAAGGCTACATTTGAGCTATCTCACTGAAAATCTAAATAAAGCTAATATGGTGCATATAATGGCATATTGATGATGAGATAATGTGTATGGAATTTAAAATAAAGGCACTACAAATACAAAATAATGTGTAGAATTAAAGGAACATCTTTGAGATAATGAGGATTAAATACGGAAACTGTTCATCTATGTTTTAGTTAGGGCTGTCTTTCCAAAACAGGGTGTGTTGAAAAAACTCTCTCTCTCTCCTCTCCTTTCCCCTGAACCCATGAACAGTGAGCAAAGAGTGATGTGCTGCCATCTACTGACAGCTGCATTAAAGAGCAGCTCAGGACACATAAAACAATTTTTTAAATAAAACTGTTGAAAGCTTCAGAATATGTGTTTAGCTTAACTTATTTTAAACGTAGTAATTGGCACCTACAAGATTCTTAACTTTATGGGGGATAATCATCATGAAAATTGGTGTAATTGAAGAAGAAAATCAATGGATGTGTGTAAATAACCATACAGATTTAAAGATTAGAAAGTTTAACTTCAGGCTTCAGTGGAGGACAGAACAGCTGACTCATTCCATTAAAAAAAAAAAAAAAAAAAAAGAACAAGAGAACAAGCGCACTTCCACACCAAGGTAAGCTAGTGCTTCCGTCAGTCCAATGTTATGCACAATGAACAATGTAAACTGAGGAGGTCAGGGATCTGATATTTTATATTCAGCAAAATATTTCTAGTGTTATATGCCATCCCACCACATGGTAGGTACTCTATAAATACTACTTGAATTAATAATCAAGTAGGGATTCTTTCTATTTCTTTTCAGTTTTCTGTGCTTGAACTCCAAGGAGTGCACCAGAATCCTAGCATCTCAAGAATCAGTCAGTATACATGACCCTGTGGTTCATAATTCGTTGTGTTTTGATATTTCTGGTGAAAGATTAACTTGAGTCTGAATCACTAAGATAATTCCTCAGTTTTCCAGTTCAGTCAACATTATTTTTCCATTAAGTTTTACATTGTAAGTTGAAGTGTAAAACTTGACCCTGCACTAAAATTAACTTTCAATGTGTCTCTCAAGAGACAAAATCAAGAAAAAAAGTTGGAGAAGATCCTGTGCCTAAATAGAAGGATTAGAAAGGGCTTTGAAAAAAACTAGTTTAGACTTTCTAACCAAAGGAAAGTTATTTAGTTTAGGGAGGCCCTTTCCTTTTTTAGTCCATCAAAACTAGACTCATATAACCAAAGTTTATCCACCAGTAATCATCTGTTTACACTGGCAGAAGCCCCAACAGATTATGGTCTGGATGGTCTGTAACACATCTGCTCTGTTCAGGGGCCCTCAGCTCTAAACTGTGTATAGATTAAGATCTGCATAGACATGGGGCACACGGTTTGATACCTCGAGCCACGGCAGTTGTTCTGGGAACTCTGTATCCAACCATCCAATTTAATGCACTTCAAAATGTGTGGGTAAGAAAACAGCTCCTGCCTCAGAAGAGAAGGGGATTTAACCAGGGGCAAAAGATGAAGTGAACAAATTATTGTGATATTTGATTCAAAGAAGGAGGAGGCCACATCTGTTTGGAGGGACAAAGACCAGTGTTATGAAGGAGATACAATTGGAATGGGTCTTTAAAGATCAGTAGAATTTTCCACTTCGGGTTTTAGGTGGGGGAAAAATCACAAACGACATTTAGAAGACATTTTTGAACATTATATGTAGAGATTTGGCTAGTATGAGCCTAATCTTCACCTCCAAAAAGTGGCAACTAAATTGGAATGGTAACATCATGTGCTGGCTCTGAAATCAGGTGCCTGGGTTGAGTTACTTTTTTGTTGTGTGTTAGGCAAGTTATTTAGTAGCCCTGATCCTCAATTACCTTTTCTGTATAGTGAGAACAATAGAAAGGCCTATCTCATAGGTTGTTTTTAGGACTAAATGAAAGAATTCATGTTTTTTGGTCAGTACCTGGAATATAGTACATGCTTAATAAATATTATCTATTAAATATGGTGACTTTGTGCTTAGTTTACTAAACAATGGGGAGCTATTCAAGGTTTCTGAGTAGAAGAGCTATATGTCTGAAGCTGAAACTCAGAGTAATCCATTTGTCAATGAGGTTTATGATGAATTAAAGAAAGTTGAAGGGGATGCAATTAAGGATACCAAGTAGGGGGATTATACAACTGTCCAGAGGAGAATTAATGAGGGTCACAATTATAGGGAAAGTGGTAAGAGAAGGAAGGGAGCAGAAAAGAAGGGATAATTCTGAAAAACTTCGAGATAAATAATTGATAGGTACGCCCATGAAGTGTAAGGGATAGGGAACAGTCAAAAGCAACTCTAAGCCTTTGAACCTGGGTCCTAGAAAATCTTTAGTGAGGAACAATGGGAAAAAAATGGTTCAGGGTAAAGTTATCCAGGTGGAGATCCCAATAGATGGTCATAATTTTAAATATGGACCTCAGAAGACAAGTCAAACCTAGGTTAAGTGAAGCCTTGGGTAGAGATGAAATCATGGCCAATGTGAAGGTTGCCCAGGTCAAATCACATGACTCAAAATTCCTTCTTCTTTCCACCTATGGATATTACATGAGTTCATATGCACTGGTGGAAAGAGAAAATTCTGGGCTTGTGTATTTTTAAAAGTGAAGCTTAACTCCTGATTTCCCCATCTAGCCAAGTGTCACTTTAGGAATCGCCTGCCTTGTCTGAAAAATAGAAACGATGCTAATATCTTCCTTGCAGAGTTATTCTCAGTATCAAATGAAGTCCCAGTCTCTTTATGGCTAGTTCAACAGTGATCATCTGCAGGTGCAGGATGAAATTTCTCTCCCTGAAGGTCCCCAAGGCTCTGGGCTTGTTCCTGCATCCAGTATTCCTATATCCAGTAAACACTTGAACTCGCCACTGGACACTTGAACTCATCTCTCCCAAACCTTCCAGACTTGTTCAAATTCTCCAGGCTGCTGCACCAGCTTCTCCTGACTAACGCCAAACTCCCTGTCCATGGCCCTCTTCTGCCCCACTTCCTCTCCCACAGAAATTTAGATGCTTTCAACTGGGCATGAGAAAAGTGAGGAAAAACAGAGATGCAAGGAGAAAGTGGTCCAGGAAAAAGTTATTCTTTCAACTCCTTCACTCATTGTCTCCCTTTTCATTTTGACTTTCATAAAAATTCCCATCCCAGAATCATATTTAATCTCAGTTTATTAGTCCCATGATTACTTAGTCCCTGTCAGTTAACATTCACCCCAATACAGAGTTAGCATCCCCACACCATACACACACCGACAGGCACATGTAACAGTGTTATTTTGCATGTAGAGGAAAGAGCCATTATTGATCTCAGAATATATTTTCTCTACTCTTTGTCCATAGGTGGAAAAAGATCCTAATGATCGTAATAGAAGTCAGTAGGTCCATTGGTTCATTCTTCCCTTCCCCCATCTTATATAACAAATTCTAAGCAAGAAGTTTTAAAATCTGTTTAATTTCACCTTGAGTGGGTTCCAGGACCTCCATAAGCTATATTACTTCTATATATGAGACAGCTCAGTAGGAATCTTCAAATTTACCATAAATTGCTGCAGACTTGGGGTGTCTTTAGTTTCCAGGAGAGCCAGAATGCTCCTTTCTGTACTCTCTCAGCATGGTGACCTGCAATTTCAGAATCTTTTGCAGCCTGTATTTTGGTTTCTCTGCCCATTCATTAGTTGGACAAATGTCTGTTATCACCTGAAGCATTTATGTTCCAAGCCTAAAATCAGTCTTCTCCCACTCAGCGTCTCTTTGTTCTCTGGAAAGCATCTTGAACTTAGTAAAGAATTTTTAAGAAAAAGCACATTCTGTATATCTAGTACAGTAGAATCCTGGATTTTTACTCCAGACTTCAACATCAGCATCAGGTCTAGTAGCCTTGACAAATATCTTGTATCATGTCATAATAAATAGCATGTATTATTAGGTGTCTGTTATAGATTCTGTATTGCATTTTGTGATGTGCGAGATTCAGAAGTAAAAGTAAGGATTACATGTGTTTTGAACATGACTTTATATACAGCACTGGATTATGGAAGGCCTGGTACAGAAGAGACAATAAGCATGAATGAATGGGACCTCTGAGTAACCTAATGCATTAGAAGTTATAGAGAATGACATAAGTTAACCCACAGTTAAGGGATCCCTTAGATGGTGGTGCAGGTATAAGAGATACAGGAATTCAAAGAAGTGAGATAGGCTGGTCATTACGGGTGAACCATGCACACAGTCTCTAAGGATAAGTACTATTGGAGGAGGCACTAGAGAGAAGACTGAAATTTCAGGTATCAGAAGAAGATCATAATTGGAGGCCAAAAAGTCAGTCAGTAAGAGCTAACTTAGTTAGCCAGACAGACGTTACAGAGTAAAAAATAAGGTTGGATAATAAGCGGGACCAGATAGTAACGGATATTAAAAGATAGAAGAATTGTTAGCGGGTCATGTGCTAAAGTTTGTTTCTTAGTTAGTTGTTTAAAATTCAGAATGGTTTGTTGTTGTTGTTGTTGTTGTTTTGGGGGGGTTGTTTTTGTTTTGTTTTATTGAGACAGAGTCTCACTCTGTCACCCAGGCTGGAGTGCAGTGGCACAATCTCGGCTCACTGTAACCTCTGTCTCCAGAGGGTTCAAGCGATTCTCATGCCTTAGCCTTCCGAGTAGCTGGGATTACAGGCATGTGTCACCAAGTCCACAGAATGGTTTTTTAAAAATATAAAACAAGGCTACAAATTGTGATCTAATTCATGAGTGATACTAATATACACAATCCTCTCATCATGAAAGGATGAGATAAATAGATTTACAATTAGTTATCAAGCATGTCTATTCTTTTTGGAGAATTTTAGTTTTCTAAAATTTGAATTTAGAATTTTCTAAAATCCTCAGAAGAATATTAGAATAAGTTCAGCTAAGCCCGAGAAACAACTCAGCAATCTTTTGTTGTTGTTTTTAGAGATTGGGTCTCGCTCTGTCACTCACGCTGAAGTGCAGTGGTGCAATCATAGCTCACTGTAGCCTTGAACTCCTGGCCTCAAGTGATCCTCTCACCTTGGCCTCCCAAAGTGCTGGGATTACAGGTGTGGGCTGCTTCACCGTGCCTTTTAACTCATCTTCAGTCTGTTCCTTTTCCTTCAGCCCTCAATGACCGTTTCAAACCTTCATCAGTCACCTCAGTATTCTTGCTTCTGTACCTTATAGCAGATGATGTGAGCCACCAGTTACAGGTTAAATTTTTAAAAATCAGTGAATTCCTGGCTAGGCACGATGGCTCACGCCTGTAATCCTAGCACTTTGGGAGGCCAGCGTGGGCAGATTACTTGAACTCATGAGTTCGAGACCATCCTGGGCAACACAGCAAGACCTCATCTCTATAAAAAAAATACAAAAAAAGAGAAAAAAATTAGCTGGACTTGGTGATGCATGCGTGTGGTTCCAGCTACTAGGGAGACTGAGGTGGGAGGTTCACTTGAGCCCACGAGGCTCAGGTTGCAGTGAGCAGAGATCACACCATTGCACTCCAGCCTGGGCGACAGAGTGAGACCCTGTTTCAAAACATAATAATAATTTTGGGAGGCCAAGGCGGGTGGATCACCTGAGGTCAGGAGTTTGAGATCAGCCTGGCTAACATGATGAAGCCACATTTCTACTAAAAATACAAAAAATTAGGCGGGTGTGGTGGTGGGCGCCTGTAATCCCAGCTATTTGGGAGGCTGAGGCAAAAGAATCACTTGAACCCTGAAGGCAGAGGTTGCAGCGAGCCGAGATCGCACCATTGCATTCCAGCCTGGGCGACAAGAAAAAACTCTGTCTGAAAATAATAAAAATAATAATAATAATAATAAGTCAGTGAATTCTTTAAATTACTCAGGCTGCCCTAAAAAATGTATATATTGCCCCTCCTCTAAGTTTCTTCCCTTCTCCTATGTTCTATTCTTGACTTTCCCTCTCTCTGACCCTCCTTTTTTTCTTCTCAGTCTGATCACCCTTCCCTCAGGTGCTCCTCCATACTCCAGAGCTCCAACTATGAATATATCAATGCCTCCTTAAATCTATATTATTAGATAACATTTTTTTAAACTTGGCACTGGATTCCTCTTTCCAGCTACATATAAGAAATTCCACTTGGATATACCACAGAGACCTTAAACTCAAAATGTTACTCGATGTCTGTGGTAGGTAGAATAATCGACCTCAAAGGTATCCATTTCCTAATTCCTAACACCTGTGATTATATCAGATTTCATGGTAACAGGGAATTAAGTTTGCAGATGGATTTAAGGCTCCATCAGCTGAACTCAAGAGACTATCTGAATTATCTGGGTGCCCAATATAATCACAAAATTTAAAAGATAAAAAAACCTCATTCTGTACTCACAAACACTGACACCAAATGTGTGGGTCTCCTCCACACTAAGCAATTCTTCAATTCTCTGAGTGTCAACTGGTGTCCTACAATTCAATTCAATTCTGACACTATCTACTTGGCATTAGCATCAGATCTCACAAGTTAAGAGCTCAGTCCTATGAGACTGCACTGACTTCAGATGCCAATTTCAAGTCTGGGTGTCCCATGCTTCTTGCCAATCAGCAATATATCAGGAGTTCCATGACTTCCTCCTTAGGTTCCAGAATTCCTTAGGTTTGATAAATAGCTAGAACGGCTCACAGAACTCAGAGAAACATTTACTTATGCTTGCCAAAAGTACAAACTTACATGAGTATAAAGTTGTATCTTTTATTATAATGGATGTAATTCAAGAACAGCCAAATGGAAGAGCTGCACAGGGCAAGGTATGGGAAGAGGCATGGAGTTTCCATGCCTTCTTTGGGCACGCACCGCTCTCCAAACTCCTTCCGTTAGAGTTTTTATGGAGGTTCCATTATGTAGACATAATTGATTAACTCATTGGCTACTGGTGATTGAACTCAATCTCTAATACCTCTGGAGGTGGGGGCTCAGGGAGGGGCTGAAAGCTCCAACTCTCAAATCATATGGGTAAGCCCTTGGCAACCAGCTCCCCATTCTTAGGGACTTTCTAAAAGTCATCTCATTAACATAAACTCAGGTGAGATTGTCATAAATAACAGAAAATGCTCCTTTCAGCTTTATGGCTCTTGTCACTTAGGAAACTCCAAGGATTTTAGGAGTTCTCTGCTAGGAACAAAAGACCAAATATGTATTCCTTATATCACAATATCACAAGGGTTCTTTATGGCAGAAAAGGAAAGTGGAAGAGGTCAGTCGGAGAAAATGTCACTAAGGAAGACTGATCTTAGAAATGCAATGTTACTGGCTTTGAAGATGGAAAAAGCAGGAGAACTTGAGCCAGGAATGCAGGAGGCCTCCAGAAGATGAAAAAGGCAAAAAAAAATCTGTCTTAGAACCTCCAAAAAGGAACACAGCCTTGTTGATACCTTGATTTTAGCCTAGAACAACCTATGTCAGATTTCTAACCTATAGAACTGTAAAATAATAAATTCATGCTGTTTTAAGCCACTAAGATTATGTGTTACAGTAGCAATAGAGCATTAATAAAACATCTTTATCCCAAATCTCCACTTCATAAATTTTGTTTGGAGAGGGTGAAGCTTTGATATTCCACATAAATTTTTTTCTCTCATAAGTGTTTAGAATGTACATAAGTTCACACAACGTTCAAATGGAGTATTTTTACATTGTTAAAATGCCATTTTTAAGTATAAGAAGTGGGGAAAAGTGCAGAAACTTGGTATTATTCTTCATAACAGTCAAGATTAACACTTTTACACGTCTTATTTTCTGAATGAAATTATGTGCATTTCTATTTGTTTTTACTTAACACAATAACTACAATAGTAGCATTCTTTTAATTAGCTGGCAGATTTGTAGTGCAAACAATATCACAAGTTTTTCCTTGTGTTTTCAAGCACATTCCAGGAAATTGAGATATTTAGTAACATGCCTAAATTGATATCTGCTTATCTAAAATAGATTCCTTCTGATTCCTTACAGTTTTTCAGTACACCTTTCCCCTTAAACTATCTTTCTCAGAAAATAGTTTGTTTCTTTGCATAAAAGACATCTTCTTTTTAAATAATTTTTTTATTTCAACAGCTTTTGGGGTACAAGTGGCTTTTGTTTACATGATGAATTGTATAGTGATGAAGTCTGAGATTTTAGTGCACCTGTCACCCAAGTGGTGTGTACATTGTACCCAATATAGAGTTTTTTATTCCTTACTCCTTTTCCACCCTCCCCTGTTGTGAGTCTCCAATGTCCATTATACCACTCGGCATGCCTTTGAATACCCATAGGTTAGCTCCCACTTATAAGTGAGAACATACAGTATTTGATATTTCATTCTGGAGTTACTTTACTTAGAATAATGGCCTCCAGCTCCATCCAAGTTGCTGCAAAAGACATTATTTTGTTCTTTTTATGGCTGAGTAGTATTCCATAGTATTTATATACCACATTTTCTTGACCCACTCAACAGTGAAGGAGCACTTAACGCTGGTCTCATATCTTTGCAATTGGGAATTGTGCTGTGATAAACATATGTGTGCATTATATAAAAAATTATATAATGGCTTCTTTTCTTTTGGGGAGATGCCCAGTAGTGGGATTGCTGGATCGAATGATAAATCTACTTTTGGTTCTTTGGGAAATCTCCATGCTGTTTTCCATAGAGGTTGTACTAATTTACATTCCCTCCTTCAGTGTATGAGTGTTCCCTTTTCACTATATCCATGCCAACACCTTTGTTTTGTTCGTTTGTTTTCTTTTCTTTTCTTTTTTTAACTTTTTAATAATGGCCATTCTGGCTGGGGTAGGGTGGAATCTCACTGTGGTTTTAATTTACACTTCCGTGATGATTAGTGATGTTGAGTATTTTTTTAAATCTTTTTTGGCCATTTCTATAGCTTCTTTTGAGAGGTGTCTGTTCATGTCATTTGCCCACTTTTTGATGGGATTATTTATTTATTTTGCTTGCTGACTTGGGTTCCTTGTACACTCTGAATATTAGTCCTTTGTCAGATGCATAGTTTGCAAATATTTTCTCCCATTCTGTGGGTTGTTTGTTTACTCTGATGATTCACAGAAGCTTTTTAGTTCAATTAGGTCCCATTTATTTATTTTGGTTTTTGTTGCATTTGCTTTGGGGTTCCTAGTCATAAATTATTTGCCTAGGCCAATGTCCAGAAAAGATTTTCCTAGGTTTCTTTCTAGAATTTTTATGGTTTTTAGGTCTTAGATTAAAGACTATATAGGGCCTTAGGGAGATAGGAATCCAGTTTCATTCTTCTACATGTGGCTATCCATTTATCACAGCACCCTTTATTGAATATAGTATTATTTCCGCAATCTATGTTTTCGAATGCTTTGTCAAAAACCAGTTGGTTTTAAGTATTTGGCTTTATGTGTGGGCTCTCTATTTTGTTCCATTGGGCTATGTATCTACTTTTATACCAGTACCATGCTGTTTTGGTAACTACAGCTTTGTAGTATAACTTGAAGTCAGGTAATGTGATGCCTCCAGATTTGTTCTTCCTTAGGATTGCTTTTGCTATTCAGGGTCTTTTCTGAATCCACATGAATTTTTGGATTTCTTTTAAAATCTGTGAAAAATGATGTTGATATTTTGATAAGAATTGCATTGAATCTATAGGTTGCTTTGGGTAGTATGGTCATTTTCACAATATTGATTCTTCCAATCTATGAGCATGGGATGTATTTTCATTTGTTTGTGTCATCTATTATTTCTTTCAGGAGTTTTGTAGTTTTCCTTGGAGAGATCTTTCACCTCCTTGGGTAAGTATATTCCTATGTAGTTTTTTTTTAAATAGCTATTGTAAAAGGGACTGAGTTCTTGGTTTCATTCTCAGCTTGGTGGTTGTTAGTGTATAGAAATGGTACTGATTTGTGTACACTGATTTGGTAACCTGAGACTTTGCTGAATTGAATGAAACCTAGGAGTCTTTAGGGTTTTCTATGTATACAATAATATCATGGGCAAACAGAGACAGTTTTATTTCTCTTTTCCAATTTGGATGCCCTTTATTTGTTTATCTTGCCTGATTGCTCTGGCTAGGACTTCCAGTACTGTGTTGAATAGAAGTCATGAAAGTGGGCATCCTTGTCTTGCTCCAGTTCTTAGGGGGAATTATTTCAACTTTTCCCTATTCAATACAACATTGGCTGTGAGTTTGGCAAACGTGCCTTTTATTATTTTAAGGTATCTTTCTATGCATGGTTTGTTGAGTGTTTTTATCATAAAGTAATGCTGGATTTTATTGAATGATTTTTCTGTATCTATTGAGATAATCATATGGTTACTGTTTTTAATTCTGTTTCCATGGTGAATCACGTTTATTGACCTGTATGTTGAACCACCCCTGCATTGCTTGGATGAAACCCACCTGATCATGGTGAATTATCTTTTTGATATGTTGTTTGATTAGGTTGCTAGTATTTTGTTGAAGATTTTTGCATCTATATTCATCAGGGATATCAGTCTGTAGTTTTCTTTTTTTATTTTTATTTATTGTATTTATTTATTTATTTTGGTTATGTCTTTTCCTGGCTTTGGTATCAGGATGATATTGGCTTCACAAAATGAGTTAGGAAGGATTGTCTCTTTCTCAATTTTTTGGAATAATTTCAGTAGGACTGGTATCAATTCTACTGTGAATGTCCGGTAGAATTCAGCTGTGAATCTGTCCGGCCCTGGGCTTTTGTTGTTGTTGTTGGCAATTTCTTTTGTCACTGTTTCAATCTCACTGCTTGTTATTGGTTTGTCCAGGATTTCTTTTCTTCTTGATTCAAGCTGGGAGGGTTGTATGTTTCCAGAAATACATTCATTTCCTCTAGATTTTCTATTTTGTGTGCATAGAGGTGTTCATAGTAGTCTTGAATGATCTTTTGTATTTCTGTGGTGTCCGTTGCAATGTTTCTACTTTCATTACTAATTGAGCTTATTTATATCCTCACTCTTCTTTTCTTAGTTAATTTAGCTAATGGTCTATTGATTTTGTTTATTTTTTCAAAAAACAAACTTTTTGTTTTACAGATCTTTTGTATTTTTTTGTTCCAATTTCATCTAGTTCTGCTCTGATCTTTATTTCTTTTCTTCTGCTAGCTTTGTTCTTGTTTTTCTAGCTCCTTGAAGTGTGACGTTACATTGTCAAATTGTGATCTTTCAGACTTTTTGATGTAGGTGTTTAGCAGTATAAACTTTCCTCTTACCACTGCTTTTGCTCTGTCCCAGAGATTTTGATAATTTGTGTCACTATCATCATTCATATCAAAGAATTTTTCAATCTCCATCCTGATTTCATTGTTAACCCAAAAATTATTCAGGAGCAGATTGTTTAATTTCCATTTGTTTGTATAGTTTTCATATTTTTTTCGGAGTTGAATATTAGTTTTATTCCACTGTGGTCTAAGAAGATACTTGATATAATTTTGATTTTTTCAAGATTTATCAAGACTTGTTTTGTGGCCTATCATGTGGTCTATCTTAGAGAATTCTCCATGCGCTGAGGAGAAGAATATATAATCTGAAGTTCTTGGGTAAAATGTTCTGTAAATATCTGTCAGGTCCATTTGTTCTAGAGTGCAGTTTAAGGCCAGAGTTTCTTTGTTGACTTTTTGCCTAAATGATCTGTCTAGTGCTGTCAGTGGAGTGTTGAAGTCCTCCACTATCATTGTGTTGCTGTTTGTCTCTTTTCTTAGGTCTAGTAGTAATTGTTTTATAAATCTGGGAGCTAAAGAGTTGGGTTATAGTTAGGTTATATGATATATATGTCATTTATTGTTAGGTTATATTATATATATAATATATATTATGTTATAGTATATGCTGTATATACTGCATATATATGCTATATACTATATACAGTATATACTGCATATATAGTATATGCTGAACTATAGTATGTAGCATATACAGCATATAGTATATGCTGAACTACAGTACATAACAAATATAGCATATATGGTATATGCTGAACTACAGTATATGGCATATACTATATATCAGTATACACTGAACTGTTAGCATATATCAGTATATATCAATTCAACACGAAGATATTAAAACCTATAATATACAATATATGTGTTATGTATTATAGATTGTTATATATTACAGGTTATATCTTCCTGTTGAATTGATGATTTTATCATTATATAATGACTGTCTTTTGTTTTTACTATTGTTGCTTTAAAATTTGTTTTAACTGCTAAAAGAATAGCAACTTCTGCTCATTTTTGGTTTCCATTTGCTTGGAATAGCATTGAGATGTGAGGTACTGTTTCAGTCATCATATTGATTGTTATCTAAATACTTTGTTTTCTTCATTGTGTTATTGTTTTATAGGCCCTGTGAGTTCTATACTTTCAAGAGGTTCTATTCTGGTGCATATTGACTTTTTGTTTCAAGATTTAGAACTCCTTTTAACATTTTTTGTAGAGCTGGTCTGGTAGTGACAAATTCCCCAGCATTTGCCTGTCTGAAAAAGATGTCATTTCTGAAACTTAGTTTTGTTGAATACAAAATTATTGGCTCACAATTACTCTATTTAGGGAGGCTAAAAATTCCAGTCTCTTCTGGCTTCTAATGTTTCTGGTGACAAGTTTGCTCTTAGTCTGACACATTTTCCTTTATAGGTTACCTGATATTTTTCTATCACTGCTCTTAGAATTATTTATTTCACATTGACTTTAGATAGCCTGATTACTATATGCCCTGGAGATGTCCTTTTTGCAACGAATCTCCTAAGAGTTCTTTGAGCTTCTTATATTTAGATAGATGTCTAAATCTCTAACATAGCCAAGAAAATTTTCCTCAATTATTTCCTCAAATAAGTTTTTAAAACTTTTTGCCTTTCTTCTCCCTTGGGAACACCAGTGATTCTTAGGTTTGGCCATTTTACATTAATTCTGAATTTCTTGGAGGTGTTGCTCATTTCTTTCAATTCTTTGCATTTATTTTTGTTTGATCGAGTTAATTTTAAAGCCTTATCTTCAAGCTCAAAATTCTTCCTTCTAGTTGGTCTAGTCTATTGTTACAACTTTCTACTGCATTTTGTAATTCCCTAAATGTGTCTTTCATTTCCAGAAGTTCTGGTTGTTTTTTTACTACAATATCTATCTCTTTAGAAAATTTCTTATTCATATCCTGAATTTGTTTTAATTTATGTTGAATTTCACCTTTTTTTTGCATCTCCTTGAGTAACTTACTAATCAACCTATTCTTTATCTGGTATTTCAAAGATTTCATCTTGGCCTAGGTCCATTGCTGGAGAGCTAGTATGATCTTCTGGGGATGTTATGGAATCCTGTTTGGTCATGTTGCCAGAATTATTTTTCTGGTTCCTTTTTATATTGGTAGACTATTTCTCTTAATTGTTTTTAAGTTTATTTTTAATTTAGCTGTGTTGTTTTTTTTTATTTCTTTTTTCTCCCTTTGAGGGTATATTTTTAATGATTGTGGTGTATAGTAACCTAATTTGGCTCTGGGTGCTTTCAGGGATGAAGACTGTGTATGAGTTCCTTGGTTATAGAGAGTCTTTATATTATGGCCTTTTCAGCTGCTGGTTGTAGTGGCAATGTGCTCAGTGTATGAGCAGGTTCATTGTTTCCTGTGTGGTTGAAAGGGCAGAGTTCTCTTGAAGTTTATCTTATTCCCCAGTGGTGTGCATTTATTTATTTATTCTCTCCCTCTACCCCCTAGGATTTTATTTACTGAGTTGAAGAGTTCAGGCTTCAGCCCACTAGGGGAGGTGTTTATGGGTAAAAATCACCTGTGGTTAAAGCAGATGGATAAATGCCACATTCAGTGGTGGACAGAGGTTCCAGATTTGACAGAGGCAGCTGGGTGAGCTCTTAGTGAAACAGATTGAGGTATTTTCAGGCAGGAAGGAGAGAACCACCTCAGCTCCCCTACCAAGCCAGTAATCTGCCTCCCAGTCACACCCTTGACCCAATGTTTGGCTATTCAGATCAGACAAGTGCCTCTTTTTATCTGTAGGAATGCTGATGTTCTTTGTAGAGAGGGATTATGACTCTAACCTTTATACAAGCCTGAACTTGCGGAGGACACTCCTCCTATGGGGATGCAATCACTCTGCAGTGTTTCAGAAAGGCTGTCTGCGTGTGCACCTGTGCTGTGATCCCATGGGAGAAGCCCCAGCGAGCTGTTTCTGCAGTGGTGGGTGAGGGAAATAAGAAGACCCTTTGCCAAGACCTTTCATGAACACCAGGGCTGCCTGACTAGTGAGGAAGAGCCATAGACTTTCCCCACAGAGCCTAGCACTGCACCTGTGCCTCTGTTGAAAGGATCCGGCCACTGCACTCCAGCCCCGGCGACAGAGCAAGACTCCGTCTCAAAAAAAAAAAAAAAAAAGAAAAAGAAAAAACACTTCCCACAAGCAGAAAGTTCAGAAAAGCAAGGCCTGCCCTCTGTATTATGATGTCCCACGGGGTGCTCCCTTGATGTACTACGTTCCCCCTTCCCCTAGGAGTAGGAATCCTTGAGGACTAGACTACTGTGAATCCTGCTGGTCCTCTGGGTATAGCCACCCAGTGGTACTGCCACACTCCAGGCTAGTACTGGGGAATTTCTTCAAGGGATCCAGAGATGTGACCTGTCCTCTAGCCTCCCAGCAGCAGGTACTAGCACCAGCTCTGATGGAGGTTGCAGGGGAGTGATGTAGACTCTGAAATTCTTCGGTTATAAACAACCTTAATGCATTGGCTTCCTCAAACACTGGTTGTAGTAGTAATGAACTGGTCACATGGACAGACTCAGGACCTCCTGGCTAACAAGGATGGTGCAGGCAATGGTGATAAGCTATGGTCATACACAAGTTTCCTCCTTCTTAGGTGCAATGTTATTGTGCCTGCAGATGCTGTAATGGACTGTGTCAGTTGGCCTCCAGCCAAGAGGTGGCACTTGCCAAAAAGTACCAGCTCTGGTGGCAGTGGTGAAATATGTGCTTGCCTTATATCACCCAGGGGAAGCACTCTGATGTCTCACGCAATGGCCAGGGCCATAGAGCTCCCAAAACTTCTGTCACTTGTATTATGCTACTAGGGCAGGTGGAGGGGCAAAGCCAGATGGGAGCTGGGTCAGGCAAGTCCACACTGGTTCCACACATGTGAGGCAAGCAGCAGTCCCAATGGGGATAGGAGGGCAGTTCCCTAGGCACTGGAGTAATGTTCCAGGGAGGAACACAGCTGCCTCTGCTGCACAGAAGTGTCCACCCAGGGAATGGGGAGTAACAGGCAAGCATTTGGCAAGGCAAGTCTTGCACCACAGTGTTCCACTAGCAGCAGCTAGCTAGGTTCCAGGCAGTCTGTGCTCAGAACTCAAAGCTGCCCCGGGCCCGTAAGCCTTCCCCATGGAGACAGAAACCGTGGCTTTCGGGCCATGTAGTTCCCAGTCTGCTCGTGAAACAGGAGCGCCCACCTCCTGTACCCCTGGCTACAGCCCACTTCCCATTCACCCCTCAGTTCTGGCCACAGTAGTTTATGCCTGCTTGAGATTATATTACAAATCTCAGCTGGGAGCTTCTCTCAACCTATAATCACCACCCCAGTTACCTGGCCGACGTCCACAAGGTCCCCTGCGAAGCGGGATCAGGAATGACTTCCCTCCATCCCTACTGGAGTCTAAGAGTGCATGCAAAGCATGTCCTGATGCCACTCCTCATCTCCTCCCCATCACTCACTAAGTCAGCTGCAGCACTGAGTAGAGTTAAAGCCTTTCCCCCATGGCCTGGATTGCCTGGCTCCCCTGTGGGAGTATATATCCCAGAGGCAGTTTATCCCCTTTTCCCACTCTAGAGACTTAAACAATTTTCTGCCTGGCTCACGGTGTAGGTTGCAGCCCATCACTTCTTTCAAAGGTTCTGTGGTTTCCTTCAGTTTTCCTGATAAGTTTCTGTGTTGCTTCCTAGAAAAAAAGTTCACAGCATGAATTTCTAGACACTATTTTGTCTTTCCAAGTGAGACAGGCATGCTAACAATGTTTCCAAGTTGCCATCTTGGACCTAAGAAGCATCTTCTTTTGTTTCAGTTATGACAATTTAGAGTGGCTGCTCATTCTCTTTGTCTGCTTTTGCGTTTTTTTACTTCCACCTACCAGTATTTTGGAAGAAAACAAAGAAACAGGATTGTGGAAAGATAGTAGGCCATGAAAATATGGAGACCTCCTCCCACAGACATTTAAAATGCAAAACCACGAAAGTGTGTATCTGAGCTTGGTGGGAGTAAGGGGGTAAACTCCAGGTGCAGAAATAAAGCAGGAACTGAAAACTAGGGTGGTAATTATATGAACAGATGCTGTGATAGCCCAAGGCATGTTTATTGGTCTCCATAATCCTCTTGAGTTTCACTTCCTAAGGAGAGGTAGATAGGTAACTACTCCTTCAGGCCTATGTGAGGTAAAGTTGAAACTGAAAATCTCTCTGTAAAACGAAGAATCTCAAAGGGACACTCCTCAGTGAAGCAGAGAGAAGGACAGACAGCCTTTCACTCAGTGAAAAAACATATATATCACTAAGAAATCAAAACCCTGGTTCTATACCTCTCACAAGCGGACTGGAATCATATAACCCTCATAGTCTAGGAATTCCCATGCCAAAAAATTAACATTAAAAATTAGTCCATGCAGGTCCTTCCCAAGTGTGTAAGACACAAAGCTACTATTGAAGGACACTCTTACAACACTATTGCATGGGATTACCAAAGATCAACCAAGCCCCCACACAACCCATCATTAGTGAATGTCGAAAGACACACACACACAAAAATAAGATCAGCTACACCCCCAGTGACTTGAGATGAAAGAGCAACCAGAAAAACATGATAAAATTAGTACATTTAAAAGTATTCCAAACATATCTTATGAAAATACTAAGAAAATAAGACCCTAAGAGAAAAAAAATGGAGATTTTACAAAATCTAAATAGAACTTCTAGAAAGACAAAAATATATAGTCCTTGAGATTTGGGTAAAACATGGCAGATTTAACACAAGCACTTATTCTACTTCTGAAACCCCATCAAAATGAAAGTAAAGAAAAGTTTTTTAAAGGCTTAAACATGTAAGGTCATGACAATGGAAGAGAAGATAATAAATGCCAACAAAATTTTGGAAGCTGGAACTCAGATAGATAAATTGATTTATTGAGTTGGAGAAAGTGGAAATCCAAACCTATGATGTTGATGGTGAGAGAGAGAGAGAGTGGTGGAAAATAAAGGAAATGAAAAAGAATCAAGGTAATTCAAGTTACTGAACCCCAGAAAGTCAAGGAATTGAGAGCACCAGGACCTCTAAAGACAGGGAGAGCAGCAGACCAAAGAAGAATTGGTTGGAAATCTTTAAAAAGTAAGATTAAATCCCCCAGATACTCTTCTAACACCCAACTAGCCAAGTGGCTACTTCTAATTCAACAGGCAGAAGAGTGCAAGTTAAACCAGACAAGTCTGGACTTGTGGACACCAGGCACTACTGAGGACGCATGCTGAAAACAGAAGAATTAAAAGAAAGTTTACATACTGCAAAGGGAGATGCCCTCACTTTTAGCTCCCTCCCTCTGCCTAGTTCCCGGCATGCTGGCAGCCAACTTAATGCAATGCTAAAGTGAAAGAGAAAATATTAAAAGTAAAAACAACAAAGAAATACATCTTACTTACAAGAAACAAAAATTAGACAATTAGATTTATCAGCAGCAACATTTAAGGTGGGATGACCAACAATTCTAGTTTTACTGAGACTGAGAAGATTTCAAGGTCTCTGGACTTTTTAGTGCTGAAACCAGGAAAATCTTCATAAACTAAGACAAGTTGCTCACCCTAATGCAATGCAAGAAGCCAACGAAAAAGTATCTTAAAAGTGCCAAAGGAGAAAAAAATCTGTATACCTTGAATTCTCTATATATCTAAAGTACCCACGATTGGCTGAGAAATTAAGAAATTTTCAGACAACTATGACTAAAGAGTTTACTGTTTGTAGACCCCTGCAAAACAATTACTAAATGATATGTTTTAGAAAGTGGAAAGTTGAATCCAAAAGGATGGAGTGGAAGGCAAGAAGCAATTATGAACAAATAAATTGTTAAACATCTAACTAATCAAAATAATGATAGACTACATAGAATAGTATCAATAATGACTAATTTAGGGGATACGGAAACATAATGAAAATAAATAAAAACCACAGTAGACTAAAGGGAGTTCTTGTATCTTTCCAGGAGTTGAGTAGAAATTTTGATAACATTAGAAATTAAGTCAACTGTGATGGTTAATATTACGTGTCTACTCTACTGGATTGAGGGATGCCTAGATGGCTGAAGAAGCATTGTTCCTGGTGTGTCTGCGGGGGTGTTGCCAGAGGAGATTGACATTTGAGTCAATGGAGTGAGAGAGGAAGATCCACCCTCAGCGTGAGTGGGCACCATCCAATTGGCTGCCAGCACAGCTGGAACAAAGCAGGAGGAAGAAGGGAGATAAGCAGCTTGCTGCTGAGTCTTCCCACTCTTTCTCTCTTCCCATGCCATGCTGGACACTTGGCTTCCTCTTCTGCCCTTGGACATCAGCCTCCAAGTTGTTTGGCCTTTGGACTCTGAGACATCCATCAGAAGTCCCTTCCCCTAGTTCTCGGGCCTTTAACCTCAGAGAGAAGGCTACACTGTTGGTTCTCCTGGTTTTGAGGCTTTCAGACTTGGACTGAGCCATGCTACTGGCTTCTCTCTTTCTCCAGCTTGCAGATGACCTATAGTGGAACTTCATCTTTTAATTGTCTGAGCCAATTCTCCCTAATAAACTCCCTTTATATGTACATATACCCTGTTGGTTCTTTTCCTCTAGAGAATCCTGACAAATACATCAACTATGCTAACATTTTCAGAGTGATAAATAAAACATAAGACATAGAATGTATAACTTCCAAATTAATAAAGGAAAAAAGATAGTGGTGAAATAGATACAGAAAACTCATTTCAAGAGAATGAAGAAAGAATGGGGGAAAGCAAATTTTAAAAAAATCATAAATAGGAAGTGAAATTAAGGGGGAAGAAATTAAATACATATAGTCAATGGTCAATTTCAATAATCAAAGTATACACAAATGGACTAAACTTTTTGCTTAAAATATAGATTATAAGACTACATTGTAAAAATATATACCTCTACACTGTTTATAAGATACACACTCAAAACATAAGAACATGAAGAGGCAGACAATAAACCTGGCAAAAAGTAATCCAAAAAAAGGTAGTCCTGCTATATCAAAACTAGATAAAATGGACTTTAAGGCAAAACCATCACTAGGAAAATGGACAATACGTGTATGAGAAGTTCTTAACTTCACTAGAAATCAGAGAAATGAAAATTAAAGCAACAATAAGATACCGTTTCACACCTTATCAGACTGGCAAAGGTTGATGGCTGATGACAAGGGTTGGAGAGGACATTGGAAATGGGAAATCTTACAGTGCATAGCTGGGGAGAAGTACACTGGGGCAACTACTTGAGAGAGCAATTTGGCAATATCTAGTGAACCTAAAAAGGAAAACTCTTTCTTTTAATCATATACTCACTATAAATACAAAGTGAACCACATATCCAATATTAAATTTTCTAGTAATTCCATTAAAAAGGTAAAAAGAAACAAGTGAAATAAATTTTAATAATATTTTTATTTAGCTCAGTATATTCAAAATATTTCAATGCATAATCAATATTTTTAAAATAATAAGGAATTTAATGTACTTTTTGTACCAAGTCTTCAAAATCTGGCATTCATTTTATGATTAGAACACATTCAATCTGACTAGCCACATACATTTCAAGTGCTAAGTAGCCAATGACTCCCTTACTGGACAGAGTCCTAGAGAAATTCTAATACTTGTGCCCAATAAGAGACCTGTACAAGGTGTTTGCTGCAACATTTCAATAAGAGAAAGTGTGTGTGTGTTTGTGTGTGTGTGCGTGTGTGTATGTGTGTGATAAAGAATAGATAAATGACAGTTTATTCATGCAAAATAATACTATTCAACAGGTAAATGAACTACAACTACATGTAGAAATATGGATAAACCTCAAAAACATAATGTTTAGTGAAAATAGAGAGTTACAAGTAAATTTGAGCTGTAAGTCAGTATATATGCAAAGATTTAAAACATACAAAACTCTAATATATATTGTTTCTGGCTAGATGAAGTTGTGTATCAACGCATGGGACTGATAGACAATAACTTCAGGAAATGGATTACCTTTGGGGAGAGAGTGATGGGTTGGAGAAATGGGACTTTTGCTCTATCTATAATATTTCATTTCCTTAGGAGAAAGATCTGAAGAAATAAGGCCAAGATGTTAACATCTGTTCAATCTGAGCAGTGGGTACACGTGGTGGATTAAAAATAGTCACTCAGTGGGGGCAGGGCCAATATGGCCAACTAGAAACAGCAGCGATCAGAGGCTCCCATCAGAAAAAAACAGTAAGTGTGTGAATCCTTCACCGGCAACCAAGGTGTCCAGTCAGAGCCGACAAGGGGACTGACGTGATCTATGGGGATGAAGGAACATGTAGTGTGGCGGCTCACCTGAGAGCCACACGGGGTGGGGAAGCCCCCACTCCCCAGCCAAGGGAGGTGGTGCGTGAGTGCACTACCCAACTGGGGAAACTGTGCTTTTTCCACAGAACTGTGCAACCCCCGGATCAGAAGATATCACTCATAAACCCATGCCACCGGGGCCTAGCATCCCAAACCTGGAGCCGCGCAGGTTCTGAAGAGCTTCTCAGCTGGAATCTACTTAAGCCTACCAAGCTCCCAGGGGGAGGGGCAACCAGCACCACAGCTGTGGCTGCCTGCTGTCTAAGTCATTTAAACTCCTTGAGGGAGGGGCAGCAGCCAGCACTGCGACTCACAACTGCCTAACACTCTAAGCTCCCGGGGCAGGGGAAGGGCAGCATTTATCTCTATAGCTCCAGGCCACGTTTTTGCCCTGCTGGAGCCAGGGAAGCTGAAGGTTCCCAAGGCGTGTCCCCTACAGCCCAACACACTGGTTGTGTCTACGCACTGTGGCACTCTGTTGCCAGAGTGCCCCTTCAGGCCTGTCAGGCCTCTCAGCCCAAGCCAGGCCATCGCATCCCAGGTGACTTGCACGTATATGCCCAGATGACCTGAAGTAACTGAAGAATCACAAAATAAGTGAAAATGCCCTGCCCCGCCTGCCTTAACTGCCTTAACTGATGATATTCCACACAAAAGAAGTGAAAATGGCTGGTCCTTGCCTTAAGTGATGACATTACCTTGTGAAAGTCCTTTTCCTGGCTCATCTTGGCTCAAAAAGCTCCCCCACTGAGCACCTTGTGACTCCCACTCCTGCCTGCCAGAGAACAACCCCCTTTTGACTATAATTTTCCTTTACCTACCCAAATCCTATAAAACGGCCCCACCCTTATCTCCCTTCACTGCCCGCCTGCACCCAGGTGATTAAAAAGCTTTATTGCTCACACAAAGCCTGTTTGGTGGTCTCTTCACACGGACGCACATGACACTGACCCTGACTCATCCTTCCTCACTGGGTGGGGCTTCCCTGCAGGAACTCCAATAACTCCAGCCAGAGGCTCAGGGACAGAACCCAGATCTCCCTGGGCCTGAGTCCCTAAGGGGAGGAGTAGCCGCAGTCTCTGGGTATCGGCAGACTTAGCCTTTCCTCCTGGTAGTTCTGAAGAATCCAGGCAGCCCAGACAAGTGGGGTTCCCTTCAGTGAAGCCCACCCCCCTCCATCAAGGGACAGTCAATGTGCTTTGTTAAACAGGTTCTGTTCCTTGTGCCACCCAACTGCGTGAGACTCTCCAACAGATGTTGTCAGACACCCTATAGGGGAGTGATCCTACTGGCATCAGGTTGGTGCCTGTCAAGGTCAGAGATCCCAGAAGAAGGAACAGGCACCCATCTTTGCTGTTCTTCAGGCTCCTTGAGTGACATCTCCAGGTGCAGGAGCAAACCAGATGAATAGGGCCTGAAGTGAACACCTAGCAAACAGCAGCAGCCCTACAGAAGAGGGCCCTGACCATTGAAATAAAAACTAACAAAGAGAAAGCAACAACAGCAGCATCAACAAAGGCCCCCACAAAACAATAAAAGCCCCCACAAAAACACCATCGAAGAGTCAACAGCCTCAAAGACAGAAACTAGACAAACTCATAAACATGAGAAAGAATCAACAGAAAACACTGAAAACCCAAAAGGCCAGACTGCCTCTTCTCCTCCAAATGATCACAATGTCTCTCCAGCAAGGGCGCAGAACTGAATGGAGGATGAGATGGATGAATTAACATAAATAGAAATAGGCTTCAGAAGACGGGTAATAAAAAACTACACTCAGTTAAAGGAGCATGTTCTAACCCAATGAAAAGAAGCTAAGAACCTTGACAAAAGGTTAGAGGAGCTGCTAACTAGAATAACCAGTTTAAAGAGGAACATAAATGACCGGATGGAGCTGAAAAACACAGCATGAGAACTTTGTGAAGCATACACAAGTATCAATAGCTGAATCAACCAAATGGAAGAAAGGATGTCAGAGTTTGAAGACTGCCTTGCTGAAATAAGGCATGCAGATAAGACTAGAGAAAAAGGAATGAAAAGGAATGAACAAAGCCTCCAAGAAATATGGGACTTTATGAAAAGACAGAACCTCTGATTGATTGGACTATCTGAAGGAGATGGGGAGAATGGAAACAAGCTGGAAAACAAACTTCAGGATGTTATCCAGGAGAACTTCCCCAACCTAGCAAGACAGGCCAACAGGGAAATTCTGGAAATACACAGAACTCCACTAAGATACTCCATGAGAAGATCAACCCCAAGACATATAATCATCAGATTCTCCAAGGTCAAAATGAAGGAAAAAATGTTAAGAGCAGCCAGAAAGAAAGGCCAGGTCACCTACAAAAGGAAGCCCATTAGACTAACAGCAGAACTCTCAGCAGACTCTACAAGCCAGAAGATATTGGGAGCCAATATTCAACATTTTTAAAGAAAATAACTTTCAACCCAGAATTCATATCCTGCCAAACTAAGCTTCATAAGCAAAGGAGAAATAAAATCCTTTCCAGATAAGCAAACGCTGAGGGATTTCATTACCACCAGACTTGCCTTATAAGAGCTCCTGAAAGAAGCTCTAAATATGGAAAGGAAAAACCAGTATCAGCCACTGCAAAAATGCACCAAAATATAAAGACCAATGACACCATGAAGAAACTGCATTACCTAGTGTGCAAAATAACCAGATAGCATCATGATGATAGGATCAAATTCACACATACAATACTAACCTTAAATGCAAATGGGCTAAATGCCCCAATTAAAAGACACACACTAGCAAATTGGATAAAGAGTCAAGACCCATCAGTGTGCTGTATTCAGGAGACCCGTCTCATAGGCAGACACATAGGCTCAAAAATAAAGGGATGGAGGAAAATTTACCAAGCGAATGGAAAGCAAAAACAAGCAGGGCTTGCACTCCCAGTCTCTGACAAAACAGACTTTAAATGAACAAAGATCAACAAAGACAAAGAAAGGCATTACATAATGGTAAAGGGAACAATTCAACAAGAAGAGCTAACTATTCTAAATATATATGCACCCAATACAGGAGCACCCAGATTCATCAAACAAATTCTTAGAGACCTACAAAGAGACTTAGACTCCCACACAATAATAGCGGGAGACTTTAACACCCCACTGTCAATATTAGACAGATCAACAAGACAGAAAATTAACAAGGATATTCAGGACATGAACCCAGCTCTGGATCAAGTGGACCTAATAGACATCTAAAGAACTCTCCACTCCAAATCAACAGAATATACATTCTTCTCAGTGCCACATGACACTTATTCTAAAATCAGAATCATAATTGGAAGTAAAACACTCAGTACATGCAAAAGAACTGAAATCATAACAGCCTCTCAGACCACAGTGCAATCAAATTAGAACTCAGGATTAAGACACTCACTCAAAACCACACAATTACATGTAAATTGAACAGCCTGCTCCTGAATGACTCCTGGGTAAATAATGAAATTAAGGCAGCAATCAAGAAGTTCTTTGAAACCAATGAGAACAAAGAGACAATGTACCAGATTCTCTGGGACACAGCTAAAGCAGTGTTAAGAGGGAAATTTATAGCACTGAATGCCCATATCAGAAAGCTAGAAAGATCTCAAATCAATACCCTAACATCACAATTAAAAGAGCTAGAGAAGCAAAAGCAAACTAATCCAAAAGCTAGCAGAAGAGGAGAAAGAACTAAGATCAGAGCAGAAATGAAGGAGCTAGAGACAAGAAAAACCCTCCAAAAAAAATCAATGAATCCAGGAGCTGGTTTTCTGAAAAAAATAACAAAATAGATAGACCACTACCCAGACTCATAAAGAAGATAAGAGAGAAGAATCAAATAGACACAATAAAAAATGATAAAGGGGATATCACCACTGACCGACCCCACAGAAATACAAACTAACATCAGAGAATACTATAAACACCTCTGTGCAAATAAACAAGAAAAGCTAGAAGAAATGGATAAAGTCTTGGACATACAACCTCCCAAGACTAACTCAGGAAGAAGGTGAATCCCTGAATAGACCAATAACAAGTTCTGAAATTGAGGCAGTAATTAATAGCCTACAAACCATAAAAAACCCATGAACGGATGGATTCACAGCCGAATTCTATCACAGGTACAAAAAGGCGCTGGTACCATTCCTTCTGAAACTATTCCAAACAATTGAAAAGGAAGGACTCCTCCCTAACTCATTTTATGAGGCCAGCATCATTCTGATACAAAAATCTGGCAGAGACACAACAAAAAAAAGACAACTTCAGGCCAATATCCCTGATGAATATCAATGTGAAAATCATCAATAAAACACTGGCAAATTGAATCCAGCAGCACATCAAAAACTTATGCAGTATGATCAAATCAGATTCATCCCTGGGATGCAAGGTTGGTTCAACATATGCAAATCAATAAACATAATCCATTATATAAACAGAACCAAAGACAAAAACCACATGATCATCTCAATAGATGCAGAAAAGGCGTTTGATAAAGTTCAACAGCCTTTCATGTTTAAAAAAATACTCTCAATAAACTAGGTATTGATAGAACATAACTCAAAATAATAAGAGCTATTTATGACAAACCCACAGCCAATATCATACTGCAGGGTCAAAAGCTGTAAGCATTCCTTTTGAAAACTGGCACAAGACAAGGACGCCCTCTCTCACCACTTGTATTCAACAGAGTATTGGAAGTTCTGGCCAGGGCAATGGGGCAAAAGAAAGAAATAAAGGGTACTCGAATAGGAAGAGAGGAAGTCAAATTGTCTCTGTTTGCAGATGACATGATTTTACATTTAGAAAACCCCATCATCTCAGCCCCAAAATCCTTAAACTGATAAGCAACTTCAGCAAAGTCTCAGGATACAAAATCAATGTGCAAAAATTACAAGTATTCCTTTACGCAAACAACAGACAAGCAGAGACCCAAATCATGAATGAACTCCCATTCACAATTGCTACAAAGAGAATAAAATACTTAGGATTACAGCTAACAAGGAATGTGAAGGACCTCCTCAAAAACAATGAGATCACTTGGACTCCGGAAGGGGAACATCACACACTGGGGCCTATCATGGGGAGGGGGGAGGAGGGAGGGATTGCATTGGGGAGTTATACATGATATAAACGTTATGCACATGTACCCTAGAACTTAAAGTATAATAAAAAAAAAAAAAAAGAAAGAACTACAAACAACTGCTCAAGGAAATAAGAGAGGACACAAACAAATGGAAAAACATTTCATCCTCATGGATAGGAACAATCAATATCATGAAAATGGCCATACTGCCCAAAGTAATCTATAGATACAATGCTATTCCCATCAAACTACCATTGACATTCTCCACAGAATTGGAAAAAACTACTTCAAATTTCATATGGAATCAAAGAAGACCCCATATAGCCAAGACAATTTAAGTAAAAAGAACTAAGCTGGAGGCATCATACTACCTGACTTCAAACTATACTACAAGGCTACAGTAACTAAAACAGCATGGTACTGGTACCAAAACAGATATATAGACCAATGGAACAGAACAGAGACCTCAGAAATAACACCATACATCTACAATCATCTGATCTTTGACAAACCTGACAAAAACAAGCAATGGGAAAAGGATCTCCTATTCAATAAATGGTGCTGGGAAAACTGGCTAGCCATATGCAGAACACAGAAACTGGACCCCTTCCTTATATCTTATACAAAAATTAACTCAAGATGGACTAAAGACTTTAATGTAAAATCCAAAACCACAAAAACCCTAGAAGAAAACCTAGGCAATACCATTCAGGACATAGCCATGGGCAAAGACTTCATGACAAAAATGCCAAAAACAATTGCAACAAAAGCCATAATTGACAAATGGGATCTAGTTAAACTAAAGAGCTTCTGCACGGCAAAATAAACTATCATCAGAGTGAGTAGGCAACCTACAGAATGAGAGAAAATGTTTGCAATCTACCCATCTGACAAAGGTCTAATATCCAGAATTTACAAGGAACTTAAACAAATTTACAAGAAAAAAACAGCCTCATCAAAAAGTGGGCAAAGGACATGAGTAGACATTTCTCAAAAGAAGACATTTACATGGTCAAGAAGCATGAAAAAAATCTCAACATCACTGATCATTAGAGAAATCCAAATCAAAACCACAATGAGATACCATCTCACACTAGTTAGAATGGCAATTATTAAAAAGTCAAGAAACAATAGATGCTGGCGAGACTGTGAAGAAATAGGAACGCTTTTACACTGTTGGTGGGAATGTAAATTAGTTTAACCATGTGGAACACAGGATGGCAATTCCTCAATGATCTAGAACCAGAAATACCATTTGACCCAGCAATCCCATTACTGGGCATACACCCAAAGGAATATAAATCATTCTACTATAAAGACACATGCACATGTATGTTTATTGCACCACTGTTCACAATAGCAAAGGCTTAGAACCAACCCAAATGCCCATCAATGATAGACTGGATAAAGAAAATGTAGTTGACGGGTTAGGACTCGACAAAAGAAAAAAGAAAATGTGGTACATATACACCATGGAATACTACACAGCCATAAAAAGGAATGAGATCGTGTCCTTTGCAGGGACATGGATGAAGCTGGAAGCCATCATCCTCAGCAAACTAACACAGGAACAGAGAACCAAATACCGCATGTTCTCACTGATAAGTGGGAGTTGAACAATGAGAACACAGGACAATGGACACAGGAGGAGAACATCACACACCAGAGCCTGTCGGGGAGTGGGGGGCAAAGGGAGGGAATTTAGAGGACTGGTTAGTAGGTGCAGCAAACCACCATGGCACACGTATACCTATGTAAGAAACCTGCATGTTCTGCACATGTATCCTGGAACTTAAAGTAAAATTTAAAAAACCAATATAAATAAAATAAATATATTTCTAAAAAAATTAAAATAAATAAAAAATGAAAATAACACTCCTCCCTTCAATAGATGGGGGTCCCTTCCCTTCCTCTTGACCTTGGGTGGCTCTGTGATTGCTTTGACCAATAGAATACAGTGATTGTAACACTGTATCTGTTTCCAGGACAAGGCCTTAAGACTGACAGTTTCTACTTTTGTCTCCTAGAATATTCCCTTTAGGTAGTTTGACTACTCTGAGATCACCATACTGCAAGGAAGTCCAAGTCAGCCATGTAGAGAGAAGTATACAAGGGAGACAGAGAAAGAAATGTCCACACAGTCTCAGCTGTTCCCAACCACCCTAGCCCAGGATTCAAGAGAGTTAACAGAAAAGTCATCTTAGACATTCCAGGCCCAGCAGATGCAACCTGAGAAGAAGTGAGGAACCCAAATGAAAGATAAAATTGAGTTCCCAGACATACAGCCTCAGCTAAACTGTTCCAGCCTCTAAAGTGGTATGAGCCACTGTCAAACAAGCTGAAGCACTATCAAACAACCCAACCCCTCTGTGTCCTGCCAGAATTCCCAACCCACTATATTACAAGCACAATTGTTTTTTTAAGTCACTAATGTTGGAGATGGTTTTTAGGCAGCAATAGATAACCACAACAGTACATACATAGTTATATCATCTTCTATACTTTATATTTTAAAAATACTTAAATTTCCAAAGATTTCTAGAGAAATAAACTGCACCAGATTTTCTGAAGAAGAATAAAAAGTGAATCAGAGAGCCAGAGTGATTGAGCCAAAAACACATCCAGAAACTGTCTTGCCAAAATTAAATGAACTAATGAAGTCCCTAAACATTAGATTTCCTTTTTCTTTGCAGACCTAATTTCCATGTTTTGCTCTTCTGTAACCTCAGTTGTGTTGCTAATATGCAAAAGCATTGATTATTTCTGAAGCTTTAGCAACTTAAATAGGGAAGGAGCTGAAGCTCCAAACCGCATCAATGTCTTTCACAATGTCTTTCAAAATTACTATTACTATTCCTCCAATATCTATCCAGCCCAAATATTTGGAATTGCCTTAGATGCTTCAGTTTCCTTTACCCTTCAAAATACCGTTGATTCTAATTATTGAAAGATTCTGTATTTGCAAATTTGCCTCTTTGCTAGAATTTATTTGTAACCCAAAATCAGTACTTATGGTGTTTTTATGACCGTAGCAAACAAGTGCAGAGTAGCAAAAAATTTGAGGTGCCGGACAGGCACATCTCAGTTGAAGTTGAACAAAGTGATGTTCTGCCTTCTTGTTTCAAGTCTCATACTGTGAACATGTCCTTTGCAGTCTATTTAGTACCATGGTTTTGTTTTGTTTTGTTTTGTTTTACATTTTTTGTGCTTCTACTTAGTGATTTCATTGTTTAAAATAGCCCCCAAGCCTACAGCTGAAGAGTCCTCGTGCTCCTAACACAAGAAGTCTGTGCTGTGCCTTAAGGAGAAAGTATTTGTGTTAAATAAACTTTATTCAGGCATGCATTATAGTGCTATTAGCTATGAGTTCACTGTTAATGAATCAAATACATATATACAGTATCTTCAAACAGAAACACACATAAAACAAGGTTACGGCCAGGCATGGTGGCTCATGCCTGTAATCCCAGCATTTTGGGGGACCAAGGCAGGCAGATGGCTTGAGCCCAGGAGTTCGAGAACAGTCTGGGTAACACAGCAAAACCCCGTCTCTAAAAAAAATACAAAAAAATAGCATGGTGGCACACACTCGTAGTCCCAGCTACTCAGGAGGCTGAGGTGGAAGAATCACCTGAGCCCTGGAGGTTGAGGCTGCAGTAAGCTGAGATCACACCACTGCACTCCAGCTTGAGTGTCAGAGTGAGACCCTATCTCAAAAAAAATAAAAATAAAAAAATAAACTGAAGCTATGTGTTGAGCAGTTAACAGAAATGCTGTGATCAGAAGCTTGCAGGTACTTAATCCTGTATTTACTCTATGAGAAATGGCTCAGTATTCATTTATTCTGTGTTTATGGTGACGTTGTAGAACATAACTACCATGAATAGCAAGAATCAACTGTAATTTATTAACAAGGCTCAGAGGATTATTTGACGGAGAGATTGTGAAAGATTGGGATTTCTGGGGACTCTGAGTCATTGAGATTTGAATATTAAAGTCAGTGGGGTCAGGTGTGGTGGCTCACATCTGTAATCCCAACACTTTGGGAGGCCCTGGTGGAAGGATCACTTGAGGTCAGGAGTTTCAGACCAGCCTGGGCAACATATTCAAACCCATTTCTACAAAAAAATTAAAATATTAGCTGGGTGTGGCAGTGTGTGCCTTTAGTCCTAGCTACTTGGGTGGCTGAGGTGGGAGAATCTCTTGAATCCAGGAGTTGGAGGCTGCAGTGAGCTATGATTATACCACTGCACTCCAGCCTGGGAGACAGAGTGATACCCTGTCTCATAAAATAATAAATAAATGAATAAAGTTAATAAGAATAAATCTACCCTGCGCTCACAAGAGGTACAGCTGGCATCATTGTTCTTGCCACCAGACCATAAACATCTTGAAGGCAAAGCACAAGTTTGTTGTATTATAGTCATGTCCCCAGAATCTATTATAGTCTCTGACATATATTAAATGCTCAATAAATATATGATGCAATCATTGATTCATTAATTCACTTATTCATTTAACAAATATTGAGCTTCTGCTATGTGCCAGACTTTATGTTAGATGATGGATAGATACAGCAGTACAGGCAACCTTCTTGTCCTCAAGGAGCTTACATTCTGGTGGGAGAAGACAAGAAATAAGCAACTTTGAAATAATACGTCAGGTAATTACACGAAAAAGCATTTAAAAAGGATAAGCAGAATAAAAAATATTGGGTTTAGGGAAGGTTGCTATTTTGATCAAAGGTCTCTCTAATAAGGAAAACTTTGAAAAGAAACCTGAGGCTGGGTTCAATGGTTCATCCCTGTAATCTCAGCACTTTGGGAGGCTGAAGTGGACAGACTACATGAGGTCAGGAGTTCGAGACCAGCCTAGCCAACATGGAAAAACCCCATCTCTACTAAAAATACAAAAGTTAGCCGGGCATGGTGGTGGGCACCTGTAGTCCCAGCTACTTGGGAGGCTGAAGCAGGAGAATCGCTAGAACCCTGGAGGTGTAGGTTGCAGTGAGTGGAGATCATGACACTGCACTCCAGCCTCAGCAACAGAGCAAGACTCTGTCTCAAAAAAAGAAAGAAAGAGAGAGAGAGAGAGAGAGAAAGAAAGAAAGAAAGAAAGAAAGAAAGAAAGAAAGAAAGAAAGAAAGAAAGAAAAAGAAAAGAAAGAAAAGAAAAGAAAAGAAAAAAAAGAAACCTGAAGGAAGTACAGGGGGTGATCCAGATGGATATCTAGGATAAGTGCAAAGGGCTTGAGGCAGGGGAGAATTTGGCGAGGGGATTAGAGTGCCACAGTGCCTCTCTTAAAAGAGAAAGAAAAAGTGCCTCTCAAACAAGGAGAGAAAGTGTACACCTGGTTCTGTGGAGACAACAAATATTCCTACTTATACTGTTTTGGGGACAAAGTCAAACAGCAATAGTATATAGAAATAGTATGTATAATCAAATAGAGCTACCCAGCATTTGAGATGGGGCATCCCTTCTTGGAGTGCAGAAATAGGAAAATATGACTTGACTGACAGGGAAGAAGAGTAGAAAGAGTCTCTCTTTTTCATATTAAAGCCTGTATATTACACTAAATTCAACCCCTGGAGGATATTAACTATTTATGAAAGCCAAATATATGCTCTTAACCTATGACACTTGAATTCTGAGCAAGAGGGTGTTACTGCTCTATCTTCAAGCCTTGTTTCCCAGGAAAGCAAAAATCACAAAGGAAAGATACAAGGAAAAACAGGAGGCAGTCACAAGCTAACTGTAATGTTTCAGTTTTGTTAGACATACACTTCTTTAAAAAGGAAGTTAAGGGTCTACTTCTGAGGTTTCTATAGCCAATATTATTCATTTACCATTTCTTATGTTACAAAGGCCAATCAAATGTACAAATGAGTAATTATAAACCTGGCCATTAGAGACTAAGAAGTTATTTTCCATGGTTATTCATCTTTATAATAACAAGATTCCATTTATTTTTATTGCTAAAAATACAACTAATAACATCATCAAAATTCAAAAACTTAGATACAAAACATTAAAAATAAAATCCCTGTTGAAATACAGAATAGCTAGGCCATAGTATAATTGTGTGCTTGTAATCTAATCATTGATAGAATCAATACCTCCTGGTTTCCCTGGGCCTTTAGACATCTGAAAGAGTAATCTGCTCGAGGCCTTCACTTCTGGTATATAAGGGAAGAAAAACACTAGAGGGGAAGACATTGCATTTGTGGACAGCCTAAACACAGCCATCAGTGTATCTGGCAAGAGTAAGACATTAGAGTTCATTACTTCAGCATGTGAGTAGAGGGATAGAATCACAAACATACTGAATTACAGCTTCATAAAAATTATGCTTTCATACTGGTAAATTTGAATTGAATTTCAAGCCTAGAGTCAGTAGTTAAAAGAATACAAGTCCAGGTGCCATTAAAAATCTACCAAGCTATTCCACTCAAAACTTCAGGGTGGAGCCACATACACCAGACTGATTGCTTCTCAGCCAATGGTCAGAGGAAATCCATCCCACTCCAAAAGACTAAAAACACTACTTACTTGAAAGAGATTTAAGAGACAAGCAGCTGAGACGTGTGCCATTTTTCGGACATAATGATGAGCTAAGTCACCATATCTGTCTCCAAATGTGAATATTATATAAAAGAGAATAGGGCCATTTGTATTTCGTATTGGCTTCTTCCTCCCCTCTTTCTCTGCCAGAATTCTCTTGCGCTACATTTGCCTTCAGGGTTCAGGGGAGTATCATCACTGTCGTCTGGCCTCTGCATATGAATAGAAGAAGTCGTTTTCCATTTGCTAAATTATGTATGAGCTCAGCTGCTGTTTGGATTTTTTATTGAATAATTTTTACATAAATATTTTATAAGCAACCAGAGGCTATTGGTATTTGACACATTTCAGAAAATTCAAGAATACAATTTAAATTGTCATACGAAAAGAGAAAAGGATCACCATGTCCTTGTTGATGAAACTTTCACACTATACCCTCAGCAGATGAATTTAGACGTGGTTTAAATAGACTGCTTCTTAAATCATGTTTTTTGAATTTAGATAAATTCTCCTTTAATAGGGAAATAAAGAAAATTATAGCACTTTATTTTCTACTTTGACATTCAGTAGTAAGTTGGATTTTTATGTTCTTGGTGCTTTCAGAATGTAGGTTCTGGGCTTTATTCTGAATCTCAAATTTGCTAGTTTATATTGTTTTAAAGACAGTGCACTAGTAGTGGTTTTTATTAATAATAAACTATTATTTTTATTAATAATAAACTGTCTACTATTTTCCATACTCCCTATATTTCACCTAAAATTGAATGTTTGAATTATTTTTAAAATATCAACTGAGTGCGTTCTAGCCATGGTGTGAAATAAAAAAGATGGAGACCAAGAAGTCAAATGCCTTTAGAAACTGACTGAAAAAGGAGGACAAGAGAGAGCTTAAATAAAACACTAATACTGTGGCCGGGTGCGGTGGCTCACGCCTGTAATCCCAGCACTTTGGGACGCTGAGGCGGGTGGATCACAAGGTCAGGAGATCGAGACCATCCTGGCTAACATAGTGAAACCCCGTCTCTACTAAAAATACAAAAAAATTAGCCAGGCGTGGTGGCAGGTGCCTGCAGTCCCAGCTACTTGGGAGGCTGAGGCAGGAGAATGGCGTGAACCCAGGAGGCGGAGTTTACAGTGAGCCAAGATCAGGCCACTGCACTCTAGCCTGGGCGACAAGGCGAGACTCCGTCTCAAAACAACAACAGCAACAAAAACTAATACTATAACTCCATGCAGATTCAGTCACTCACCACTTGCAAAGTCAGATAACAACTACAAGGTGTGGTAGAAGAAAAGTCACTTTATTCCAGAGCTAACAGTGGGGAAATGGCCATGGCTCTGAAACGGGAAAGTTTCCCTTGTCCCCCATCATGGGGTGTGCGACAGGGGGAGTGGCTCGCTTTTCAGTGCCCCGCTGCTCAAACCTCTAGGGAAGCATGCAGACAGGCAGGCTGGGAGCTCCAACCCCATGGTAGCACTTAGGGATGGATGTTTACAGCTTCCGAGGCCCCAGTGGGCCTGTGATACCTCGTGCTCTTAGTTTTGCCATCTATAGGCAGCTTGCGTTAACCAGCTCAATTAGACCCTCTCTACCTTATCGCAAGGACACAGGGCTTTCTGTATCTCGGGTTCTTGCCTTGGTGTACCAGAAGAATCGGATCACACCTGGGCTTGGAGAATGAGTGCAAGGTTTTATTGAGTGGAGGTAGCTCTCAGCAAATGGAGGAAGTCAGAAGTGGATGGAGTGTGAAGGTTTTCCCCTGAAGTTGGGCCACTCAGCAGCCCAGGCTCTCTTCCGACCACCCCAGCTAAACTCCATGTCCCACTGGGTCGATGGCCTGCTGGCATGCCGGTTTCTCCACATCCTCTCAACATCCAGCCGCTTGTGTGTTCTGCTGTGTTTCTCTCCACGTCCAGCCGCTTGTGTGTTCCTGCTAGGGTCTTGGGATTTTTATAGGCACAGGATGTGGGCATGGCAGGCCAGGGTGGTCTTGGAAAATGCAACCTTTGGGCACAAAGGCAGGAGTGCCTGTCCTCACCTAGGTCCGTGGGCACAGGCCTGAGGGTGGAGCCCTAGCCAGGGACCCGCTTTTCTCTACCCAGCACGTCCCTGTCCCCCTCCCATAACAGCTTCATGCCTTAGAGAAACCATTTCAAATTTTGGACAGAATGCAATGGCTTAAAAAGGAAAGCTTGGTAGAGGGAGAATGCAGGAGGGGTGAGAAGGTGCAGGTCTACGTGACTTGCACCAATGACTTGTCTTGAGTTATTGCCCCCTCTGGTGAATGGGCTGGGGCATCCTGGCATAATCAGGTTGTAAATTAACTGCAATCCTGAGGTGATCTCCTCGTGGGGAAAAATTCTATAGGTGCTTTGATTGTTTTAAGATTCAGTCCCTGGAACTTCTAAGCAAATATATAATTAGATAAGGATGACATTGTACCTGGCGGAAGGAAAGAGAGCAAAGGTCATATTTCATTTGTAAGAAGTTAAACATAAAGTAAGCAAGGAGGAAAAAGAAAAAGTGTGATGGTTAATATTAGGTGTCAACTTGTCTGGATTAGAGATGCCTAAATGGCTGGTAAAGTGCTGTTCATGGGTGCGTCTGTAAGGGTGTTGCCAGGGGAGATTGACATGAGTCAGTGGACTGGGAGAGAAAGACCCATCCTCATTGTGGGTGGGCACCATTCAATTGGCTGCCAGTGCAGCTGGAACATAGCAGGAAGATGAAGGGGAATAACCACCTTGCTGCTGAGTCTTTCCACTCTCTCTCTTCTCCTGCTGGACACTTGGCTTCCTCTCCTCCCATCCTCAGACTTCACACTCCAGGTTCTTCAGTCTTTGAACTCTGTAACTTGTGCCAAAAGCCTTGCAGGGCTTCCAGGCCTTCAGACTGAAGGCTGCACTGTCAGTTTCCCTGGTGCTGAAGCTTTTGGACTTGAACTGAGTCACTACCAGTTTCTGTCTTTCATCAGCTTGCAGATAGCCTATTGTAGGACTTTGCCTTGTAATCATGGGAGTCAATTCTCCCTAATAAACTGTCTTTTATATATACATACAACCTATCAATTCTGTCCCTCTAGAAAACCCCAACTAATACAGAAAGAAACAAAACAATATTTAAAAATAGGGCACTCATTACAACTCCCCACTGTCAAATTCCATTCCATTTCTGTGGAACATGGGCGACGTGTTCATTCTGCCTACTTCCTGCTGAACGAGGATGTAGTTAAAGGACATTGTAATGGAACTGATCTACTGGAATTGGAAATATTCTCACGTACCTGGGCTCACAGATGAAAACTGTTGGAGATTTGCAAGTCTCTGGAAGAGTTCATCTTGCATTCCCATGCAGAATGTACAGCAGTAGAATCTGCATCAAAGAAGTATGCCTATTCCTGCAATTATGGTCAAGGTCACAAGTAACTTTTCCCACCAGGATGGTTCTGATCCAAACCAGGGCACAAACCATTGATCTGGTGACAATGTGCGGTCAGACATAGCTTTAATTTGTTTATGCATATCTTGCAGGGCTAATGAGACATTCCCTGAGTTGTCTAGGATGTATATACACTACTCAGGTTTTCAATAGTTTTGGGGTAACAGGTGGCTTTTAGTGACATGAAAAGTTTTAATGGCCATTTCTGAGATTTGGAGCACCTGTCACCCAAGCAATGTATACTGTACCCAATGTATAGTCTTTTATACCTCACCCCACTCCCACACTTCCCTCCGAGTCCCCAAAGTCCATGATATCATTCTTATGCCTTTGCATCCTCATAGCTTAGCTCCCATTTATAAATGAGAACACAGAATGTTTGGTTTTCCATTTCTGAGTTACTTCGCTTAGAATAATGGTCTCCAACTCCATCCAGGTTGCTGCAAATGTCATTATTTTGTTCCTTTTTATGGCTGAGTAGTATTTCATGGTTATATATATTGCATTTTCTTTATCCACTCATTGGTTGATGGGGATTTAGCCTGGTTCCATATTTTGGCAACTGAGATTTGCCCTGCTATAAACATGCATGTGCAGGTGCAGGTGTCTTTTTCATATAATGACTTATTTTCCTCTGGGTAGATAGATACCCAGTCATGGGATTACTGGATTTAATGGTAGTTCTACTTTCAGTTCTTTAAGGAATCTCCACAGTGTTTTCCACAGTGGTTCTACTAGTTTACATTTTCACCAGCAGTGTAGAAGTGTTCCCTTTTCACCACATCCACACCAATATCTGTTATTTTTTTATTTTTTAATTATGGCCATTCTTGCAAGAGTAAGGTGGTATCTCCTTGTGATTTTAATTTGCATTTCCCTGATAATTAGTGATGCTAAGCATTTTTCATATGGTTGTTGACCATTTGTATATCTTCTTTTGAGAATTATATAATCATGTACTTTTTGATGCAATTATGTGTTTTTTTCTTGCTGATTTGTTTGAGTTCCTTGTTGATTCTGGATATTAGTCCTTTGTTGTATGCGTAGTTTTCAAATATTTTCTCCCTTTTGTGGGTTGACTGATTGCTGATTATTTTTTGTTGTTGTTGTGCAGAAGCTGTTTAATTTAATTAGAACTTATTTATCAATTTTTGTTTTGTTGAATTATCTTTTGAGTTCTTGGTCATGAAATTTTTTCCTAAGCCAATGTCTAAAAGAGTTTTTCCGATGGTATCTTCTAGAATTTTTATGGTGTCATGTATTAGATTTAAGTCTTTGACCCATCTTGAGTTGGTTTTTGTATAAGGTGACAGATGAGGATCCAGTTTCATTCTTCTACCTGTGGCTTGCCAATTAACCCAACACCATTTGTTTAATAGAGTGTCCTTTTCCTACTTTACACTTTTGTTTGCTTTGTCAAAGGTCAGTTAGCTGTAAGTATTTGGCTATATTTTGGGGTGCTCTATTCTATTCCATTGGTCTATGTGCCTATTTTTTACCAGAACCGTGCTGTTTGAACAAGTCCAGATTTGTTCTTCTTCCTTAAGATTTCTTTGGCTATGCAGGCTCTTTTTTGGTTTCATATGAATTTTAGAATTGTTTTTCCTAGTTCTGTGAAGAATCGTAATGGCACTTTGATGGGAATTGCATTGAAATCTGTAGATTATTTTTGGCAGTATGGTCATGTTCACAATATTGATTCTACCCATCCATGAGCATGGGATGTGTTTCTATTTGTATCCTGAAATGTTATTGAATTCATTTATCAGATCTAGGAGCTTTTTGGGTGGATCTTAGAGTTTTCTAGGTATACAATCATACGTAGATCTAAATCATATCATCGGTGAACAGCAACAGTTTGACTTCCTCTTTACCAATTTGGATGCCCTTTATTACTTTCTCTTGTCTGATTGCTCTGGCTAGGACTTCCAGTTCTATGTTGAATAGAAGTGGCGAAAGTGGGCATCCTTGTCTTGCTCCAGTTCTCAAGGGGAATGCGTTTAACTTTTCCCCATTCAGTATAAGGTTGGCTGTGGGTTTGTCATGAATGGCTTTTATTACCTTGAGGTATGTCCCTCCTATGCCAAATTTGCTGAGGGTTTTAATCATATAGTGATGCTCAATTTTGTCAAATGCTTTTTGTATGTCTATTGAGATGACCATACAGTTTTTGTTTTTAATTGTTTACATATCATATTTATTGACTTGCATATGTTAAATCATCTCTGCCTCCATAGGATGAAACCACTTGATCATGATGTACTTTCTTTTCGATGTGCTGTTGGATTTAGTTAGCTAGTTTTTTTGTTGAGGATTTTTGCATCTGTGTTCGTCGGGGATATTGGTCTGTAGTTTTCTTTTTTATGTCCTTTCCTGATTTTGGAATTAGGGTTATATTGGCTTCATAGAATAATTTAGGGAGAATTTCTTCTTTCTCTATGTTTTGGAATAGTTTCAGTAAGATTGGTATCAATCCTCCTTTGAATGTCTGATGGAATTCAGCTGTGAATTCATCTGGTCCTGGACTTTTTTTGTTGGCAGTTTCTTAAATTACTGTTTCAATCTCTCTTGTTATTGGTCTGCTCAGAGTTTCTATTTCTTCCTTATTTAATCTAGAGGGTTGTATATTTCCAGGAATTTATCCACCTCCTCTAGATTTTCTAGTTTGTGCATGTAATGGTGTTCATAGTAGCCTTGAAATGTCTTTTGTATTTTTGTGGTATGTTATAATATCTCCTATTTCATTTCCAACTGAGCTTCTTTAGACCTTCTCTCTTCTTTCCTTGGTTAATCTTACTAATGGTCTTGCTAATGGTCAATTTTGTTTATATTTTCAAGGAACCAGCTTTTTGTTTTATTTGTATTTTGTAATTTTTTGTCTCTTTCAATTTCATTTAGTTCTGCTCTGATCTTTGTTATTTCTTTTCTTCTGCTGGGTTTGGGTTTGGTTTCTCTTTGTTTCTCTAGCTCCTTGAGGTGTGATCTTAGATTGTCTATTTGCACTCTCTCAGACTTTTTGACATAAACATTTAATGCTATAAACTTTCCTCTTAGCACCACTTTTTGTATATTTCAGAGGTTTTGGTAAGTTGTGTCACTATTATTCAGCTCAAATAATTTTTTAATTTTCATCTTGATTTGATTGTTGACCCAAAGATCATTCAAGAGCTGATTATTTAATTTCCATGTATTTGCATAGTTTTGAGGGTTCCTTTTGGAGTTAATTTCCAGTTTCATTCCACTGTGGTCTGAGAGGATACCTGATACAATTTCAGTTTTCTTAAATTTATTGAGACTTGTTTTGTGACCTATCAGGTGGTCTATCTTCGAGAATGCTCCATGTATTGATGAAACTAATGTATATTCTGCAGTTGTTGTGTAGAATGCTCTGTAAATAACTGTTAAGTTCATTTCTCTAGGGTATAGTTTAAGTCCATTGTTACTTTGTTGACTTTCTGTCTTGATGACCTGTCTAGTGCCATCATTGGAGTATCAAAATCCCCCACTATTATTGTGTTGCTATCTATTTCATTTCTTAGCACTAGTAGTAATTGTTTTATAAATTAAAGAGCTCCAGTGTTAGGTGCATATATATTTAGGGTTGTAATATCTTCCTGTGGGACTAATCCTCTTATCATTATATAATGTCCTTCTTTGTCTTTTTTTACTGTTGTTACTTTAAAGTCCGTTTTGTCTAATAAAAGAATAGCTACTCCTGCTTGCTTTTGGTTTCCATTAGTGTGCAACATTCTTTCCCATCCCTTTACCTTGAGTTTATGTGCATCCTTACATGTTAGGAGAGTCTCTTGAAGACAGCAGGTATTTAGTTTGTGATTTTTTTTAATCCACTCTGCCATTCTGTATCTTTTAAATGGAGCATTTAGGCCATTTACATTCAACATAAATATTGAGATATGAGGTACTGTTTCACTCATTACGTTGTTACCTAGATACTTTTTGTTGTGTTTTTGTTTTATAGGTGTGTTTTTATTTTATTTTATTTTATTTTATGTTCCAGGATACATGTGCAGGACATGCAGGTTTGTTACATAGGTAAATGTGTGTCATAGTGGTTTTCTGCACCTATCAACCTATCACCTAGGTATTAAGCCCCACGTGTGTTAGCTATTTATCCTGATGCTCTCCCACTCCTCCACCCCCTAAAAGGCCCCAGTATGTGTTGTTCCCCTCCCTGTGTCCATGTGTTCTCATTGGTCAGCTCCCAATTATAAGTAAGAACATGCAGTGTTTGTTTTTCTGTTCCTGCATTAGTTTGTTGAGGATATTGGCTTCCACCTCCATCCATGTCCCTGCAAAGGACATGATCTTATTCCTTTTAATGGCTGTATAGTATTCCATGGTGTATATGTACCACATTTTCTTTATCCAGTCTATCATTGGTGGGCATTTGGGTTGATTACATGTCTTTGCTATTGTGAATAGTGCTGCAATGAACATACACCTGCACGTGTCTTTATAATAGAATGTTTTATATTCCTCTGGGTATATATTCCTCTGGTAATGGGATTGCTGGGTCAAATGGAATTTCTAGTTCTAGGTCTTTCAGGAATTGCCACGCTGCCTTCCACAATGGTTGAACTAATTAATTTACATTCTCACCAACAGTGTAAAAGCGTTCCTATTTCTCCACAGTATTGCCAGCATCTGTTGTTTCTTGACTTCTTAATAATTGCTATTCTGATTGGCATGAGATGGTATCTCATTGTGGTTTTGATTTGCATTTCTCTACTGATCAGTGATGTTGAGCTCTTTTTCATGTTTCTTTGGCTGTATGAATGTCTTCTTTTGAGAAGTGTCTGTTCATATCCTTTGCCCACTTTTTGATGGCATTATTTTTTTTCTTGTAAATTTGTTTAAGTTCCTTGTAGATGCTAACTGTTAGATCTTTGTCAGATAGATAGATTGCAAAAATTTTCTCCTATTCATTTGTAGGTTGTCTGTTCACTCTGATGATAGTTTCTTTTGCTCTGCAGAAGCTCTTTAGTTTAATTAGATCCCATTTGTCAATTTTTGCTTTTGTTGTAATTGCTTTTAACATTTTCATCATGAAATCTTTGCCCATGGGTTGGCAGGCTTTTCTATAGTCCTTTCCCAGTGTCCCTGAGCCCAGGAGAGGCCCAGAGTACAGCATCCTACCCATCATCATGGTAGCCAGGGCAAGAGGTTTGTAGCACATAACCAGTGAGTTCCATTAGGAACATGTCAGTTAAGGCTGGGTCACTGGGACCAATTTATTGCAAACAAGTCCCTTTTCTATAGAACTATGGTATGTTGACATTATTCTAAGGGAATCCAACCCACGCCTCCAGCACTATTTGACTCCAGTCTAGGGTATGATTCCACTGCTCCCAGAAGAAGGCAGCTATCTGACTTAAGTGTACGGTTGATGCTGTCAGCCATAAAAAGTCATTCCAGATTTGAAGAAACTCATTCTTAGAGTGAGAGTACTGGGGCTTTATATCTTGGATATTCATTTCTTTGTCCAGTAGAGGGATGAGCAATGCTATTCCCTTTTCTTATATTACATTTCCATTAGAAAGGCTTTCCATGTCCAGATTCATTGAGAGTCAAGGGCCATGGGTTATGTCTTTTCTGGTAACACTTGATATCTGTGCCCCTAATCTACTCCTTAAGGTCTTCTATGAAGGCTTGCAAGTGTAAGTGTGGCCAGTCACTTCCCTGTGTAGGTGAGACTTACCAGGGCAGGCCCAGGCTGCTAGAGAAAGGCAACAGGCCACAGATTATCTGCATACTGTTGTGCCCATTGTAGGAAAAGGTTAGTGGTGGCAGCAGTAGACAAAATAATAAATTTAAAATTGAAGGCACTAACAAGGGTTTCATTCTATAGGAAATTACCCAAAAAAATGTTACTTCTCTACAGAGTTTTTCTTAAGTAGTAGTTTTAAGTCTTATTTTGGTTTACATGCCCAAGCAGGCTCCTTTGCATGGTCAGGCCAGGGTGGGGCTGCCTTTGAGAGTTATGGACCCATAGTTTTACTCCAGACAGCTTGACTGATGAATGAGTGGTCAGTAGCACATCATGGGGTCCAGTCCACTCTTCAGCCAGTTTTTGATCCAATCTTGTTTTTTTCAGGACTTTAGCGGCACCTTTTCTCCTGGTTGGAGCAAGTGAAGGGGCTCATCCATGGGGTAAGCAGACCTGGAGAGAGGAAGCTGATGCATAGTCAGTAATGTTTGTTACTGCTGCTGCATGTATTGCCTAATTCTGGACTCACTTAAAAAATCCAAAGGCAGCATCCCTGGCAAAGGGACCTAGAAGTGTCTCCCATATATAATTTCAAAAGGATTTCATCCAAGCCCACTTTGGGGTGCTACCCCGATCAAAGCAAAGCAATATCCAAAAAGTTCATCCCAGCTTGGATCAGTCTTCTGGCAGAGTTTGGCTATTGTCTTCTTTAAGGTGTCGTTCATCTTCTCTGTTTTTCCCATCTATTGTGGTCTCCATGATGAATCCAATTTCCATTTAATCTATAATGCTTGACTTACCTTCTGGGTAACTCCTGAAATAATGGAAGGACTTGTAGCTCTATATAGTGCCTGGGAGTCCAAATCATATTACCTACTTCAGCAATGCTTTGGCTACATCTGTAGCCCTCTGAGATTTTGTGGGGTATGCCTCAACACATCCAAAAATGGTGTCTACAAATACCAAAAGAAATCTGCAATTTCCACTGGCCATGGGCATTTGAATGAAGTCTATCTGCCATTCCTCAAAAAAGCATATCCATTTGTATTTCATCCTCTGTTGGAGGGACTGCATTCAGTCTTGGAAATATTCTCAGCACATAAAACACATCCTTGTGTTATTCTGTGAATAGTTTTCTGGAAGTGTGTGGGCTTCTGAGTAGAATCACACTAGGTAAGCAAAAGCATCTCTTATGTAGATGTCTTAAAATTAAATAAACCATGGCCTTAGGGAGTAGATTTGTTCCATAAGCATCAGTTTTCCTAGGTCTGTTTTATCAAACTCCCAGTCCTGCATGTACTTTTTGTCTTGCTCCATGGTCCAATTGCTAGAGAAATAGGCTATGAGTTGTGGAATATCTACTAGCCTTTGGATCAGCACAGCCAGACTATGCCTTGTTTCTCATGGATGTAGAGTTTGAACTTCTAGGGGTCCATCAATCCCAACACTAGGGCTGATATCAGTTTTTCTTTGTTGGCATAAAATGTCTGTTGACATTCATCTGTCCAGGGAAGGGGCTCTGATTTCCATCTTTTTAAAGCTTCATAAAATGGTTTAGCCATTAGCTCCAAATTAGAAATCCAAATTTGACAGAAGCTAGCCATTCCTAGGAATCCTTGCAATTGCCTTCTATTTCCTGGAGCTTTGATGGCTGCTATTGCCTGCTTTCAGTTGGTCATTGGCTTCATTTGTCCTGCCTCAACCCAAGCCAAGATAGGTTACTTTTCATTTGAGGTTTGGGCCTTCTGTGGGGATACCTTATATCCACATTGGTCAGATGCTTTAGGACTAGAATATTATTGGACAAGCATTATTCAGAATCATGGCTTGATCTAAGTAAGTCGTCTATACATTGTAGCAGAACTCCTTCATCTAGTTATATGCACCTCAAGTCTTTTTCCAATATTTCCCCAAAGATAGTGGGTGAATTTTTGAGTTCTTAAGGCAGTATCATCCAATAATATTTAAGGGTTGCTTTGGTCTCTGGGCTCTGCCATTCAAAGGGAAATAATTGCTGGGCTTTCTCCTCAATCAGGATGCAGAAAAAGATGTCTTAGATATAACACTGAAAACTACCTGTAGTTTTTGGGTATAAAAGTTAATAAGATATATGGGTTAGGCACTGTTGGATTATTAATAGCCCTCAAGTTCTGGACAAACTGATAATTCATCACAGTGCAGCTTTTTCACAAACAGGATAGGAGGGCTATGTAGGGACCTACAAGAATGAATCAGTTTATTTTTCAAAAATTTTTGTAGAACAGGTTGTATTCCTTCTAAGTCTTCTTCTTCTTCTTCTTTTTTTTTAATAGATATTGTTTTCTCCAGGCACCCTATCCCCCTCTTTTATTTATATATGCATTGGGTGTGTGTTTTTGGCTTTTCCCTGTATCCCATCTGCCCAAAAGCAATTATTCAGTCTTTTATAGATTTCTGGGGGAAAGGCTTCTTCTTCCCCTTTCTCAGAGTAAGTGAGCAGCATTTGTAGTCACAGCACCTATTCCAGCAGGACCCATAAGCACAATTGCTGCTTCTCTAGGGGAAGAATAACTTAAGCATTTAATTTACATAGCAGGTCCCATCCCAACAGGGGGATTAGGCAGTCTGGTATATAGAGAAAGCTGTGTCTTAGTTCCAGGCCTCCCAGTTTGTACTCTAGAGGTCGTAAGAAAGTTTTTTGTTGTATCCCTCCTGCAACTCCCATTATAGGTACCATTATTTTGGTGCTTTTTGCTTCTGGGGTGTTAAGAACGGAGTGAGTAGCACCTGTGTCAACCAGGAAATGGATTAGCTTGTTCCCCATTGTCATTTACACCTGGAGCTCCTGTGGGGAAATTTTAATTGGTTCCAAGAGATTTAAGGGAGCCTCCAGGCATCCCTATTTGTTGTCAGGGCCACAGCTTTGTCCTGTCATTTATTTGCCTGAGACCCCTTGGGTGGATTCTGCTTTTCTTTGTCCGCCTGGCCCCTTTACTTCTGGGCAGCTATCTTTTCCAATGGCCTTCCTCTATGCAGTAGGCACATTGGTTGTGACCCAGAGGCTTGCCCTGGTTTCTCAGGTATGGAGGCTTTCCTGCCTATGACACATGTGGTGTCAGGCTTTTGTTTATTCTTTTCCCTACCACTGAATACTTTGAAAGTAACATCCACCAACTGGGGATGAGTCATTCGCAGCGCAGCATCCCATTTTTCTAACTTTCGCTTTATATCTGGAATGTTCTGTTGAATGGAAATCAAGTTCACTTGTCTTGAATTGTCAGTCTTCCAGGTTTATATCAACATATCTGTGGAAGGCTTGGTAAGTACATTCTGAGAATTCAGAGGGATCCTCATTTGTCTTTTGGATGACTGGATTTTGCTTAAATTCTTTTGTTTGAGCAATCCTCTCTTGAGTCCAACCAAGATGTGTGCCTAGTAATGTGCCAGACAGGCCATATTCCCCATTCACTTGGGATCCCCGTCAGGGCTTGTGCCAGGAATAGCCCCTGTGGGATTAGGGGTACTATTTGGATTAGCCTCATAGAGGCACCAAGCTTCCTCATTTGCCTTTTCCATTACTAGTCTCCTTTTATCTGCAGCTAGACCATGTTAAAAAGGACCCATACATCTGCTCAAATGGGCTGATGGGTGGCAAAAATAGATTCAAAGAGGTTCATCATTTTCAGAGGGTCCTCTCTATAAGGGAGGTTGAAACTCTTCCAATTCAATAAATCAGATGTTGAAAATGGGCTGTAAGTCCAACAGCATCCAGTAGGCTGCCCATATTCATCCAAACTACCCACAGGAATTAGCCTGAGTGGGAACTGCCCTGCTCCATCTGTGTCATTGCCCTGTCCAAATCAGGTGCCCTGTTGGGTCTTAGAGGAGGTGATCATTCCAATTCCCTCATCGTACTGTGGAGGGACAGTGGCCCCTCCTTCTAGACATGGCTCCGTTGTGAGTATTTTGATGTTTTAGAAAGGATGACCCATTCAGGGGTATGGTAGAAACTGTTCCCCTTCAAGACTAGATCCCTGGATTGAGTAGGCAAGAAAAGTAAAGAAAGATAATTAAGGGTCCAAGCATAAATGTCACACACTCACACAGTCACAATCCCAAGTGGTGTACTCTCAAACATATGCCCACTTAAGGGGCTGGGTACAGAGTCCACAGCTTCATCTCAATTTCAAATGGCTCCACAAGTAGACGAGTATAAACACAGCAAAGCTCAGGTAGCATCATAAATACAAACAGCATACAAATACAAATAAATACAAAGAGCCCAAATGATGCTACCAGCAGCTAAGTCTGACAAGAGCGACCCCAAGTAGCATTTAAAGAAACAGAAGAAAGCCAGGTGCACTCTGGCCAACTTACCCTATTCTGAAGTCTGTCAACTTCCTCAGATGCCACTTTCTTGGCACCAGTGAAGCATAAGGGGCAGCCAGCACCACAGCAGGAAGAAAAGGGAGGTTTCTCAAGACAAAAGCATCTCAGCAGCTTCAGGGAAACTCCCTAGAGTCTCAGCCACAGAGTTAGCTAGACACGAGCAGCTAGTGGTCACAGATGGCAATTTGCCCCATCCAGTAGAAACCAGACCAGCAGGCTTAGACTGCTCAGAACACACAGCACTTCCCACGTGGGCCAACAAAACTCACAACCAAATGCAGGTTCAGTTACTTGTTGTTTACAAATTCAAATACCAAGGATGAGGCGGGTGGAAGGAAAGTGACTTTATTTCAGGGCTAGCAGTGGGGAAATGGCCAAAGCTTTATGCCTTAAAGAAACCATTCCAAACTTTGGGCAGAATACAAGGACTTCAAAAGGGAAGCTTGGTATGAGGGGAATGCAGGAGGAATGAGGAGGTGCCAGTCTACGTGACTTGCTCCAATGACTTATCCTGAGTTATTGCCCAATCTGCTGAATGGGTTGGTGCCATCCAAGGCACAGTTGCGTTGTAAATTAACTGCAGCCTGCAGGTAATCTCCTGGTGGGGAGAATTCTATAGGTGCCTGGATTGTTTTAAGATTCAGTCCATGAATTATAAAGCAAGCATATAATTAGATAAGGGGGACATTGTGTCTGGTGGTAAGAAAGAGCAAAGATTATTGCTCATTTTAAAGAAGTTAAACACAAAGTAAACAAGGAAGAAAAAGAAAGAAAGAAAAAGAAAGAAAGAAAGAAAGAAGAAAGAAAGAAAGAAAGAAAGAAAGAAAGAAAGAAAGACAGGCAAAGAAAGAAAGAAAGAAAGAAAGACAGGCAAAGAAAGAAAGAGAAAGAAAGGCAAAGAAAGAAAGAAAGAAAGAGAAAGAAAGAAAGAAAGAAAGAAAGAAAGAAAGAAAGGAAAGAAGGAAAGAAAGAAAGAAGGAAAGAAAGAAAGAAAGAAGGAAGGAAGGAAGGAAGGAAGGGTTAAAAATAGGGTACTTAATTATAATATTTCAAGCCTGGGAGAAACTGATGCAAGGGCAGAAATAGAGACACCAGGAGAAGACTTCACTTGTGGGAGAGTTGATGATATGAGGTGCTGCTTGTGGAGTGCACATGACATGTTCAGCAAGTGCTTGGTAACACAGGCCCAAAGCCCTGAATTGTGGAATCAATAAATGAATGAATGAAGCACTCAGATCAAACAAACATTCATATTATAAACAAATCATGTTTACATTTACTGCCAATACTGGGATCACTTTGTATGTCACAAATACTTTATCTCACCTTGAAGATTAGCTAATAAACTTGTACTATTTTTACTTTCCAGAGCTGAGCATGTAAAAATGTGAAATATTTCAGTACAAATTATGACAATACATCCAATATATGATTAACCAATTGCTTTGGATTGATAGCCTGGCACCTCTCAAAATTTAAAGTATGGGAAGTGTTGGAGAAATAGATTTGAGGCTGTACTTTAATAAAAACAAACAAACAACCCCACCACTGTTGCTGTTGCCATGAGGCAGTAAAAGCCAGGGAGCCATCTTCACTTAAACCACTGCTGCTGCTACTTTGGAATCAAAATCTACCCTGCATCTGCTGCTGCCACCTCATCAGCAAAATGTAAATGTCACACAGAACTCATTCCCTATGATTGCTCACTTCCAAACTGAAGTCTCCCTTGGAGTCATCTAATTAGTGGTTAGTAGGTAATATGTCTGCATCCCAGTTACAAGGAAGCTGTAATTTATGTTCTGGCTTTTATGTTTCCTGGTTCCTGAGTCTCCTTTGTTGCCTATGAGACCCAGCATTCAAACAAGGTCCTCCTGATGACCTCTGAGCTTCCATGATGATCCCTGAGTCACAACTTGTCCCAAGAGCCCAAGTTCCCAGGACTGAGATAGTAGTTTGAGCAGTACTGTTCTGTTCTCGGTAATTTATTGCCCTAGAAGTTGGAGTACTGGCTTTTAGATAATCCTACTGCCTGGGGTTCTGCTAACACACCTAGCTCTGGCCAGTTCCCTTCCTATTTGCCTGTGATGCCTCTGCACCCAAAGGCATAAAGTAAATGTGCAATAAATGTTGAATAAAAAATCAAAAACTTTTCCACCAATGGAAAAAACTTCATAGATAGCAACTACATATCTTCCCAATTCCTTTATATTGAACTTTGTTCTGCATTCAGAATCCTGATACCTCTCATACAGAACTGCAAGCCTGCTGTGCAGCTTGAACAATGTATTTCTCCACCTGCTACCGCCATAGTTGCTCCAGCAGTCACTGTGGAGTTCTGATCAGTAAGCAACAACATGGAAAGGGTCCCAGGTCGGGGAGAACAACTGTTTCAAGAGACAGCTAATCATAAACAACCCACTGGCACAACTATCTTACTCTGCATGTAGTCCCAGCAGCACTATCTTATAAAACTTTCCTCCAGCCCATGCCTGTTTGCAGATAGCCCCTTCTCTGCTGTGCTGCCCATTGCTTCCTTGCAATGTACTTTCCCTCTAATAAATCTGCCTTTCTTTACCTACAACTGTCTTGGTAAATTATTTTACCATGACACCAGCCCCAGGCAGTCACACCCATGGTATTTTGGTGGCCTGTATGGTGAGTGCTCTGGGACTGCTCCCCTACTCTCTCCCTTTCCTCTCCTCCAATTCCAGCCTTTCAGTGGACAGTGTCCAAGCCCGGAGAAAATTGAAGATTCACATGGTAAGACCTCTGACTGCTGAAGCCCAATTAGGTGAGTGTTCAGCGTTAGCTTTCCTTTTCAGTCTTCCCATGAACAAACTCTAGTATCCCTCTGGCAATTGATGGCCACTGATCAGGGCACCTCCTGGGATAGGCTGAAGGTCAAGCAGTGAACAGGTTTGGCAGCCTTGCTCAGAAGGAAAGAAGGCTCTTTCCTATCCTTTCTGGTCAAAAGTCTCCATTCCCTATGTGTAGCACAATAGGCAGCAGAAGCTTGACCAAGGCAAACCCACACATGTTTTGGGGGAACTAAGACCCCCTCTTTCTTACTCTAATTTCTCCCACAAAGACAGTGAGCCACCTGCTCCAAACATCTTAAGCCAGCTGATCCAAAACAGCACTGGGACAGTGAGTCTTCCCTCAGCCTCTTCCCCTCATACTTGGATTGAACACCCAGAGTAACTTGTACCTTCGCTGGCCACCCAGGATGATTTGTACCTGGACTGACCTTGGATCACTCACCCAGTGTTCATCCACCATAAGGCCCTAGCGCCAGGAGATCCTTTCCAATCGGTGGGATGCCCCTTTGGAAAGTGCATCTCAGAGTCCCTCAGCAGACGTGAGTGGAACCCTTTTCACTTGGCATGATCCCTCAAGAGAAACTGTGGTTCATATCCCTAGTGGATGTTCTTTCCCATCAGTCCCATCATGGGACAAAGTCCTTCCATTCCTCAGAGTCACCCTTGGCTGCATTTTAAAGCATTGGGATAAATTTGACCCTCAAACTCTCAAAAAGAAGTGTATAATTTTCTTGTGTAATACAGCATGGCCCCTATGCAAGAAATCTTGAAATTAGCCCCCTCCGTCTCTTATAACCAGAAGCAGAATAAGAAGGACAGGGCTAAGGAGAAAGAAAAACTCAGGGATAAGAGGCAGGCTGAATTCTTGGTTGCTTTACAAATCCCCAGCCCCCTGTAGGCTGCCTTAGGGACACTACTCTAGGTAACTGCCATCAGTGAAGAAGATCAGGCCACTGGAAGGCAAACTGCTCCAATGGAATAAATGGGAAAAAGCCCCATGTGGCTTGCTCACTCTATCACAATCTTGGTCACTAGAAACAGGACTGTCAGAGAGCCCCTGGGACAGCCCCCAACCCCCAACCCCCAACCCCCAATGGCCTTGAGCTGAAGGGGCTCTCTGCTCCAACTAGCTTCCAAACCAGATGAGGTCATCAACAAGACAAATCCAAGGGCAACTCTGGAGGCAGCAAGTAAAATTTTAAATTTCCCTTTTAGGTTAGCCTACACTGTACTAATCTTCTCTCAGCAACTGTTCTCCAAATCCTGTTGGGTAATGGGGGCAAATGGCACCTCTGCCCTCCAAAAGAAAAAAATTAATACCCCTTTATACTTAAGAAACCAATTACTATTCTTGCACCAGTCCCTTGTATGTCTAAATAACCCACATCCCTTTGGGGCAAAAATATAATTTTCAAGATGGGTGCCTGCTTAAAAATTACCCAACCTCTGAATTCATCTTTCCCTCTACTAGCCCTGTTTCTCCTGGAAAAGCTACCTAAATTTTTAGCCAATATCTTCAACCTAGATAGTCGTACCTCAAAGATTTAAAAATAGCCCACACTTATTCAGATGAATCCTAGCAAGAAATCTAACTGAGCAATCTCTTGGGGGAGGGATAGCTTCTACAGTATGTAGATCACCTCCTTATCTACTCCTCCTTCACAGGACTTGCACAGCAACATGTAATATAAACCATAACTTCCTAACAGAAGAAAAATGACTTTTGTCTAATTCAAGGGTTATAAAGGTAAAGAGGTATTTTTTGTAAGGAGGGTTATATAAAAGAGATTTTCTATGAGAAAGGATCTTGTATGGGAAATTCTTGTCCTAAAGTAAAATGACTGGTTGTTTAAAAAGAGGTATGTTTAGGACAAGTCGGAAAGTCCAAGCATTCATTGTTGGTCTGTGTAAGTTATGACAAAATTTGTGAAAGGAAATTTATAAAAGGAATATTGTATGTAATTACATATAACATTCTCTAAAATTGGTGCCTTATGCTGTGTCTAATTAAATTCAAACACTTTTTCACTGAGTTTAGCTTCCAGGGTATCTAAATTGGCTTCCAATAAGGAAAAACAGACAATTGCAAGAGGTTTTCCTTTGCCTTTTTGGTAACTGATTTAAAAAAGAAAATTTTATCTTCTAGAATTCAGCAGTTTCTTTCAAGTGATGCTGTGAATGAGACCAGTCTCTCCCCGATGATGCCTGCTACCTTTACAAATCTCCCCTGGATTTAGCCAGACACCAGCTTTGCCTTGACATGCTCCTTCTCTTTGATGAGTCCCTTCCTCCAGCAAGATCTAATATCCTAAGTCCCACAATCCAGGACAATGACCCACAGGGTCTCTTTACAGACTAAAAACCATAGGTAGAGTCAGTGCTACACCCACAGTCAGCAGGAAGTAGTTGGAAGATGAAACTTCCACCCCAATGCCAAAGATTTGTCATTGTTTTTCTATTGGGACTTGGGGGTGGGGGGATGTGGAGTCTTAATAAGTAATCAACAACAAGGAAGGGGTCCCAGGTAGGGGAGAATAATTATACCAAAAGACAGCTAGTCACAAACAAACCACTGGCACAATCACCTTACTCTCCACACAGCCCCAGCAGCATGTTCTTGTTCTGTGAATAGCCTATAAAACTTCCCTCCAGCCCCTGCCTCTTCGCAGAAAGCCCCTTCTCTGCTGTGCTGCCCATTGCTTGCTTGCAATATACTTTCCCTCTAATAAATCTGCTTTTTTGTTTTACCCACAACTATCTTGGTAAATTATTTTACTGCCTGCACTGCTGACTCCAGCCAGTGATACCTGTGACAGTCAACTTTTCTGTCTCCTCAATAAACAGAGATCTGGCTGCGCCAACAACATGTAACATAACTTGAGACAAACCATTTAACCATCACAGGGTCAGATTGGTGGCTCACACCTGTAATCTCAGCACTTTGAGAGGCCAAGGTGAGAGCATTGCTTAAGGCCAGGAGTTCAAGACCATTTAATCATCAGAGAACTTGTGTTTCCTCTCTGTAGGACAAGAGCTGACTAGACAATACCCACAGTTACTCTGTTTTACAATCATACAACTCTTTTACACTATATTGAGGCCCAAAAGCCAACATCCCAAAATACAGTGCTTTCACATGCTCAACTAAAGAAGAAGCCTCAAGGTCTCCCTGACTTCTCCTCCATTACACTACCAAAGCCAAGCTGAAATTCCTTTATCTGCCTCAAGTCCTGACCCACCAAAAAGACAATCTTTCTTTTTCTTCCTCTCCATGTAAGACCAAGAAGGTAACCACACCTGAACAGACCCTTTCCCAAGATAATGTCTGCCTACCAGCCTCATTCCAATTCCAAAGAGAATTATTTACAAGTTAATTTTTGTTCCCAGATCCACTCATTCTCCTTAGTAATCCTTTATCGTCCCTCAACAGAATTCCTCTTCTCCCTCTCATAACCTGTTTGGCCAGGATTCCAGTTCCCTGTCTTTCTGTAACCTTAGAATGGTATTAATATATAAGATTCTGATCCCCAATGGGGAGTGAGTAACCACTCTGTTCTCCCTGTATTTACATTTGTAAATTTGTTTGCCTTTTATCAATTAAGTTGCCTTTTGTAAGTTTATTTTTCAGTGAAACTTCAGAGCATGAAAGGGAAAAGTTTTCCCATGGCCCCTACAACAACCTATATATTATCTTACTACAAAATAGAATATGCCTCTTTTTTCCTCTTTAATCTAGTGTGAGGAATCATAACACTCAAACAATATCTTTTTCTTTTAATAAAACTGCTCTACTGCACAGTGGTTCACACCTGTAATCTCAGAATTTGGGAGGCCAAGGAGTGAGGTTTGCTTGAGGCCAAGGAGTTCCAGACCAGCCTGGAAACATAGTGAGACCCCATCTCTAGAAAAAAGTTAAAAATTAGCTGGGTGCGATGGCACACATCTGTAGTTCTAGCTAGCAGGGAGGCTGAAGCAGGAGTTCTAGGCTGCAGTGAGCTATGATTGCGCCACTGCACTCCAACTCAGGAGACAGAGCAAGGCCCTGTTTCTTAAAATTTTAAAAAAACTGCTCTACTGCACTTCAACAAAAGGATGAGCCTAACTACCAAAAAACCCTGTAGCTGTAGTTACACCTTAATACAAGCTCTTGCTTCTTTACTTTTAAGCTGTGAGTCATTGAGCAAGTAATTTAAAATTTCTGAATTCTCTCATGCATGATATATGGATATAAAGCCCCATCTACCTCATGCAGTTCTTGTAAGATTATTTATGTGAAAATACCCAACAAATATGAAAAACATAAAAAAACAAAAATAAGATGATACTAATAGGGCTTGTAGTCATCCATATTTCTGAAACTGCCCCCCAAAATAAAAAAAATAGATAGGAATTGGCTTCCGGTATAAAGTCTCTACTCCTTCTGAGTTCGTGCACATAATCTCCATAAAAGGAAATTACAACATCTAAATTGTAAACCACCTCATTGAAGCTGAGTTAAAGAGCAAGTGGAGCTATATGAGTCACATGATGACTGCTATGCCCCTGTAGATACATATAAGGAGATGAAAGCAGAAAATCTAAATTGGTAACAGAATTTTCATTGAATTCTCTTAATTAGCTCACTCCAGGGGAGTGAGTATAATCCACTTTCCCCATTTCCAGAGGCTTCCCATGTGTCAGGACGCATAATTTTTATTACATGAATTGCTTTACAAATAAGCACAGTGTGAAGCACCAATGCTTTATAAAAACTGCATTAATGCACCAACTTGTTCAGAAGCCAAGAAGAGAATAAGATCACACAGCCTAAAGAGAATTTAATGGGCCCAGCTTGAACATTTTTTCAGCCAACACCATTGAACACCTGTTAACAATCATGAAGAAGTCACAGGGACTATCCAGCATCTAAGTACATTGCACTAAATTCCATACTCCAGCAGTGTTGATTTATTTTCTCCTAAAGTTCCCATCGTTAAACTTTCTCACCAATGAGTAATCCTGGAAAAAACATCTCTCTCCCTATAAGACTCCAAGATGGGCCCAAATGATTTAAGAAAAATTTTATTAAATAGAAATAAAAAGTATTTTGCTTGGAAAGAGACACCATAAGCAAAGTAAAAATAAAGTGATGAATTGGGAGTAAATGCAAATTTGCAACATATATCACACAAAAGGTTAATGTCCCTGATACATAAAGAGCTTCTAAAAATAGGGAACAAAATTTCCATTAGCCTTATAGAAAAATGGGCTACAGCCAAAGGAAAAAAAAAAATGCAAGTGGTTCTCAACTATAAGAAGCAAATGCAAACTTTACTGATACAGCATTTCACACTCTTAGATAGGCAAATCTGCAAAAATTTGAGCAAGTAATCTTTTAGAAAGGCCTAGGGAAATAGAAACATCATATTGATGAATAAATATTCACTGGGAGATAAGCAATGTTATAAACTACAGTCCAATGATTGTCAAACTTTTGGTGCTTATTTAAAAAAAAAAAAGATAAAGCATAACAATTGTTGAAATGGCTATGTATGGGGGAGGGAGGAAATAAGGTAGACTTCTTGAGATATACCTTGTTTTATAGATTTGACTTCAGAAGAATATATTTTACTTAACTATAAAACAAAATAAAATTTAAATAAAATATCTTAAAATAATATAAAATAAATATACCTAAGTGTGTGCCCAGTTGATGGCAAGATAATTCCAAATAATGTTAAAACACACCTGACTCTATAGCCCCAGTGGAATATGTCTCATCAAAAATATGTGCAAAAAGTAAAATAAAATAAAATGTCAAACTCCTTTTAGTTATCATATTGTTAACAGTAATGTAGGCATTGTTACTCAGAGACTATTATGTATAATAGAGCAAGTAATTATTGGATATCTTTAATATTTTTAATTCTATCATTCTCACTGTAATTGATAAGATCCTTGGCACAAGCAAAAGGAAATACAGATAAAAGAAGAGTTACATACAAACATTGTAATCTTGCATTTGAAGTATCAGTTTAAACTCATAATTTATTTTATCTTTTTTTAAAAAGCAGCATAAAAGAAACCATTCCTTAGCCCTGTGCCCTTAAAAGGCCACTCGGATTGTGTTCTCTAAATACCATTCCCCACTGAAAGGAAACAAGGCTCTTTAAAAATGGCTGATCCCAGGTCTGAAGCAGGAAATGCAAAAGATCATGAGGAAACTTCCAAAGACAACTGCAGTCATGTGAAAAGGACTCAGAAGCTAACTGAAAGAGACTCCCACTAGCCAAAGAAGAGATACTTTGGGACTCAATGAGAAGAACAACTGCAATGTATTGAAACACATCAAATATGTTTAGATTCATGAGTTCATAATAATATTCAAAAGAAAAAGAAGGAAAAAAGTGCTGAATTGATTTAAGACGTGCCAGTGAAACCAACTCATTATTTTTAAAATTAGTAAATAAAGAATTCAACCACTTATCCTGCTTTTCTTATATAAACTGTACTACTGGATTACAAAGTAGAAGATGAAGGAAGTTCTCTCTTTATAGAAATATTCTATAATACATTTGAATTCGAACATCACCATTTTGCAATTCCTAATGAAGTAACAGACTGGGTAATGCTTATTGAAAGCTGACAATATCACAAAACAAGAGATAACCGAATATCACGTGCCTCTTAGCTAAAGGACAGAGTAGTTTGGCAATAAATAAATAAACAAACAAATAAAATTTCTAAAAATTGAACTTGAGTCTGATTAAGACTCTGGATCCAACAATGAATTTATAGGAAAAACAAAGAACAGAATAACACGTTTAACAACATGGTAACATTTGCTGATTATCTTTCACAGGAATATAGTCAGCAAAATCAACACTAGGGAAAAACTACAAAACAAACTGATTTCATCAATAAATGGCAAGTGAAAAAAATAAAGAAGAGATGAAACCTAGAAGTTAAAAGAGAGTCAACAAACATACCAACCAATTACCCTGAAGAGGCCTTATATGTAGCCTAATTCAAACAGGGAAAGAAAGTTGGAAATTTGATTACTCATAAATAATTTGTTTCTTGGGTTTTTGATGGGATTTGTCTATTTATTGAGACAGGGCCTTGCTCTGTCGCCCAGGCTGGAGTACAACGGCATGATCACTACTCACTGCTGCCTCAACCTCCCAGCTCAAGTGATCAATCCTTCCACTTTAGCCTCCCAAAATGCTGGGATTAGAGGTGTTAGCCACCACACCCAGCCATGATTGGTAATTGGATAGTAAATAATTATTGTTAATTTGGGGGGGTGGTTACATACTAAAATATTTATAAATAAAATAATATCATTTCTGGGATTTGCCTCAAAATATTGTGAAAGGGAAAACTGAGAAACATAGTGGTGTACTGGTAAATGCTTAACCAGATTGAGTGGAATGAGGGCCTGATTGGTATTATTTGTATCATCTGCTGATTGCCATGGTACAAATACACCCACCATGGCAAATTTCAAGCTATCAGTGTTGGGCAATGATGATTATAGACTACCCTCACAGGTGTTTTACTACAAATTACAAAGAAAATATACAAAGTTTTCCAGAAATAACTTTGGATCCTCTCCCAACTAAAATAATACAGAAAAAGATTTCTAAGAGTAGATCTTCCTATTATATTTGAGATAAATTCTTCCTTGTTTCATACATTCCATGAAAGCATTTCAAAAATCTCTATGGTGTTTTATATTAAATTTAGCAGCATAAAATCTAGAACTTAGAACTGGGAAGAGACACCCACAATCTATTCTTTCCAACTGGTGCAGGCCACCTCCAGCATACCACTGGAGAAACTGTACAGATTAAATAAGGTTGGCCATGAATTGACAAGCTTTTCACCTCAGGTGGTAACGTGGTTTGGATCTGCATCCCTGCCCAAATCTCATGTTGAATTGCAATCCACATTGAATTGCAATCTCATGTTGAATTGGATCATGGGGGCAGATTTCCCCCCTTGGTGCTGTTCCCATGAAACTGAGTGAGTTATCATGAGATCTGGTCATTTAAAAGTGTGTACCACCTCCACCTTCTCTCTTGGCCCTGCTCCTGCCATGTAAGAAGACTGCTCCTGCTTTGCCTTCCACCATGAGTAAAAGCTCCCTGAGGCCACCTCAGAAGCAGATGCCACTATGCTTCCCATACAGATTGAAGAACTGGGAAGCCAGTTTAACCTCTTTTTTTGTATAAATTACCCAGTCTCAGGTATTTCTTTAGAGCAGTGCAACAACAGACTAATACAGAAAATTGATACTAAGGAGGGAGGCATTCCTATATAAAAATACCTAAATATGTGGAAGCAGCTTTGGAATTGGGTAACTGGCAGAAGTTGGAATAATGTGGAGGTCTCAAAAGAAGACAGGAAGATGAGGGAAAATTTGGAACTTCCCAGAGACTTGTTAAATTGTTGTAACCAAAATGCTGATAGTGATATGGACAATAAAGTCTGGGTTGATGAGGTCTCCGAAGGAGATGAAGAACTTATGGAGAACTGCAGCAAAGGTCACTTTTGTTATGCATTAGCATAGAACCTGAGAGCATTGTGGCCCTACTGTAGGGTTCTGGGGAATTTTGAACTTGAAGGTGATGATTTAGAGTATCTGGTGGAAGAAATTTCTAAGCAGCAAAGTGTTCAAGATGTGGCCTGGCTGCTTTTAACAGTCTATGCTCATATGCATGAGGAAAGAAATGATATAACACTGAAACTTATATTTAAAGGAGAAGCAGAGCATAAAAGTTTAAAAAATTTGCAGCCTGGCCATGTGGTAGAAAAGAAAACCCATTTTCAGGGGAGGAATTCAAGCAGGCTACAGAAATTCGCATAAGTAAAAAGGAGCCAAATGCTAATAGCAAAGACAATGGGGAAAAGGCCTCAAAGGTATTTCAGAGACCTTCATAGCAGCCCCTTCCATTACAAGCCCAGAGCCCTAGGAGGGAAGAATGATTTTGTGGGCCACACCCAGGGCCCTGCTGCCCTGTGCAACCTTGGGACACTGCTCCCTGCATCCCAGCTGCTCCAGCTCCAGCTTTGGCTCTAAGGGGTGCAGGTACAGCTAGGGTCACTGCTTCAGAGGGTGCAAGTCATAAGCCTTGGCAGCTTCCATGCAGTGTTACACCTGTGGGTGTGCAGAGTGCAAGAGTTGAGGCTTGGGAGCCTCTGCCTAGATTTCAGAGGATGTAGGGAAAAGCCCAGATGTCCAAGCAGAAGTCTGCTGTAGGGGCAGAGCCCTCATGGAGAATCTCTACTAGGGCTTGCAGAGGGGAAATGAGGAATTGGGGCAGATCTCCCCCTTGGTGCTGTTCCCATGAAAGTGAGATCCCTCATGAGATCTAGTCATTTAAAAGTGTGTAGTGGCCGGGCGCGGTGGCTCAAGTCTGTAATCCCAGCACTTTGGGAGGCCGAGACAGGCAGACCACGAGGTCAGGAGATCGAGACCATCCTGGCTAACATGGTGAAACCCCGTCTCTACTAAAAAATACAAAAAACTAGCCGGGCGAGGTGGCAGGCGCCTGTAGTCCCAGCTACTCGGGAGGCTGAGGCAGGAGAATGGCATAAACCCGGGAGGCAGAGCTTGCAGTGAGCTGAGATCCGGCCACTGCACTCCAGCCTGGGCAACAGAGCGAGACTCCGTCTCAAAAAAATAAAAATAAATAAAAAAAATAAAAGTGTGTAGCACCTCCCTCCTCTCTCTCTTGGTCTTGCTCCTGCCATGTAAGAAGCCTGCTCCCACTTTGCCTTTGCCATGAGTAAAAGGTCCTTGAGGTTTCCCCAGAAGCAGATGTCAGTATGCTTCTGGTACAGCCTACAGAACTGTGAAGCCAATTGAACCTTTTTTCTTTATAAATTACCCAGTCTCAGGTATTTCTTTATAGCAGTGCAAGAACAGACTAATACAGTTGGGGTGGATACAATATCAATTATTCTATAGTGTCAAATCTTCCATAATAAAACATTTTTAATGCACTTATTAGCTTTTCTTTCCTAAGAAAACATGCAAAATGGTTGAAACACATTAGACACCTAAGGAAATAAGAAGTTAGAGTTTTCTCAGTTAAGTGCTGTTTTGTACTCAAGTATGTTCTCAATCATCATCTAAGTACAGGATTCTTTCTTGCTCTTGCATTTTTCTAAGTCACAAGGAGGAATAACTGAAATAATATTTTTTAAAAGTTATTTGTATATGTATACATGTATATTCATATACATATATGTATATGTATATATATCCAATCCTCCATGTGATGTGAAGTCTTGACTACAGAATGCACTTGACTTGGGCAATGATGACTATAGACTACCTTCATAGGTGTTTCACTACAAACTATGAAGAAAATATACAGTTTTCCAGAAATAACTTTGGATCCTCTCTCAACCAAAATATGAGGAAAACCTCTAAGAGTAGATCTTCCTATTATATTTGGGATGAATTCTTCCTTGTTTCATAAATTCCATGAAAGCATTTCAAAAATCTCTATGATGTTTTATATGAAATTTAGCAGCATAAAATCTAGACTTCTAACATTTTACACACATTAACTAATTTAATCGTTTCATCAATACTATGAAACAAGTGTTATTGTTATCCCAATTATAGAGATTAGGAAAGAGAGAGAGGCTAAGGTTACCATACTAGAAAACAGTAGAGCCAGGATTTGAACCCAAATAGCTTGGCTGCAGAATCTAAGCTCTTATCCAGTTTTTCAACAAGGAGAGAAATTAGCCATAGCAATTATATCATCATTGACCCAGTGACCAGTCATGGCTGAGCAGGATGAGCATGGGAGCAGGAGATAATCTCTGCTTCAGAATGGCTATGTCATTCTAAGCAAGTTACTAAATCACTTTGAGTTTCAGTTTACTCCTGTGTAAAATGCAGATCTCTAAGGTCTTTTTGAGTTCAAAAACTCTAATCTAATTGACGACAATTTTGGTAAATGATATTTCTCTGTTAGCACGTTTATTCCATTTCCAAGTTACATTCTCTCAACTTTGTCAATAGTGAATTATGTCTAAAGTTTATAGAAATAGATACCTCAGCAGGCTCTTTAGCAATATAGATCTGGCATTTATTGTACTTTATTTTTCTATCTTTCCCCAAAATGTTCCAGTATTCTATTTTAATTCAGTATCTCTCATATCTATTTTTTAAATTGCTATCAAAATAAATAGGAAGATAGCATAGCCTTTTGGAAAATTAAATCTACTTTTCCCAATTAACTTATACACAGCCATTGTAATCCTATTGTCTTTCAGTTAACATTTGAACTTCTAGTTCCCAGTTTTCACTATTTTACAAAGTATACAGAGATCAACTTGAACTCTTTTTGGTGAGAAGTCTAGAATGCAAAGAGACACTATCATCATTAATTTATTTCAAATTTCCTTCCTGCTATTATCCAATTGCCTCTTAGCCATCACCAGATATTCTGAATAAACTCTATGAATTTATTCAGGAACTCAGGATACTTTGAATCATATAATTTAGATTGAATTTTACAATCTGAAAAGCAGCTTTTAATTTCCTGCTGTAATTTTTTAATTCTCTGGGTTTTTATTCCCATTGTTCTTTTTTCTTATATTAAAAGACTTACCTGAAAAGACCTAATGCAACATTTCACACTGCTACTCCATCACCTGCTCTGTTAATAAAGATATTAAGCCTGGAAAGAGCAATTCCACTCAAACCCCAATTCCAGCTTCATATATTGTTTTTACTATGACCTCTTTATCTATAGACCCTGAGCCAGTTTTCATTGAATTGTTTCATTTAGTGATTGCTCATGTTTAAGTCTAATCTGAATTATTTAAAATTGCATGAAGAATTGGCAAAGGATTTGATAATGTTCATATATAACTGCCTTCCCACAAATGAGTGATTTTATAACTCTATCAAAACTGCAATTAGTTTTGTCAGAAGCAATTTTTTTCATAGAACCCATTGCTTACTCCAAATTACAATTCCTATAGCTTTAGATATTTGCATCTTCTTTTAATGTTTCTGACATTATGTGGTGGTGCTGAAGTTAAACAGTTTTATTGCTGCCCTTCATGTTTAAATGTGATGTTATACTACTCTATGTACAAGAACAACTGAAAAGACTGAAAGTGGTCTGCAGTGTTTATCTGAATGTTACACACCAAATACTTATCAAATATTCTCTAATGGGCTGGGCATGGTGGTTTCCACCTGTAATCGCAGCACGTTGGGAGGCCAAGGCAGGCAGATCACTTGAGGTCAGGAGTTCAAGACCAGTCTTGCCAACATGGTGAAACCCCATCTCTACTAAAAATACAAAAATTAGCCAGGCGTGGTGGCACACGCCTGTAATCCCAGCTACTCAGGAGGCTGAGGCAGGAGAATGGCTTGAACCTAGGAGGCAGAGGTTGTAGTGAGCCAAGTTTGCGCCATTGCACTCCAGCCTGGGACCGAGCAAGACTCCGCCTCAGAAAATAAAAACAAAAATTATATATATTCTCTAATGGCCACCAGTATTTATGTGTTTGGTTTTGCTCTGGAGACAGCACGGAATTTACGCTGAACTTGAGCCATTCACATCTCCAATTACAGTATCTCAGCATAATCTTCCTGTTACTGTCAATTCCTGGTAATAACCTACTAGGTCCCATAATCCACACTGGTATTTTTCCTGGGACATTTGCATTTGGTTCTTACAATTGTGGGGTATCTTTTGGTTATAATATTTACTGCTGTTGTTACCATTTCCTTGTCGTTATAATCATCATCATCAGGCAATGTATCCTAAACTTTTTTATATGCTAGATTTAAAGTGCACATATTACAGAGAAGGCCCATTTCCTGCTCTTGAAAGAAAATGAAATATTTTGGTAGATTTCTCTCGCCACTAATCTTGTTTCACTGATAACTATTAATACCATTTATTATTATGGGCCATATGCCATTTTACTCAGTTTACAAGCATTATTTTATTTAATCTTCAAAGCAGAAAATTTTCTCTGCACTTAACAGACGATCAGTTGAAATCCAGTAAGGGTAGGTAATTTCCAAAAGGCCACACAGCAGTGCATTGATGAAGCCACCTTTTAATTCTTAAGGGTAAGGGACACGTAGGGAGAGAAGGACTTCTGACCACAAGAGAGACAAGGGGAGTTGGAGTTCATATTATGTTTATACAATGCGTAGAGTATGAGGCAAATTGGAAGCTCAAGGAGGCGAGAGAAAGGAAAATCTCCTTTGTGGACTGAAGGGGAGAGAGCAGGGAAGGACAAAGGAAAGAGTAACATTGTCATAAAGGTCATTAGTTCATTAATGTAAAAATCCTTCTTGATGTTATTTAATACTTTCACCTTGATTCAAAATTCATCTGATTTTAATGCAACAATTATACTGAACGGGCTGAGCTTAATATAATACAATTATAAAACACATTTATTCTATGTCACCACTCCTCAGTGAACTTACTCCATCAAACAGACCATTCCTTGCCCTTAGGTGAAATCTTGGACAAGTCTCACCGTTCTTTAGATCACTTGTAGATAACATATAAATTGTATTTTTGTTTTGACATTTAGAGACCCAATCCAGAGTGACAATGAGAACTCCAAACTCCATCTTACTTAGTTTTTTCCTTCTGCAGGCTTGGGTCTGCTCTAGTCATGAAAGTCTACAATAGGTCATAGAGACGTAGTCAACTTCTCCCTCGTTTGCTCACTTTCTTGCTTCAGGGCTAGGTCTGTAGAAAAGGAACTTGGTATTGTCTACTGGTAGTATCACGATCTAGATGTTCCAAGCTGACTCTTCAATGCTGTGGGTTTCTCAGAGACACCCACAGTGGAAATGTCCCACTGTTGATCCCTTGATATCAGTTGGCTGCTTTCGACCCTTCCCTCAGTCCTGGGCTCCAATGGATTACCACTGAGGTGGGGGCCATCATCCCTCCCACGCGTCCTTTAGGACTAGTGTTTTTCTCAAACAGCTGAAAAATTATACAGTGTATTCCTGTTATTAGTGGTTTCCCTTATTATTTTAACATTCATATTTTTAAGATCAGCTCTAACAATGTCTAGCATGAGTCAGAATCTGTATCCACTAAACAATCTAAGAATCAAAACAAGGTTTTACTACCCTCTGCACTCAGCCAAGTCTCCCACTCATCACCCATGTCGACTTAAATTTTCTTGGATTTTCATTACTGATTGTAATTAACCTTTTACAATTTATGCAAGTTTCCAGGGTACAAGACCAATTTTTTTTTTTTTTTTTTGAGACAGAGTGTCTCTGTCACCAGGCTGGAGTGCAGTGGCATGATCTCTGCTCACTGCAACCTCTGCCTCCTGGGTTCAAGCAATTCTCCTGACTCAGCTTCCCGAGTAGCTGGGATTACAGATGTGAGCCACCACACCCAGCTAATTTTCGTATTTTTAGTAGAGATGGGGTTTCGCCATGTTGGCCGGGATGGTCTCGATCTTCTGACCTTGTGATTCGCCCTTCTCTGCCTCCCAAAGTTTTGGGATTACAGGCATGAGCCACCACACCCAGCCCAAGACCAATTTTATAATTTTGTTTTCCTAAACAAATGACCATCTACCTCTGGATTCCACATACTTTCTTTACTTTGAAGAATTCCTAAAAGCAGATTGGGGTGGTTAGCACTGGGAGAAGCAGAGAGCACAGTGGGCAAGACCTCGGTGGCTAAGCTCGCTGCTCTTCACTGCGGGCTGAGAAGGAGCATTTTTTTTTTTACCTTCCTTTGTTTTCTGACCTGCTGTCATCTGAACATGGTCTTGGCTACTATTCAAGCAACTACACTCTACCCCGCTTCTTATTCTTTATTTTACTCCCCAGCACTTCCTGTTATTTATTTAATGATTTTAATGTAGGATTCATGAAGGTGGGGAGTTTATTTGCGTGTTTCACTGCAGCCATAAAGCAATTCTCACCCCTAGCCCGGATCCATGAGTTACCGGCCTCAGTCACTGCCCTTAGATAAAGTAAGAAATTTCTTGGTCCATTGTGCCTTAAGACTCTGGATACTTTGAGATCCTGCTTGTCCCCCTCCACATAGTCAGGCAGAGCAGTGTCCTTATGGTCTATTGCCACCCTGTCTATTGCTTTCACTTCTTGGCTGCTGGTAATTCTCCAGGCGGTTGGAGCAGACGGTGCCGTTTTGGGCTCCCCAATCTCGGGCTGTCGCACCCTCTAGTGGCCATTTATAGCCATGCAACTTCAGCACCGAGTTCCGGGCCCTTGCCTACTGGCTTCCTTTCCTCCCTCAAAGGCCTCATTGGTAACAATCCAACTGCAGGAGAAAAGATAAAATTGAAAAAGCGAACTCAGCACACTCTCTTCCCATCACTTCCAACATTGTCCCTTCCCCTGCTAGCACTCCTGAAGAAATTCTCAGGCAACTTGGAGACGCGCCGATCTTCCTGATTTAGAAGTGCTTGTATCTGGTTTTCAGGCAAGGCACAGAGGGCTGTCTTCTAGGTCTGGAAGTTAGGGAGGAAACTGAAGGTGACCAGTGCCTCCCTTTAGCAATGGACAGACAGAAAACCACTCTGGCTCCATAGAAGCATTAAGCTGCAGATTCAGAGTCCCTACCAAATGACACGACTACCAACACTATCTGAAGACTTGCCAGGTAATGTGTGTGTCAGTGACCTTTATCCGCAGGTCAGGTGCCTCACCTAATACTAAAAGGAGACTATTTAGCTGTGAGATTTTAGTTCCCAGAAGGACTCCAGTGGGACTGAGTGGGAGGAGGACGTCATGCACATTGTTAATAGCTTGGACTTGCCTTTTCTCCAAAGGGCCCTATCTGCTCCTTGCCCAGTGCTCCAGCACAGGGAATGGTATTCCACCTTCTCCTGGCCATGTGGTTAGTTGGGGGGACTTCTAAGTAGGTAATTAGAGACTCAGATGCCGGGCAGATCTTCACCTCACATGACAAAGGATGCCATCATGGGGAGAGGAGGGCCTGCTCTTGCCACCCTGGGGCAAGTCGGGGCAAGTCAAGAGCAAGTCAAAAGCTCATGACCAGCAATCTCCTAGAACAGAGAATGGCAAAGTGTGGCCTGTGGGTCAAACCTGGCCTGCCTCCCGTTTTTGTATGGTCCGTGAGCTAAGATTGCTATTTACAATTTTAAGTCGTTGAAGAAAATCAAAAGAAGAATACAATTTCATGATGCATGAAAATTATATGAAATTTAAATGTCCAAGTCCATAAATAAGGTTTTCCTGGGACACAGTCACACTCATGTGTTTATACACTGTCTACAGATGCTTCAGTATCACAGCAGCAAAACTGAATAGCTGCAGCGGAGACAATAGGACCTACAAAACCCAAAAGATTTTCTCTCTGGCCCTTGATAGAAAAAATTTGCTAACCTTTTCCCTGTAAGATGTGATGTGTGCCCTTGAATTCATCACAGATCTCGAGGGGATCTGATTGGATGAGGTAAAGAATACGTCCTGGAGCCTCATACAGAATGAGTTTATATTGTGAAGGCCCTGACTGAAGATTTTGGATTTAATCCACGAGTTCTTGGGGAGGCTTCAAAGTTGGTGCCAAGATAAAAGCAGCATATTCTAGAGACTACATGGCATCAATGGGTGGGAGGAACTGAATGCGAGGAGAATTCTGAGGTAGGAATAACAGTGGTGAGGCATAAGCGTTGAGAGCTTAAAGAGTGTCCAGGAAGAGGAAGAACTGGTTAGTGGTGGAATGCTGGGACAATGGCAGAGGGAGCAGACAGGCTGTGATCAAAGAAGCAGAGACAAGCATGCTGAAGCCATACGCAGAATGTAGTCATAAGACACAAAGAGCCTGTGTCTGTGAGACATCGGAACACTTCCAAGGGTAATGAGACTTTGCCAGCTGGCATCACTCATAACCCAGAGGATCCTGCAGGTAGATTTACTTTTGCTTTCCACCAGCATCTTCAAACATACAATTTAGCACCTGACAGATTGTGGACAGGGAGCAAAGAGTAGTAGTTTGAGATTGATGGGCATCATTATGCAAAATCATAGATAGAAATGGCTGGGGAGCTCTCTAATTCAATAAGTCTCTTCCTAATCCCCCGGAAGTAATAATACTTCTGTCCAGACACCTCTGGGCTCCTTGCCATACTTTTCCATTGGATTAACATTTACTGTCATGATCAGAGTTATTAAAGGGAGAAAGTCATCATAATTGTCCAAAGACAATAAGCCTCCATAAGTGTTCCTATAAAATTCTGTCAGAAGATAATTATATTATTTCAGCTTTGAGAAGTTCTATGAGCAAATATGTTCACTGCAGGAAAGGGGAAACCCTTGAAGCTTTTGTTTTTTAAGAAAGTATATTGCAAAATGAAAATAACTTCATGATACTACTTGAAGTTGATATGGGGTAGTATTTCCACTACTCAGAGCTCATTCTCAGTTTGTAAACGTCTTAGCAATTATGAGGTCCAAATTAAACTTTGAGTTTAAGACTTCAGCGAAGTGAACCTCAATGGAAACTATAATTGATTTTTATATTTTACATTTTTGTTTTAGCATAGAGAGATTTTCTACAAGAGTGGTCCGGCCAGGAGTGGTGGCTCACACCTGTAATCCCAGCGTTTTGGGAGGCCAAGGTGGAAGGACCACTTGAGGCCAGGAGCTCAAGATCAAGGGTGGTTTAACAGCAGCTTAGATCTTTGTAACAGACATAGAAGGGATTTTTTTAATGACAATTCATTGTTATAAAATAGTTGTATAGCATAAATTTGGGATAAGTTCCTAAGATTTTTGTATGTTTTTCTCTTAACACCCTCAAATTTCTCACACAACAATTAGCTCATCAACATCCTTCTATAGAACTTACTCTCCTAAAATATTTTCAAAAATAATGTTATATTAGAGTATATAAAACATGAAGACTTTCTGAGATTTTTAGCCATAAAAAAAAACAATGCCCATAGCATATCCAATGCTATACTAAGAGCAATGACCAGGATGTGATTAAGACTTTCAGAATACCTAAACTCCATCAGATGTAAAAGGCTACAAATGGCTTTTAAAATCATTATTTTCAGAGGAAATTCTTAACATGAAAACTTAAACATTTTAACTGTATGAACAGAAAGAACACACTGAAAAAAGTAAAGAGAGAGAAATTTAAAAATAGGAAAGATATATGAATACAAGTTTAAAATAGAGAAGACTGGGCCACTCTTCTTGTTCTTTCTGTCTTTGCCTCTCCCTGCATTAAATTATTCACATAAATTCTCCTTCCCCACAAGAAGCTGTCAATGAAGTTCTTGGTTTCTGATTCCAATTTCCAATTGCTTTTCTGGCTATTGCTTAAAATGCAGTATTGTCTTTGGGAAAAAAAGCAGTCAGATAAAGTAAATAAATGATAATTGCCAAGATAATCTATGGGAATTTGGGAGTTCTTGGAGGAGCATTTTATCCAGGCTATTATTTCAAAACAATATAACACACCTAAACAGAACAAACAAATAATAGCAGAAGTGTTAAGTGTTCAAACTTTGGGGTCAGAGGGTTTTATTCTGAATTCTGCCACTTCCTAGTTCACTTGAATGAATGAGTTAACCTCTCTAAGCCACAGACTCATAATTTATAACATAGGAATAATATTATAATGAATTAAATTGTATTCACATGTCACATGTAAGTAAACATATATATTAATATTAATGCTGCCTTACAGGATTGTTTAGAGTACCAACTGAAGTACAATAATGTTTAACATGGCATTTTGCACATAATAAGCACACAATCAATATAAATTATTATTAGATTTATGCCTCTAACAACATCATCTTCTAAAGTGTAACAATGAAGCAACTGGCTACTTTTGCATGATAACAAGGTTTTGTCTCCAATTTTAATAATAAACACTACAATTTTCAAGTATCAGTTCTGTACCTGGTGCCCTATATACTGCATCTCATTTAATTCTCAAAGAACTCCACCGTATTAGTCTGTTTTCACACTGCTATGAAGAAATACCTGAGACTGGGTAATTTATAAAGGAAACAAGTATAATTAACTCACAGTTCCACATTGCTGGGGAGGCCTCAGGAAACCCAAAGTCATGATAGAAAGAAAAGGAGAAGCAAGGACCTTTTTCACAGGGTGGCAGGACAGAGTGAGTACGGGAAGCAAAGGAAATGCCAGATGCTTATAAATCCATCAGATCTCATGAGACTCATGCACTGTCACGAGAACAGCATGGGGGAAACCTCCCCCATGATCCAATTACCTCCACCTGGTCCCACCCTTGATACATGGGGATTACAGGGATTATGGGGATTACAATTCAAGGTTAGATTTTGGGTGGAGACACAGCCAAACAATATCATCCACTGAATAAGTATTATCATTCTCACTGTATAAATCAGAACCCTGAACTCTAAGAAGTTAAATAACTTTCTCAGAGTTTCACAGGTTGATACTATAAAAACTGGAATTAAATTCAGATAGCTCTGATTTCATAGTCCATGTTATAGGACAAAGATAGCAAGTAGATTTTAATTCAAATTTCAAATTGGGAACACAAAAAAATCCATCAAAAGTCATGTCTAAAGGATTTAGGATAGCATTTGAGAGGGCTCATATTGGCCAAAAATGACAATCTCAGCATCAAAAACAATAATGGCTACCATAGTTTAAACACATAAAATGTATTTAAAATCCAGGGTTTATTTTAATTCTCTTATTTTTTAAAAATTCACTTGACATTTTTTGGAAGCTACTATGGCACCAGCTCATTATTCTGAAAACTTGTGAATAAAGGGGAAAAATAAGCAGTCTGAGTGAATGCAATATCCATTTCCCATGCAAATGTCCAGGGGAAAGCATTCCAGGCAAGTGAATATGCCTGGCATATTCAAAAAACGGCAGCGGGGCCATGTGGCTGGACCCTCAGAAGAAAAGGAGAGAGTATTGTGAGATGACATCAGAAGGCAAATCGGGGTGGGAGTTAGTGTAGATCCTTCTGGGCCATTATAAGAATTTTTGGCTTTTACTTTGAGGGTAATAGGGAGCTACTGCAGGGTTTTGAATATAGAAATGACACAATTCAACTTTTGGGTTAATAGGGTCACTCTGCTGTGCTGAGTCTAGGCTGGAGGGGGGGGAATGTGAAAGCAGAGAGCTCAGTTAGGAGGTTTAATATAGTTTGGATGTTGTCCCCACCCAAATCTCATGTCGAAATGTCATCCACAATGTTAGAGGTAGGGCCTCTTGGGAGATGACTCAATTATAAGGGTGGATTTCCCCCTTGGTGCTGTCATTGTGATAGTGAGTGACCTCTCTTGAGATCTTGTCATTTAAAAGCGTGTAGCATCTTCCCCCCTCATTTGCTGGCTCCTGCTTTTGCCATGTGAAGTGCCTGCTCCCATTTTGCCTTCCGCCCTGGGTAAAAGCTCCCTGAGGCCTCTCCGGAAGCAGATGCTTCCATGCTTCCTGTACAGCCTGCAGAACTGTGAGTCAATTAAACCTCCATAAGGCTTTTTATGACCCCGATAAGAGCAGCTTTAGTGGCATGGTGAAGGTGAAAGGCTGATTAGAGAGGGTTCAAGAGTGAAGGAGAGGAGAGAAACTTCTGTTTGATTTGGTTTGGTTGTTTGTTTTTACGATTGGAGAAATAATATCATGCTTATATTAGAAACATGAGAAACATACAGAAGAGAGAGAAAGAAATTATCAGTGTGGGAGAGGGAGAGAGGAAAGTTGCTAGAGTGATGTCATTGGGTAGGCAATAGTGGTTGGAAAGGTTGGCTCTTGTTTCTGACACGCCTTCCTCACTAAGCTTCATCATTTCCGGTTTTTCATTTAAAGCAAGAGACATGTAAGTCTTCCTTTCACTTGAATACTTAGAGATGCCATCGTAGTGATATTAATTGGCCTAATTTCAATAGTGTGTCTCAGGTAATAGAGAAGTCTGAGAAGAAGGAGAGAGATGAGGGAACAGCGGGTCAGTGGAGCAGTCAGAACCCCCACAATATTCATCACTTAATTTCCTTTTTATATAGGCATGGTTTGCAGCATGTCAAAACAATTACAATAGTAATATCAAAGATTACTAATCACAGATTACCATAATATATATAATAATAATGAAAAAGTTGAAAATGTTGCAAGAATTACCACAATGTGACACAAAGACACAAAGTGAGCACATGCTGTTGGTAAATGGCACCAATAGATTTGCTCGATGCAGGGTTACCACAAACTTTCACTGTGCAAAAAAAAAAATATATATATATATATATATAAAATAACTACAAAGTGCAATAAGATGAAATGCAATAAAATGAGGTATCCCTGTATAATTTGCAATATTTGGGTTATACTTACACTAAGAAATGATTCATTGTTTTTCTGAAATGCAAATTTGGCTACGGGTTTTATATTTTTATTTGCTGCACACTGCAATCCTAAGTAAAAGAAGTAGCAGGTCTGCTCCCACTCATCCCTTGCCTTCTTACCCTACTGAACTCCCACTACCTCACCTATATTATTCTGCAAATATAAGTAATTGTCAGAAAGGCAGGTAGGCCACAGGAAGAAGTGAAAGGGAGAGAGAGAGAGAGAAGGCAGAGAGAGAGAGAGGAGAGGGAGGAGAGTGGGAAAAGAAGAGAGGAAGGAAATCAGAGGGAAGGAAAAGAAAAAGAGAAAGAGACCCAAGGTGAGAAATGATACGACAACTATGAGGAACTGAAAGAAATCTAGTATGGCTAGACTGGAGTGATCAAGGGAAGAGTGGTAGGAGATATGGCCAGAGAGAAAGCAAAGGAGAACTGACCAGCTATACCCAGAAGTCACATGGATGCCATCGTGCACATGTCTAAGGTCACAGTTGCTTCCTGTTTGTGTCTGGTAAATTATTGCTAATAAAGACTACCACAGCTGCTGAGAGCAGAGCTCCCAGAGCACTCACCACTGTGGAGCCTCTTCTGGGCACTATCACACGTGAGCTACTAATGCCTAGGTCCACAAAGAGACAGCTGGAAGATCTCATCTGCCCGCATCACCCATGAATGTATCCTTATGTGCTAAGTAAACTCAATAGCTTTCTTAAATAAAAACTTTTTTGTTTTAGAAGAGTTTCAGACTTACAGAACAGTTGCAAAAATAGCACAGAGTTTCCACATGCCCCCTACAGAGCTTCCCCTTTTGTTAACATCTTACATTTGTATGATACATTTGTCACAACTAATGAACCAATATTGATACATTATTATTAATGAAAGTCCATACTTCATCCTGATTCCCTTAGTTTTTACCTAATGTCCTTTTTAATTCCAGGATATAATATTTCATTCATTCATTCATTCATTCATTCATTCATTTATTTTAGAGACAGGGGCCTCACTATGTTGCCCAGGCTGGTCTCAAACTCCTGGCCTCAAGCGATCCTCCCACCTTAGCCTTCCTAGGCACTGGGATTACAGGAATGAGCCACTATGCCCAGCACCATCCCACATTTAGTCATCGTGTTTCCTTAGTTTCCTCTAAACAGTGACAGTTTCTCAAACTTTTGTTTCTTTTGAACAACCTTCACAGTTTGAGGAGGACCAGTGAGGTATTTTGTAGAATGTCCCTTGGGGTTTTTCTCATGACTGGACAGGGATTTATGAGTTTGGGGGAGAAAGACCATGAAAGCAAAGTACCATTCTCATTACACCATATCAAGGGCATATACTTATGAACATGATTTGTATCACTGTTGGTGTTGACCTTAACCACCTCTCCGAGGTAATGTTTGTCAAGTTCCCCATTGTGAGGTTACTCGCTTTTCCCCTTTTTCATACTGTATTTCTGTAAAGGAAGTAACTATGCACAGGCCAGACATGGCCTGTAGTCCCAGCACTTTGGGAGGCCGAGGCAGGTGGATCACCTGAGGTCATGAGTTCGAGACCACCCTGGCCAACATGGTGAAACCCTGTCTGTACGAAAAATACAAAATTTAGCTGGCATGGTTAATCCCAGCTACTCGGGAGACTGAAGCAGGATAATCGCTTGAATCCGGAAGGTGGAGGTTAAAATGAGCCAAGATCGCGTCACTGCACTCCAGTCTGGGTGACAGAGTGAGATTCCTTCTCAGAAAAAGAAAAAAACAGAGGAAGTAACTATGCACAGCCCACACTTCAGAGATGGGAAGTTATGCTTGCCTCCTTGACGGCAGAGTATTTACATAAATTATTTGCAACGAACCTGCACAAAAAAATTTGTATATTCTCCCTCATTTTATTCAATCATTTCTTTATAACGATATGACCTCATAGATATCTATTTTATAGTTTGGGTTAGAATCCAATACTATGTTATTTCATTACACATATTGTTCAGTTTGGTCATTGGGAGCTCTTTCAGATGGCCCCAGTGTCCCTTTGATATCCCCCATTGTGTGGTTTTTATTTCAATAAGCACTTCCTTGCCTTCTGGCACTACAGGATGCTACAGGATCATCCTAAATATTCCCAGATCCAGCTCTAGAATAATCTATTTCACTAAGGAGCTGGTTCTTTCATGGGAGAACAGTATTAGAAGCCAAGATCTGGGTGCTGGGTTTGTTAATTGCTACTGGGGTGTAATTGCTTCTGGGCCCTCTCAGCTGACAGAGCAAGGGAAAATGTGTGTGTATACTAACCCGCTTAAGCACACATATTTATAAAGAGTTCCTTATATATCAATCTGTATGGATGTTAAGCTAAATATGAGTTTATACAGATTAATCCTTGACCACATGGATCATTTCAGCCTTTGTCTCCCTGCTGTCTATAACCTTCCACTCCACCAATCAGAAATCTGGTTCCCATCCATCATTCATTTACATAATTCCAGTATACATTTATAGTGACTTCAGAATTGTTAACTCAGACCAGCATGTGAAATTACTTTACCAACTAGAGTGTGATGCTCAGGTAACAGTTCTTTTGCTGTTAGTCTTAGTCTCCACTCATTCCAAAGTGAGGTTAGTATCTCCTACCTCCCCAGTCCCTAAAATATAGTTTACTTTTTTCTCACAGCCTGCATTCTATTCTAAGATCCCAACCACACAAATTAATTTTTTATTTGCTAAACTAAGTTTCACTGTTTATGCTGTAAAGTTCTATGAGTTGGTTTTAACCTATACATAATGGCATGTATTCACTATTATAATGCCATACATAATTATCACCACATTAAAAATTCCCCTGTCTTTCACCAGTTCAGCCCTCCCCTCTCCAAAAACTTTTGGCAACCACTGATCTGTTAACCATCTCTATAGGTTTCCCCTTTCCAAAATGTCATACAGATTGAATTATACAGTGTGTTGCCTTTTTCAGACTAGCTTTTCTTTTTCTTAGCAACATGAATTTAAAATTCACTCATTTTGTGGGGGTTGATAGCTCATTCCTTTTTAAAGCTGAAGAGTATTTCATTTTATGGATATACAGTTTGTCTATGCACTCCCCTATTCAGTGACATATTAATTACTTTCAGTTTTTGACAATTATGGATAAACCTGCGTAAACATTTGCAGGTTTTTGTGTGAACATAGTTTTCAGATCAGTTTGGTAAATACCTAGGAGCAAGATAGATGAATCACAAGGAAAGACTATGCTTAGCTTTGTAAGAAACTGCCCAATTTTCTTCCAAAGTGGCTGCATTATTTTGCATTCCTACCAGCAATGAATGAGAGTTCCTGTTGCTCTGCATCCTTGCCAGCAGTTAGTATTGTCATTTTTAAAAATTTAGCCATTCTAGTAAGTGCATAGTGGTATCCCATTTCTTTTAATTTACAATGATAAATGATGTTGAGCATCTTTCCATATACAGATGGTCCCCAACTTAGGATGGTTTGCCTTATAATTTTCAATAGTGGGAAAATGACACACATTCACTGAAAACTGTACTTGGAGTTCCCATACAGCCATTCTGTTTTTCACGTTCAGTACAGTATTAAACAAATTCCATGAGATATTCAACACTTCGTTATAAAATAGATTTTGTGTTAGATAATTTTTCCCAATTGTAGGTAATGTAGATGTTGTCAGCAGATTCAAGGTAGGCTGGGCTAAGCTATGATGTTCAATAGGTTAGGTATATTAAGTGCATTTTTTTTACTCACAGTATTTTCAACAACAGATTTATCAAGAGGTAACCCCATTGTAAGTTTAGGGCATATGTATTGATTTGCCATCTATATATCTCCTTTGGTGAGGTGTCTGTTCAGATATTTTGCTAATTTTTCTACTGAGGTAAAATTCACATAACATAAAATTAACTGTTGTAACCATTTAAAGTGTAGAATTTAGTGGTTTTAAGTGCATTTGTAATGTACAGTCATTACCAATGTCTAACTCCAGAACATTTTTATCACCCACAAAAGAGACAGCATACTCATTAAGCAGTTACTCCCTAGTCTGTCTTCCCACCAGCCCCTGGCAACCATTAATCTGTGCTCTGTCTCTATTTTGAATATTTACTATAAATGGAATCATACAATATGTGTCTTTTGCACCTGGCTTTTTTTCACTTAGCACGTTTTCAAGGTTCAACCATGTCACAGCATGGATCAATAATTCATCAGCTGATGAATGGATAAAAATTATAGCATATTCATACAATGTGATACTTTTCAGCCACAAAAAAGCAATGAATTACTGGGTTGTTTCTACTTTTCTGGCTATTACGAATAATGCTGCTATGAATATTTGTTTATGTCTTTGTATGAATATATGTTTTCAATTTTTAGGGTATATATCTAGGAGTGGAAATGCTGAGTAATATGGGAATTCTATGTTTAACTTTTTGAAGAACTGCTAAATTGTTTTCCTTAGTAACTGTACCATTGTACACTCCCACCAGGAATGTATGAGGGTTTCAATTTCTCTAGACCTTTGCCCACACTTACTTTTTTCTGTTTTTGTTTTTATATAGCCATCCTAGAGTGTATGAATTGGTATATCATTATCATTTTGATTTGCATTTTTCCAATAATCAATGCCATTAAGTATCTTTTCATGTGCATACTGGCGATTCATATATCTTTGGAGAAATGTCTCTTCAGATCCTTTGCCATTAATAAAGATGTCTTTTTGTTGAGTTCTAAGATTTCTTTATATATTATATATACTAGACCCTTATCAGATATGATTTGCAAATATTTTCTTCCATTCTATGAGTTGTCTTTTTATTTTATTGATAGTGCACATAAGTTTTAATTTTGATAAAGTTCAATTTATCTATTTTTTTTTGTTTTGTTGCTTGTGACTTGGTGTCATGTCTAAGAATTCATTGCCAAATCCAAGGTCATGAAGATTTACTCCTAGATTTTCTTCTGAAAGTCTTATAGCATTAACTTTTACACAGGTCTTGGATCAATTTTGAGTTCATTTTTGTACAGGGTGTGAGGATCCACTTTTTTGCATATGGATATACAGTTGTCCAAGCATCATTTGTTGGAATGACTATTCTTTCCCTCATTGAATGATCTTGGCACCCTTGTCAAAAATCAACTGACCATAGTTGTATAGGTTTATTTCTGCATTCATAATTCTAGTCCATTGGTCTCTGTTTATCCTTATGCCAGCACCTGTAGCTTTACGCTAAGTTTGAAATGCTTAGTCCTCTAGTTGTTCTTTTTCAATATTGTTTCGGCTACTCAGGGTCCCTTGCGATTCCATATGAATTTCAGGATCAGCTTGCTTTCTTTTGCAATAAAAGGCAGATTCTAGAGGTATTGTATTCAATGTGTAGATTACTTTGGAAAGTGTGGTGATTTTAACAATATGAAGTTTTTTGATCCAACACATAGAAGGCATTTAATTTATTTAATGTCTTTCAGCAATACTTTATAGTTCTCAGTGTACAAGTTGCACCTCCTTGGCTAAATTTATTCCAACATATTTTGTTCTTTTTGATGCTATTGTAAATGAACTGTTTTCTTAATTTCAATTCAGATTTGTCACTGGTAGGGTATAGAAATAAGATTGGTTTGGGTGTGTTGATTTTGTATCATACAGTGTTTTTGTGTATTCTCTAGAAGATCCTGGATTTTCATGTGATCATGTTATCTGCAAATACAGATAGTTTACTACTCCCTTTCTAAGTGTGGACACCATTTATTTCTTTTTCTTGCCCAGTTGCTCCAGCTAGAATTTCAAGTACAATGTGGTGAAAGCAGGCATCCTTGTCATAATCCTGATCTTAGAAGAAAAGCTTTCATCATAAATTTTATTTAAAATATTAATAAAAAGCAAGTAACAAATAAAAAAAAAAAAAAAAAAAAAGAAAAGCTTTCAGTCATTCACCATTAAGTATGATGTTATCTGAGGGTTTTTCATGGTTGTCCCATATAAGGTTAAGGAAGTCTCCCCTTCTATTTCTAGTTTATTGAGTGTTTTTATTATGAAAGGATGTTGGGTTTTGTCAAATACGTTTACTTCATCAACTGAAATAATCATGTGGCTTTTTTCCTTGATTCTCTTAATGTTAGGTATTACCTCAATTGATTTTTGTATGTTGAGCCACCTCTGCATTCCAGGGTGGGGGCAGGAGGGGACGAATTTCACTTGGTCATGGTGTATAACTTTTGTAATATGTTACTGGAATTGGTATGCTAACATTTTGATGAGGATTTTTGCATCTATATTCATAAGAGATATTGATCAATAGTTTTATTTTGTTCTGATGTCATTTATGGGCTTTCATAGCAGAGTAATATTGGCCTCATAAAATGAGTTAGAGAGTATTCTCTCTCCTCTTCTATTTTTTGGAAGAATTTGAGAAAATTGGTATTAATTATTCTGTAAACATTTGGTAGAATTCACCAACAAAGCCATCTGGATGTGGGCTTTTCTTTCCAGGAAATTTTTAGATTACTAATTCAAGATCTATACTTTTACAAGTCTATTTAGATATACTACTTTTTTTCAGTAAGGTTTGGTACTTTGGGCATTTCTAGGAATTTATCCATATCACCAAGGTTATCTAATTTGTTAACTAAAATTGTTTCTAATATTCCCTTATAATGTCCCTACTTTCATTTCTAATTTTAATAACTTGAGTCCTCTCTTTTTCTTTGTAGTTAGTCCAGCTAGAACTTTAAGTATGTTGATTCTTTTTGAGACAGAGTCTTGCTGTTGTCAGCCCGGGTTGGAGTGCAACGGCACAATCTCGGCTCACTGCAACCTCCGCCTCACGGGTTCTAGCAATTCTCCTGCGTCAGCCTCCTGAGTAGCTGAGATTACAGGCATCTGCCACCACGCCTGGCTAATTTTTGTATTTTTTAGTAGAGATGGGGTTTCACCATGTTGGCCAGGCTGGTCTCGACCTCCTGACCTCAAGTGATCCACCCACCTCAGCCTCCCAAAGTGCTGGGATTAGAGGTGTGAGCCACCACACCTGGTCAATTTGTTGACTTTTAAAGATTCAACTTTTGGTTTTGTTGATTTTATTGTTTTTCTATTCATTATTTTGTTTATCCCCACTCTAATCTCTATAATTTCTTTCCTCTGCTTGCTTTGGGTTTAGCTTGCTCTTTTATTGTAGTTCCTTAAAGTAGTATGTTAGGTTATTGATTTCTTTCCTACTTTTCAACTGTACGTATTTATGCAATAATTTTCCTTCTTAGCACTGCTTGCACTGCATCCTATAAATGTAAGCATGTTGTATTTTCATTTTAATTTGTTTCACGATATTTTCTGATTTCCCTTGTGATTTCTTCTTTGACTATTTGTTAAGTGTGTTGCTTAATTTCCACAAATTTGTGAAATATCTAGGTTTCTAGTTTTATTTCATTCTGGTGAGAGAAGAAGCTCTGTATGCTTTTTCACACTTTTAATTTATTGAAAAAAAATTTTTTTAATATAACATGTGGCCAATCCTGTAGAATGTCTTATGTGCACTTGATAAGAGTGTGCATGGTCTTGTTAGATGCAGTAGTCTGTATGTCTCTGAGGTCTAATCGTTTCACATTGTAGCTTAATTCTTTATTTCTTGATCTTCTGTCTATATGTTCTAAACATTATTGAAAGTGGGGTAAAATTTCCAACTATTATTATTGACTTATCTATTTCTCCCTTTGACTCTACCTTGTTTTGCTTCATATATTTTGGGGTTCTGCTCTTAGATGTATATATGTTTTAAATTGTTACATCTTCTTGCTGGGTTGACTCATTTATTAATATATAATGCCCTTGGTCTATTTGGTCTGATACTAGTATACCCACAACTGTTCTCTTTTGGTTATTATTTGCATAGTGTATTTTTCTACTCTTTCACTTTCAACCTATTTGTGTTTTTACACCCAAAGAATCACAGATAGCATGTAGTTGGATCATTTTTTAAATTCATCCTACCAATCTCTAACTTTTAACTGGAGATTTCAATTCCTTAACATTTAACATAATTAGTGATAAGTGAGGAGTTACTCTGCCATTTCATTTTGGTATTTATTTTCTATGTGTCTTACATCTTTTTATTCCTCAATTCCTCCGTTACTGCCACTTTTGTGTTTATTTCTTTTTAAAATTTTATTTTATTTTTAACTGACAATAATTATATATATTTATAGAGTACAATGTGATGTTATGATACATGTATACATTGTGGAATGATTAAATCAGGCTAATTAACATATTCATCATGTCTCACACTTATTACTTTATAGTGTGGTGAGAACATTTAAAATCTACAATCTTAGCAATTTTGAAATATGTAATACATTATTATTTACTATAGTTACCATGATGTGCAACAGATATTTCTAGTGAGAAATTATTTCTTCTATTTGAACTTTGTCCCCTTTGACTGACATCTCCTCGTTCCTTGGTAGTTTTTGTTGTTTTCTTATAACTTTTATTTTAGATTCAGTGGGTACACGTGTAGGTTTGTTATCTAGGTATATTGTGAGATGCTGAGGTTTGGGGTACAATTGATCCCATCACCTGGGTACTGAGCAGAGTATCCAACAGTTGGTCTTTCAATGCTTGTTCCCTCCCTCACACCCTCCTCTAGTAGTTCCCAGTATCTATTGTTGCCATCTTCATGTCTGTGAGTACCTAATGTTTAGCTTCCACTCATAAGTGAGAACATGTGGTATTTGGTTTTCTGTTCTTCCATTAATTTGCTTAGCATAATGGCCTCTAGCTGCATCCATGTTGCTGCAAAGGATAAGATTTCATTCTTCTTTATGGCTACATAGTATTCCATGGTGTATATTTATCACATTTTCTTTATCCAATCCACCATTGATGGGCACCTAGGTCAATTTCATGTCTTTGCTCTTGTGAAGAGTGCTGCAATGAGCATATGAGTGTGTGTATCATTTTGGTAAAGATTTATTTTCTTTTGGTTATATATTCAGTGATGGGATTACTGGGTCAAATGGTAGTTCTGTTTTAAATTCATTGAGATATTTCCAAACGACTTTCAACACTGACTGAATTAGTTTACATCCCCATCAGCAATATATAAGCATTCCCTTTTCTCCACAGTCTTGCTACCATCTGTTGTTTTTGACTTTTTTAGTAATAGCCATTCTGAGTGGTTTGGGTTTTGATTTGCATTTCTCTGATGATTAGTGATGTGCCCCATTTTCCATGTGTTTGTTGTATGTCTTCTTTTGAGAAATGTCTGTTCATGACTTTTGCCCATTGTTTAATGAGGTTATTTGTTTTTTGCTTGTTCAACTGTATAAAGTCCTTATAGATTCTGAATATAGACCTTTGTCAGATACATAGTTTGTGAATATTTTCTCCCATTCTATAGGTGGTCTGTTTAATTTTTGGTAGTTTCTTTTGATGTGAAGAAGCTCTCTCTTTAGTTTAATTAGGTCCACTTGTCAATTTTGGGGATTTTTTTGCAATTGTTTTTGAGGACTTAGTCATAAATTCTTTCCCAAGTTCTATGTCCAGAATGGTGTTTCCTAGGTTTTCTTCTAGGATTCTTACAGGCTGTGGTCCTACATTTAAATCTTTAATCCATCTTGAGTTAATATTTGTGAATGGTGAAAGGTAGGGGTCCAGTTTCATTCTTCTAAGTATAATAGCCAGCTATCCCAGCACTATTAATTTAATAGAGAGAACATTCCCATTACTTTTTGTCAACTTTGTCAAGGATTAGATGGCTGTCAGTGTGTGGCTTTACTTCTGGGTCTACCATTCTGTTCCACTGGCCTATGTGTGTATTTTTGTACTAGTACTATACTGTTTTGATTACCATAATCTTATAGTATAGAGTACTGTGATGCCTCTGACTTTGTTCTTTTTGCTTAGGATTGCTTTGGCTATTCAGGTCCTTTTTTGGTTTCATATAAAATTTCTGGTTCTGTGAAAAATGACATTGGTAGTTTGATAGGAATAGCATTGAGGCCTTGTGCGGTGACTCACACCCGTAATCCTAGCACTTTGGGAAGCTGAGATAGGCGGATCACCTGAGGTCAGGAGTTCAAGACCAGACTGGCCAACATGGTGAAACCCCGTCTTTACTAAAAATACAGAAATTAGCCAGGTGTGGTGGCATGTACCTGTGATCCCAGCTACTTGGGAGGCTGAAGCAGGAGATTCATTTGAACTTAGGCAGGTGGAGGTTGCAGTGAGCCAAGATAACGCCACTGCACTCCAGTCTGGGTGACAGAGCAAGACTCCATCTCAAAAAAAAAAAAAAAATTAAATAAAAATAAAAGGAAAAGGAATAGCATTGACTCTGTAGATTGCTTTGGGTTTTATGGCCATTATAATGACATTAATTATTCCAATCCATGAACATGGAAAGGTTTTCCATTTCTTTGTGACTTCTATGATTTTCTTTCTTTTTTTTTTTTTTTTGAGATGGAGTCTCGCTGTCACCCAGGCTGGAGTGCAGTGGCGCGACGTCGGCTTACTGCAAGCTCTGCCTCCCAGGTTCGCGGCATTCTCCTGTCTCAGCCTACCGTGTAGCTGGGACTACAGGCGCCTGCCACCACGCCTGGCTAATTTTTTTGTATTTTTTAGTAGAGACGGGGTTTCACCGTGTTAGTCAGGATGGTCTCACTCTCTCCTGACCTCGTGATCCACCCGCCTCAGCCTCCCAAAATGCTGGGATTACAGGCATAAGCCACCGCGCCCGGCCTGTGTCATCTATGATTTCTTTTACTGGTGTTTTGTAGTTCTTCTTATAGAAATCTTTCACCTTCTTGGTTAAATGTGTTCTGAGGTATTTTATTTTTTGTGTGGCTATTGTAAATGGAATTGAATCATTGATTTGGTGCTCAGACTGAACATCATTGGTATATAGAAATGATACTGGTTTTTGTCCATTGATTTTTGTATCCTGAAATCTTGTTAAAATTGTTTATCAGTTATAGTAGCCTTTTGCAGAGTTTTCTAAACATAGAATCATATCACCAATAAAGAGAGATAATTTGACTTCTTCTTTTCCATTTAGATGCCTTTTATTTCCTTCTCTTGACTAATTGGTCTGACTAGCACTTCCAGTATTATGTTGAGTAAGAGTGGTGACAGTGAGCATCTTTCTTATTCTAGTTCTCAAGGGGAGTGCTTCCAGTTTTTGATTGCTCAGTATGATGTTGGCTGTGGGTTTTTCATTGATAGCTCTTATTATTATGAGGTATTTTCCTTCATGTCTAGTTTCTTGAGGGTCATTCTCATGAAGGAATGTAGGATGTTACCAAAAGCTATTTCCATGTCTACCGAGATGATCATATGGTTTTAAATTTTATTTATGTGGTGAATCACATTTATTGATTTGCATATGTTAGAACCAACCTTGTATCCCTGGAATGAAACCTACTTGAACATGGTAAATTAACTTTTTGTCATGTTGGTAAATTCAGTTTGCTAGTATTTTGTTGCAGATTTTTGCATCTGTGTTTATCAGGGATATTTGCCTGTAGTTTTCTTTTTTTGTTGTGTCTTTGCCAGGTTTTAGTATCAGGGTGATGCTGGATTCATAGAATAAGTTAGAGGGGAGTCTGTCCTCCCCCATTTTTTGGAACAGTTACAGTAGAATTGGTACCAGCTCTTCTTTGTACATTTGGTACCATTATTTGGTACAATTTGACTGTGAATCCATCTGGTCTGGGGCTTATTTTGGTTGGTAGGTTTTTTTATTACTGATTTAGTTTGGGAACTTGATATTGGTAGGTTCAGTGTTTCAATTTCTTCCTGATTCCATATTGGGAGATTGTATCTTTCTAGAAATTTATACATTTCCTCTAGATTTTCCAGTTTGTGTGTGTAGAAGTGTTCTGAAGATCTTTTATATTCCTGTAGGATCCGTTGTAATGTCAGCTTTGTCATTTCTGGTTGTGCTTATTTGGATCATCTCTTTTTTCTTTGTTAATCTAACTAATGTTCTATTAATCTTGTTTATCCTTTAAAAAAACAACTTTTTAAAAAAATTCTTGGCCGGGCACGGTGGCTCAAGCCTGTAATCCCAGCACTTTGGGAGGCCGAGATGGGCGGATCACGAGGTCAGGAGATCGAGAACATCCTGGCTAACATGGTGAAACCCTGTCTCTACTAAAAAATACAAAAAAAAATCTAGCCGGGCGAGGTGGCGGGCGCCGGTAGTCCCAGCTACTCGGGAGGCTGAGGCAGGAGAATGGCATAAACCCAGGAGGCGGAGCTTGCAGTGAGCTGAGATCCGGCCACTGCACTCCAGCCTGGGTGACAGAGCGAGACTCCGTCTCCAAAAAAAAAAACAAAACAACAACAACAACAACAAAAAATTCTTTGTATGAATGTTTGTCTCTCAATTTCATTCAGTTTTGCTTGATTGTAGTTATTTATTTTCTTCTGCTAGCTTTGGGGTTAGTTTTTTCTTGCTTTTTTAGTTTCTCTAGCTATGACGTTGATCATTAATTTGAGATATTTCTAACATTTTGAGATAGGTATTTAATTCTATAAACTTTCCTCTTAACACTGCTTTTACTGCATCCCAGAGATTTTTGGTACGTTGTGTCTGTTTTTATTAATTTCAAAGAATTTTTAAATTTCTGCCTTGGTTTTGTTGTTTTATAAAAAGTCATTCAGGAGGAAGTTATTTAATTTCCATGTGATTGTTGTGTGTGTGTGTTTTGTTTTTGTTTTTTGTTTGTTTGTTTTGAGATTGGAGTCTTGCTCTGTCACCAAGCCAGAGTGCAGTGGCGCAATCTCGACTCACTGCAACCTCTGCCTTCTGGGTTCAAGTGATTCTCCTGCCTCAGCCTCCCAAGTAGCTGGGACTACAAGCACGTGCCACCATGCCCTGCTAATTTTTGTATTTTTAGTAGAGCTCAGGTTTCACCATGTTGGCCAGGATGGTCTCGACCTCTTGACCTCATGATCCACCGGCCTTGGCCTCCCAAAGTGCTGGGATTATAGGCAAATTGTGTGGTTTTGAGAGATCTTGGTATTGATTTCTATTTTTATTCCACTGTGATCCAAGAGTATGATTGTTATGATTTTGAGTCTTGTGAATTTATTGAAACTTGCTTTATGGCTGAACATGTGGTCAATCTTGGAGTATGTTTCATGTGTAGATGAGAAGAATATATATTCTGTGTTTGATGAGCAGAGTATTCTGTGGATGTCTATTAGGTCCAATTGGTCAAGTGTCGAGTTTAAGTCCAGCATTTGCTACTTTTCTGTCTTGATGATCTAACACTGTCAGTGGTGTTTTGAAGTCCCCCGTTATTATTATGTGGCTCTTTTGGTCTTTCTGTAAGTCCAGAAGTACTTGTTTTATAAATACGGGTGCTCCAATGTTGGGTGCATAGATTCTTAGAATAGGTAAATCTTCTTGTTGAATTGAACTCTGTATCATTATGTAATGCCCTTCTTTGCCCCTTGTTGTTGGTTTAAAGTCTATTTTATCCAATATAAGAATAACAACCCCTGCTCTTTTTTGTTTTCTGTTTGCATGATTTATCTTTCTCCAACCCTTTACTTTGAACCTATGAGTGTTATTACCTGTGAGATGAGTCTCTTGAAGACAGCAGACAGATGGGTCTTGGTTTTGTTTGACACAGAGTCCCGTTCTGTCACCCAATCTGCAGTGCAGTGATGCAATCTCAGCTCACTGCAACCTCAGCCCCCAGACTTAGGTGATCCTCCCACCTCAGCCTCCCAAGTAGCTGGGACTACAGGTGCATGCCACCATGTCTAGCTAATTTTTGTATTTTTCATAGGGACAGGGTTTTGCCATGTTGTTAAGGCTGATCTTGAACTCCTGGGCTCAAGCAATCCACCTGGCGTCTTGTTTTTTTTTTAATTCAACTTGCCACCCTCTGCCTTTTAAGTGGGATGTACAGGCAATTTACATTCAAGGTTAGTATTGACATGTGAAGTTTTGATCCTATTATGAAGTTGTTAGCTTGTTGCTTTGTAGTTTTATTGTGTGGTTGTTTTATATGATCTGTGGGCTATGTACTTATATGTGCTTTTGTGGTAATAGGTATCATTCTTTTGCTTCCATGTGTGGAACTCCCTTAAGGATCTCTTGTAAGCCTGGTCTAGTGGTAATGAATTTCCTTAGTGCTTGTTTATCTAGAAGAGATTTTATGTAGTTTTAACTTATGTAGCTTATTTTGGCAAGATATGAAATTATTGGTTGGAATTTCTTTTCTTTAAGAATACTGAATGTAGGCCTCCAATCTCTCCTGGCTCATAGGGTTTCTGCTGAGAAGTCTGCTGTCAGCCTGATAGGGTTCCATTTGTATGTGATCTGCCCTTTATCTCTAGCTGCCTTTAAGTTTTTTCTTTAGTGTTGACCTTGGACAATCTGGTGACTGTATGCCTTGGTGATGTTTATTTTGTATGGTATTTTCGGGTGTTCTGTGTTTCTTGTATCTGAATGTCTCCCTCTCTAGCAAGATTAGGGATGTTTTCTCAAATTATTCCCTTAAATATATTGTCCAGGTTGTTTACTTATTCTCCTTCTTTCTCAAGAATGCCAATAATTTCATAGGTTTCATCACTTTACATAATCTCATATTTCTCAAAGACTTTGTTCATTTTTGGAGTCTTTTTTCTCTATTTTCGTCTGACTGGGTTAGTTCAAAAGACCGATCTTCAAGCTCTGATATTCTTTCTTCTGCTTGGTCCAATCTATCAATAAAGCTTTCTATTGTATTTTCAAATTCCTTAAGTGAGTTTTAAAATCCAAAAGCTCTTATTGATTTCTTTTTACGGCGCTTTTCTCTTCCTTCACTTCCTGGATTGCTTTATAAGTTTCTTTGTGTTGATTTTCAGTCTTGCCTTGGATCTCACTGAGCTTCCTTGCAATCCATTCTTTGAATTCATCTATCATTTCGGAGTTTCTATTTTTACTAGGGATTATTGCTGGAAAGCTAGTGGAATCCTTTGGTGGTGTCACTACATTCAGATTTTTCATGGTGCCAAAAGTCTTGCCCTGGTTCCTTGTCATCTGGAGACACTCGCACTTCTGATTTTTGTGATTATTTTCATGTGGGTAGGATTTTTCTTTTTTTTTTTTCCTTTCCCTATAATGTTATTTTTTTTTCTCTCCCTTTTCCTTTTCCCCCCCTCCCAGTGGGGAGGGGTAACTGTAGTGAATGCCGGGTAGGGTATTTTGACTTTGTTCTATAGCCCTATGCACTTCTTCCAGAATGTTTTATATTGGGCTGTGCAGTTTAGCTTGAAAGTCCATAGATGGCACTATAGGTAAGAGCTGGCTATAGCCAACATGGCTGGGTATACACTTGATCCTTGTTTCCTGGCAGCTCTCTGTTGCCTCAGGAAAATGGTCTGACTCATGGAATGTACAGTGGTCTGAGCTCCCTGCTCAACCCTGGGGAGGTGTAGGGCTATGAAGGGCGGGCCAGGCTTGGCAGGTGCACCTTCTTTTCCCCCAGTAGCAGGCACCAGCACCAGCACTGAGGGAGAATCCAGTGGGCAGTCCACTAAGTGCCCAGAGGTGTGCCTAGGCATGACATTGGGAAACCTTGGCTCCAGGTTCACTGCAAGGGGTTTGGAGATGGCCTAAAGTTCTAATCCAAGAGAGTGGGTACTCCAGATGCCTAGAGATCTGCCTGGGTGTGTAGCAGAGAGGGCCCACATACAAGGATCTCTGCACAGGAAGGGTGGGATGACTCAGACTGCTGAACCAGGCAAGTAGGTGCTCTAAATGCTTTAAGGTCTGCCTAGGTGTGTAGCACAGAGGGCCACCCTGTACCAGGATCTCTGCACAGGAAGGGTAGGATGGCTCAGGCTACTGATCCATGTTAGACAATGCTGCAAATGCTTAGAGATCTGCCTGGGTGTGGTACAGAGAAAGTCCCATTGCGCCATGATCTATGTCTGATAAAGGTGGAGTGGCTCAGGCTGTTGAACCATTCCAAGTGGATACTCCTAAAGCCTGGAGATCTGCCTGGGCACAGGATAAAGAGGGCCCCCTATTCCAAGATCTCTGAAGAGGAGGGATGGGGTGGCTCAGGCTGTTGGACTAAGCAAGCAGGTGCTCTGCATGCCTGAAGATTTGCCTTGGTGTGGAGCACAGAGAGCCCCACTGCACCATGATCTCTTCATAGGAAGGGTGGAGTGGGTCAGGCTGGTAATACAGGTGAGTGAATGCTCTGAATGCCTGGAGATCTGCCTGGACATGGTGCAGAGAGAGCCCCACTGCACCATGACCTCTGCACAGAAAGGGTGGGTCAGTCTGCTGAATCAGGTGAATGGGTGCTCCAAATGCCTGCAGATCTACCTGGGTATGGAGCAGAAAGAACCCGCTGCAAAATATCTATGTCCAGGAAGGATGGGAAAATTCAGGCTGCTCATTCAGGCAAGCAGGTGCTCCAAATGCCTTGATTTCAGCCTAGGGGTAGAGCAGAGAGGGCCCCACTCCATCGCCATCTCAGGAGAGCAGGATGGAGGACCCAGCAATGGCACACACAGACCAGTTACAGGTCACCAAGCTGGCCCTGGCTGCAAGTCTTGCCACCCAGGAGAAACTGCAGCTACAGCAACTCTCCTCCCACGCTAGGCTTGCAATAGGGGAGAACATGATTCCAGAGCCTACTGGTGAGACACTTTCCTCATTTCTGGCTATGGAGGCTCCTATTCAGCTCCAAAGCAAGTGCTGCAATCTGTGGCCTGGGACTAAAATGCCTGCACAGCCATGCTGCTGGCTCACCAAGGAACGGCTGACTTTGTATGCGTCCAGATTAAAAATGGCATCCTGCCCTCAGCCCTAGGTCTAGGAAAATGTCTGCAGCTCTTCCTGGTGTTTTTCATTCAGTGTCTCCAAGCTTCCTCCCCAAGTTAGCTGCAGGGCTTGGGAGAAACAAAGTGCTTTCCTATAGTCTGGGATGCTGAGCTCCACAGTGGCAAGGTGAGTCACAGAATGAGGCCCTCTGCCTGTCTCACGTACTGGGGCTTCACTCACTTATATCAGCTGGACACCATCATGGAAGCTTTTGCTGGCATTCTCCTTTCCAGGACCCAGACTGTCCTTCATGATTCCAGTGGATTCCTATTTTCCTTCTTAAATTAAAGCTCACGGAGTTGATCTTCATGTACTATCTTGCTGTTTCCAAGTGGCTGAGGCATGCTGAAAGTCTCTAATCTGCCATCTTGGGGGAAAAAAGCTTTTTCTGCTTCATAGATATTTTCTTGTGTACCATTTTATTCCTTCCTGTTTCTTTTACTACAAATTTTTTAGTTGTTTTCTAACTGGTCCTCTAGCAATTACAATTAACATCTTAATTTATAACAACCTGGTTCAAATTCATACCAAGTTGGTTTCAGCAGTATGCAAAAAACTTAGCCTTTATGTTGTTATTGTCATAAGTTACATCTTTGTACATTGGGTTATAAATTATAAACATATATTTATAATTATTGTTTTATGCATTTGCCTTTTAAATCATATAGGAAAGAGAGTTACAAATCAAAAATATATTAAAACTGACTTTATATTTACCTATTAGTTACCATTCTTTAAAATTTATATATATTTTTTGATACGGAGTCTCGCTGTGTTGGCAGGCTGGAGTGCAGTAGTGCGATCTCAGCTCACTGCAACCTCTACCTCCCAGGTTCAAGCGATTCTTCTGCCTCAGCTTCCCAAGTAGCTGGGACTACAGGTGTGCATCACCACACCTGATTAATTTTTGTATTTTTAGTAGAGACAGGGTTTCACCATGTTGGCCAAGATGGTCTTGATCTCCTGACCTTGTGATCTGCCTATACTGGCCTCCCAAAGTGCTAGGATTACAGGTGTGAGCCACCACACCCAGCCATTAGTTATCTTTACTAGTGTTTTTTATTTCTTCATGTGGATCTGAGCAGGTCTATAGCACTGTCAAAGTTTATCTGGGAATATCTTAATTTCTCCTTCATTTTTAAAGCATAGTCTTGCAAAATATAGAATTCTTGCTTGTCTTAGTCTGCTAGGACTGCAATAACCACAGATTGGGAGGCTTAAACAGCAGAAATTTGTTTTCTCACAGTTCTAGAGGCTGGAAGTATAAGATCAAGGTGCCAGCAGGGTTGGTTTCTGGTAAGGCCTATCACTTTGGCTTGCAGGCGGCCCCTTCTTACCATGCCCTCACATGGCCTTTTCTCTGTGTTTGTGCACTGAGAGAGGTCTCTGGTGTCTCCTCCTCTTTTTATAAGGACATCAGTCCTATTGGATTAGGACCTCCACCTTTATTACCTTATTTAACCTTAGTTACCTCCTTAGAATCGCTATATTTGAATACTGTCACATTAGAAGTTAGGACTTAATATATGAATTTTGGAAGGGACTACAGCTCAGTCTGTAAGAATTGTCTTTTGACAATTTGATTATAATGTGTCTTGGTGTGTACCTCATTGAGTTTATCTTACACTCTTTTGAGCTTCTTAGATGTGTATATTCATGTCTTTCATCCCTTTGAGCCATTATTTCTTCAATTATTCTTTCTGCTTCTTTCTCTTCTCTCCTCTGGAACACATTTTTTATATGTTATGTAAATGGGTTGGAGATAGCCCTTCAATTCTGGCCTAAAATAATTCCCATGTTGTTTACTTCTTGACAGCAGCCCAGGACCATTAGCCCAAAGCCCACTGGTGCCAAACACAAATTCTCACATATCCAGTTCCGTTGGATATAGTCCAAACAATTTTTAGCCATTTACAACCTACTCACTTTACACATTCCCTGAAACTGCTCTCAATATTTTCTAACCATAGATAAGACAAACCCTGTAACTATATTTAAAAGCAAATAAACCCATTGCTACTTTTTGAAGCTCTGTGACTTCCCACATTGCTACTTAGCAACATCACCTAGACATCTAAGGCCCTTTTCCTATTTTCACTTCTTCCCTGGGAGTGCTCTTGTCCTATTTCCTTTCTAGGTGGTGGGTTATTAATGTTGCCTCAAAGATTTCTTCTTGGGAGGAACATCTTTCATGTAGCCCTATCTAAGCACTGCCCAACAAAGCTCATGTATTACTTCTTCTCATGGTCCTGTCTCTGCCTTAATTCTAGATGTTTGATGGTGACTCAGAAGTATCATTACCTCTGTTTATTTTTTCATCATTCATTTTCCTTTCTCCTACGCACACTGGATAATATCAATGGACCTATCTTCAAGTTCAGGGATCCTTTCTTTTGCACACTCAGATCTGCTGCTGACTGCCTCAGTGATTGCTTCATTTCAGTTATTTTACTTTTAAACTTCAGGATTTCTATTTGATACCTTTCTATAATTTCTTACTCTTTGGCTAGGTGCAGGAGCTCATACTTGCGATCTCAACATGTTGGGAGGCCAAAGCAGGATAATTGCTTGAGTTCAGGAGTTCAAGACCAGACTTGGTAACATAGGGAGACCTCGTTTCTACAAAAAATGAAAAATTAGCTGGGTGCAGTTGCATGCACCTGTAGTCTCAGTCCCATAAGAGGCTAAGGCTGGAAGATTGCTTGAGCCCAGGAGTTTGAGGCTGCAGTGAGCTGTGATAACACCACTTGCTTTACAGCCTGGGCAACAGATCAAGACCCCAAGAAAGAAAAAAGAATAAATTTCTTACTCTATGATGTTCTTTGATGAGAACCACATTTTTCTTGTGGTTTCTTTTCATTCTGTATATATTTTTTCCTTAAGCACTTTGAACACACTTGAAATTACCTGAATTAAAGTCTAGTAAGTCCAACAACTAAGCTTCCTCAGAGACAATTTCTACTTTTTTTCTTCTTATATATGGGCCATATCATATTGTTTCTTTGCATGCTTTGTAATGTTGTGTTGAAACTGGACATTTCAAAATCTAAAATGTAGCAATATTATAACATTCTCCTCCCTCAGCAGGTTTCTTATTGCTGCTTGTTGTAGCTGTGAACTCAAAAGTATCTGAGACAGATCCAAATCAATTTAGAAAGTTTGTTTTGCCAAAGTTAAGGATGTGCCCATGACACAGCCTTGGAAGGTCCTGATGACATGTGCTTGAGGTGGTTGTGATACAGCTTGCTTTTATATATTTTAGGGAGACATACTACATCAGTCAATACCTATAAGATGCATACTGGTTCAATCTGGAAAGGCAGGACAACTTGAAGCACAGGCTTTCAAGTTATACATAGATTTAAATTTTTTCTGATTGGTAATTGGTTGAAAGAGTTAAGTTACTATCTGAAGACCTGAAATCAACAGAAAAGAATGGTATGATGATAAGGAGTTGTGAGGACCAAAGTTTTATAATGTAGATGAAGCCTCCAGGTAGTAGGCTTCTGAAAGAATAGATTGTAAATGTTTCTTGTCAGACTTAAGTTCTAGGTTGATGTTAATGCTGGTTGGTTTTTCCTGAATTCCAAAAGGGAGGAGGGTTTAATGAGGCACGTCCTGCCTCCCTTCCCATAATGGCCTGAACTAGTTTTTTAGGTTAACTTTGGAATGCCCTTGGCTGAGAGAAGGGGTCTATTCAGATGGTTGGAGGGCCTTAAAATTTTATTTTTGGTTTACATAGTCATTGCTTGTTTATTCAATTAATAGCTGTCCAAACTAATTTTCTGAAGTCTGTATCCTTTATCATATGTAGCCACTGAAGTCTCTGTTTCATTAACTTAGTGGTCAGCTAGTGATTTGATAGAGATTTCTTTAAACAACTGGAACAGCAATAACAAAACTCTCCTTGACTTTGCCAACACTCCCTGTGTTGGTTAGCGCACTGAGCCAAGCAGTTTACAACTCTACCTTGGCCTTCCCTTTCTGTTTGTGTGGACTCTGAGGGTCAGATAGAGATGAAGACATAAGACCTCCTGAGGTATTTTCTAAAATGCACCCATCACTGGGCATCATATGACCTTCTAGATTGCCAACAATATGCAGGAATTTATCAAAGTCCTTATTCCCCAAAGCATCTCTTCTCTACCCTTGCCTTCCAGGCTTTTTAGCTTCTCTGTTGTTCATGCCAACTATTATTCCTTGCCCCAGGTGGCAGCAGCAAATACGTTTGCATTGTAAGTTAGGCAAAATAAAGGCAAAGTTCTGAACTGGTATTTAGGAAGCCACCAGACAGGTCAAAACTAACAGCCACAATTCTTTGAGAATACTGCCTATATTGCTCTTTCAGGTACCAGCAATATGTACTAGGAATGAGGGCTGTGCTTCTTAAAAGTCACTGCCATGCTGGGGAGTGAGAAATGATATCAATGGTTCCAAGGAAAATTGTACCAAGTTGTGTATAATTTATTAAGGGTTGCCTTTCTTGTAATCTTTACTTAGATTCCATAATTTCCACCCCCACCCTTGCAACACACACACATAAACACATACACACACACACACACACACACACACACACACACAAAAAGTTAATTCTATGTTTTTGCCAGCTTATTCATTGCTTTTGTGGAATGATGGGACTTTTGGAGTTCCCTTTTCTGCCATTTTCACTAATATCTCTCCAATCAGCAAATTGGTTTGTTTTCCTATTTTTGAGTTTTAAGAGTTCTTTGTGCATTTTGGATACAAATTCTTTATATTATATGTAATCTGTAAATATTATTTCCTAGTTGATGACACGTTTTTCATTTTCTTTACAGTGTTTTTTGCAAAGCAAAGGTCTTTAATTGTATTAAACTAATGTATCAAAGTTTTTCTTTTACAAATCATGCTTTTGGTATTGTATCTAAAACCTCATCACCAAATTCAAAATTATGTAGATTTTCTCATATGTTTTCTTCTTCAAGCTTCATAAATTTTCATTTTGTAGGTCTATAATCTATTTTAAGTTAACTTAAAATAATGAGTGTAATGAGTAAGGCCTGTGCCTAGGTTCACTTTTTTTTCTTTTTGCATATGGTTGCCTGATCATTCCAGCACTATTTGTGAAAAGACTATTCTTTCTCCATTGAATTGACTTTGTGTTTTTATCAAAAATCATTTTACTATATTTATTTGTGCCAATATATTTCCTTATTCTATTAATATATGCTATTTCATCTATATATGTGTGTATTCTTTCACTAATACATGCTGCTTGATTATTGCAGCATTGGAGTAAGTATTAAAATAGGGCAGTGTCAGCTGGGTACAGTGGCTCACGCCTGTAATCTCAATGCTTTGGGAGCCCGAGGCAGGCGGATCAGCTGAGTCAGGAGCTCAAGACCAGCCTGACCAATGTGATAAAACCCTGTCTTTACTGAAAATACAAAAATTAGCCAGGTGTGGTGACACACACCTGTAGTCCCAGCTATTCAGGAGGCTAAGGCAGGAGAATCACTTGAACCCAGGAGGCAGAGGTTGCAGTGAGCCAAGATCATGCCACTGCACTCCAGCCTGGCAACAGAGCAAGACTCAGTCTCAAAAAATAAAATAAAATAAAATAAAATAAAATAAAATAAAATAGGTCAGTGTGAGTCTTCCCATTTCTTTTTCTTTTTTTCTGGGAGGGGTCTTGTGTTGGCTATTCTGGGTTCAGATCTATATCTTTGGCATTGTCTTTTTTAAACACCTCATAAAAGAACCACCACCAAGCATGGTGACCTTTAAACTATGAAATATTAGGTAAATGTGTTTGAGAAAGAGGAATAAAGGTGTACCAATTATCCTCTGTTAGTCAAACATGAAAAAAAAATAAAAGGATTTGTTGAAAAGACATTTAAAAATGTATGAAACATTAGAAAATGTGTGACACTTGCTAACCTAAAAAACTGCGGAGAATGTGGAGTTATTCACGCCACCATTTTGGATCCCTAGACTCCATATATGATTATCATACAAAAGATTTAGTTAGATCAATGTTTGAATTTGTGAATCTACTATTTAAAAAAACTATTACTATTACCAGAACCACTATGACACCTTGATCATGACAGAGATCTAACTTTACTAGATTTAACACACAAAGGCTTTGACCCAAGCCTATGCTTTAAAATTAGGATACCTAAGAGTGTTGGGATTTTTATCTAAAAGTAATGTCTGTGACAAAATGCACCTAAGAGATAGTCTGTCACATTCCATGCTAGTTTTGCCAATGAATTAAAAAAAAATTGTTTTATTATACTTTAATTTCTGGGATACACGTGCAGAATGTGCAGGTTTGTTACATAGGTATACACGTGCCCATGGGGGTTTGCTGCACCCATCAACCCATTATGTACATTAGGTATTTCTCCTAATGCTATCCCTCCCCTAGCCCCCCACCCCCTTACAGTCAGTGGTGTGTGATGTTCCCCTCCCTATGTCCATGTGTTCTCACTGTTCAACTCCCACTTATGAGAACATGCAGTGTTTGGTTTTCTGTTCTTGTGTTAGTTTTCTGAGAATGATGGTTTCCAGCTGCATCCATGTCTCTGCAAAGAATAGGAATTCATCCTTTTTATGGCTGCATAGTATTCCATGGTGTATATGTGCCACATTTTCTTAATCCAGTCTATCATTGATGGGCATTTGGGTTGGTTCCAAGTCTTTGCTATTGTGAAGAGTGCTGCAATAAACATACATGTGCGTGTGTCTTCATAGTACAATGATTTATAATCCTTTGGGTATATACTCAGTAATGGGATTGCTGGGTCAAATGGTATTTTGGTTCTAGATCCTTGAGGGAATGGCACACTATCTTCCACAATGGTTGAACCAATTTATATTCCCACCAGCAGTGTAAAAGCATTCCTGTTTCTCCACATCCTCTCCAGCACCTGTTGTTTCCTGAGTTTCTAATGATCGCCATTCTTAGTGGTGCGAGATGGTATCTCATTGTGGTTTTTATTTGCATTTCTCTAACGACCAGTGATGATGAGCTTTTTTTTCATATTTGTTGGCCACATAAATGTCTTCTTTTGAGAAGTGTCTGTTCATATCCTTTGCCCACTTTTTGATGGGGTTGATTTTTCTTTTAAATTTGTTTAAGTTCTTTGTAGAGTCTGGATATTAACCCTTTGTCAGACAGATAGATTGCAAAAGTTTTCTCCCATTCTGTAGGTTGCCTGTTCACTCTAATGATAGTTTCTTTTGCTGTGCAGAAGCTCTTTAGTTTAATTAGATCCCATTTGTCTATTTTGGTTTTGTTGCCATTGCTTTTTGTGTGTTAGTCCTGAAGTCTTTGCCCATGCCTATGTCCTGAGTGGTATTGCCTAGGTTTTCTTCCAGGGTTTCTACGGTTATAGGTCTTACATTTAAGTGTTAATCCATCTTGAGTTAATTTTTGTATAAGCTGTAAAAAAGGGGTCCAGTTTCAGTTTTTTGCATATGGCTAGCCAGTTTTCCCAACAAGATTTATTAAATAGGGAATCCTTTCCCATTAATTGTTTTTGTCAGGTTTGTCAAAGATCAGATGGTTGTAGATGTGTGGCATTATTTCTGAGGCCTGTGTTCTGTTCCATTGGTTTATATCTCTGTTCTGGTACTAGTCCCATGCTGTTTTGGTTACTGTAGCCTTGTAGTATAGTTTGAAGTCAGGTAGCATGATGCCTCCAGCTTTGATCATTTGCTTAGGATAGTCTTGGCTATACAGGCTCTTTTTTGGTTCCATATGAAATTTAAAGTAGTTTTTTCTAATTCTGTGAAGAAAGTCAATGCTAGCTTGATGGGGACAGCATTGAATCTATAAATTACTTTGGTCGGTATGGCCATTTTCATGATATTGATTCTTCCTATCCATTCAAATGGAATGTTTTTCCATTTGTTTGTGTCCTCTCTTATTTTCTTGTGTAGTGGTTTGTAGTTCTCCTTGAAGAGGTCCTTCACGTCCTTTGTAAGTTGTATTCCTAGGCATTTTATTCTCTTTGTAGCAATTGTGAATGGGACTTCACTCATGATTTGGCTCTCTGTTTGTCTATTATTATTGTCTATTATAGGAATGCTTGTGATTTTTGCACATTGATTTTGTATCCTGAGACTTTGCTGAAGTTGCTTATCAGCCTAAGGAGATTTTGGGCTGAGATGATGGGGTTTTCTAAATATACAATCATGTCATCTGTAAACAAGAACAATTTAACTTCCTCTCTTCCTATTTGAATATGCTTTATTTCTTTCTCTTGCCTGGTTGCCCTGGTCAGAACTTCCAATACTATGTTGAATAGGAGTGGTGAGAGAGGGCATCCTTGCCTTGTGCCAGTTTTCAAAGGGAATGCTTCCAGCTTTTGCTCATTGAGTACGATATTGGCTGTGGGTTTGTCATAAATATCTCTTATTATTGAGATACATTCCATCAATACCTAGTTTATTGAGAGTTTTTAGCATGAAAGGGAGTTGAATTTTATCGAAGGCCTTTTCTGCATCTATTGAGACAATCATGTGGTTTTTGTCATTGGTTCTCTTTATGTGATGGATTACACTTATTGATTCTCATATGTTGAACCAGCTTTGCATCCCAGGGATGAAGCTGACTTGATCGTGTTGCTGGTTTGCCAGCATTTTATTCAGGATTTTCACATCGATATTCATCAGGGATACTGGCCTGAAATTGTTATTGTTGTTGTGTCTCTGCCAGGTTTTTGTATCAGAATGATGCTGGCCTCATAAAATGAGTTAGGGAGGAGTCCTTCTTTTTCTATTGTTTGGAATAGTTTAAGAAGAAATGGTACCAGCTCCTCTTTGTACCTCTGGTGGTTTTGGCTGTGAATCCATCTGGTCGTGGGCTTTTTTTGGTTGGTAGGCTATTAATTACTGCCTAAATTTTAGAATTTGTTATTTGTCTATTCAGAGATTCAATTTCTTCCTGGTTTAGTCTTGGGAGGGTGTATGCATCCAGGAATTTATCCATTTCTTCCAGATTTTCTAGTTTATTTGTGTAGAGGTGTTTATAGTATTCTCTGAGGGTAGTTTGTATTCCTTTGGGATCAGTGGTGATATCCCCTTGATCATGTTTTATTGCGTCTACAGGATTCTTCTCTTTTCTTCTTTATTAGACTGGCTAGAAGTCTATCTTTTTTGTTAATCTTTTCAAAAAAAACAGCTCCTGGATTCATTGACTTTTTGAAGGATTTTTTTGTGTCTCTATCTCCTTTAGTTCTGCTCTGATCTTAGTTATTTTTTGTCTCCTGCTAGCTTTTGAATTTGTTTGCTCTTGCTTCTCTAGTTCTTTTAATTGTGATGTTAGGGTGTCGAGTTTAGATCTTTCCTGCTTTCTCTTGTGGGCATTTGGTGCCATAAACTTCCCTCTACACGCTGTGTTAACTGTGTCCCAGAGATTCTGGTACATTGTGTCTTTGTTCTCATCGGTTTCAAATAACTTACTTATTTCTGCCTTAATTTCGTTATTTACCCAGTAGTCATTCAGGAGCAGGTTGTTCAGTATCCATGTAGTTGTGCAGTTTTGAGTGAGTTTCTTAATCCTGAGTTCTAATTTGATTTCACTGTGGTCTGAGAGACTGTTTGTTATGGTTTCCATTCTTTTGCATTTGCTGAGGAGTGTTTTACTTCCAATTATGTGGTCAGTTTTAGAATAAGTGCAATGTGGTGCTGAGAAGAATGTATATTCTGTTGATTTGAAATGGAGAGTTCTGTAGATGTTTATTAGGTCTGCCTGGTCCAGGGCTGAGTTCAATTCCTGGATATCCTTGTTAATTTTCTGTCTCGTTGATCTGTCTAATATTGACAATGGGGTGTTAAAATCTCCCACTATTATTGTGTGAGAGTCTAAGTCTCTTTGTAGATCTCTAACAACTTGCTTCATGAATCTGGGTGCTCCTTTATTGGGCGCATATATATTTAGGATTGTTAGCTCGTCTTGTTGCATTGATCCATTTACCATTATGTAATGCCCTTCATTGTCTTTTTGTAATCTTTGCTGGTTTAAAGTCTGTTTTAATCAGAGGCTAGGATTACAATCCCTGCTTTTTTTTTTTTTTTTTTTTTTTTTGCTTTCCATTTGGTTGGTAAATATTCCTCCAGCCCTTTATTTTGAGCCTATGTGTGTCTTTGCGTGAGAGATGGGTCTCCTGAATACAGCACATCAATGGGACTTGACTCTTTATCTAATTTGCCAGTCTGTGTCTTTTAATTGGGGGCATTCAGCCCATTTACATTTAAGGTTAATATTGTTACGTGTGAATTTCATACTGTCATTATGATGCTAGCTGTTTATTTTGCCCGTTAGTTGATGCAGTTTCTTCATAGTGTTGATGGTCTACAATTTGGTATGTTTTTGCAGTGGCTGGTACTCTTTTTCCTTCCATGATTAGTGCTTCCTTCAGGAGATCTTGTAAGGCAGGCTTGGTGGTGACAAAAATCTCTCAGCATTTGCTTGTCTGTAAAGGGTTTTAGTTCTCCTTCACTTATGAAGCTCAGTTTGGCTGGATATGAAATTCTGGGTTGAAAATTCTTTTATTTAAGAATGTTGAATATTGGCCCCCACTCTCTTATGGCTTGTAGGGTTTCTGTAGAGAGATCAGCTGTTAGTCTGATGGGCTTCCCTTTGTGGGTAACCCGACCTTTCTCTCTGGCTGCCCTTAACATTTTTTCCTTCATTTCAACCTTGGTGAGTCTGACGATTCAATGTTGGCCTATCTTGCTAGGTTGGGGAAGTTCTCCTGGATAATAACCTGAAGAGTGTTTTCAAATTTGGTTCCATTCTCCCTGTCACTTTCAAGTACACCAATCAAACACAGGTTTGGTCTTTTCACATAGTCCCATATTTCTTGGAGGTTTTGTTCATTCCTTTTCATTCTTTTTTCTCTAAGCTTGTCTTCAGGCTTTATTTCATTAAGCTGAGCTTCAATTTCTGATACCCTTTCTTCTATGTGATCGATTTGGCTATTGATATTTGTGTATGCTCACGAAGTTCTTGTGCTGTGTTTTTCAGCTCCATCAGGTCATTTATGTTCTCTTTAAACTGGTTATTCTAGTTAGCAATTCCTCTAACCTTTTTTCAAGGTTCTTAGCTTCCTTGCATTGCATTAGAATATACTCTTTTAGCTCGGAGGAGTTTGTTATTACCCACCTTCATGAAGTCTACTTCTGTCAGTTCTGTCAAACTCATTCTCTGTCCAGTTTTGTTCCCTTGCTGTTGAGGAGTTGTGATCCTTTGAAGGAGAAGAGGCATTCTGGTTTTGGGATTTTTTGGACTTTTTGCACTGGTTTTTCCTCATCTTTGTGGATTTATCTACCTTTGATCTTTGTTATTGGTGACCTTTGGATGGGGTCTCTGTGTTGATGTCCTTTTTGTTGATGTTGATGCTATTCCTTTCTGTTTATTAGTTTTCCTTCTAACAGACAGGCCCCTCTGCTGCAAGTCTGCTGGGGTTTGCTGGAGGTACCCTCCAGACCCTGTTTGCCTGGGTATCACCAGTGAAGGCTGCAAAACAGCAAAGATTGCTGCCTGTTCCTTCATCTATAAGCTTGTCCCAGAGGGGCACCTGCCAGATGTCAGCAGAATCTCTCCTGTATGAGGTGTCTATCAACCCCTGCTGGGAGGTGTCTCCCAGTCAGGGATCACGGGGGTCAGGGACCCACTTGAGGAGGCAGTCTGTCCCTTAGCAGAGCTCTAGCACTGTGCTGGGAGGTTCACTGCCCTCTTCGGGGCTGGCAGGCAGAAACGTTTAAATCTGCTGAAGCTGCGTCCACAGCTTCCCCTTCCCCCAGGTTCTCTGTCCCTGGGAGATGGAAGTGTGATCTATAAGCCTCTGACTGGGGCTGCTGTGTTTCTTTCAGAGATGCCCTGCCCAGAGAGGACGAATCTAGAGAGACGGTCTGCCTATAGCAGCTTTGCTGAGCTGCAGTGGGCTCCACCCAGTTCGAACTTCCCTGTGGCTTTGTTTACACGTGAGGGGAAATATCGCCTACTCAAGCCTCAGTAATGGTGGACGCCCATCCCCCCACCAAGTTTCAGAGTCCCAGGCCGACTTCAGACTGCTGTGCCAGCAGTGAGAATTTCAAGCCAGTGGATCTCAGCTTGCTGGGCTCTGTGGGTATGGGATCCACTGAGCTAGACCACTTGGTTCCCTGGCTTCAGTACCTTTTCCAGGGGAGTGAACGGTTCTGTGTTGCTGGCATTCCAGTCGCCACTGGGTATGAAAAGAAACTCCTGTGTCTAGCTTGGTGTCTGCCCAAACAGCCTCCCAGTTTTATGCTTGAAACCCAGAGCCCTGGTGGCATAGGAACCCGAGAGAATCTCCTGATCTGAGGGTTGAGAAGACCACGGGAAAAGAGTAGTTTCTGGGCCAGAATGCACCATTCCTCACAACACAGTCCCTTACGGCTTCCCTTGGCTAGGGGAGGGAGTTCCCCGACTCCTTATGCTTTCCAGGTGAGGTGACACCCTACCCTGCTTCGGCTTGCCCTATGTGGGCTGCACCCACTATCTAACCAGTCCCAATGAGATAAGCCAGGTACCTCAATTGGAAATGCAGAAATCACCCACCTTCTGCGTTGATCTCACTGGGAGCTGCAGACCAGAACTGTTCCTATTCGGCCATCTTGCCAGCCCTCTACCAATGAATAAATTTTTAAGAAAATGTTGCTAATATGGACAAATGCCCCATATTGATTCCTGATGTCTCTGGAAGACATGAGTAAATCTGAGAAAAAGTCATGAGAGTAGGCTCTTTTAAAGGACTGTAAAAATCCTTTCAGCTTCAGGGACAATTCAAGGCTGCAAACGAATTAATGTTCCTGCCTCTAAATTAGTCAAGGTGCTCAGAAAGATGGATTTTTTAAACAAGCAAGAAATCTCAGGAAAATTCATTTTTATTATAATTTAAAAAGAAACTTAATAATTCTCACTTCTTCCCTTAAGTAATATAAATTTCAAATGTCTTCTCTTTAGTAAAAAATGTTTCAGAATTTTCAGGAAATGTTAAATGTTAGAACTAAAACAATATGATATTAAAATAATCAATGAGGATTCCACTTGAAATAACTTTATCTCTACTTAAGGGAAACTGTCTATCCAATATTTTCCTCAGGAGACAATATAGCAGGACAGCATTACATGGGCAATTATCTAACATCTCACTTCCTTGTACCTCCAGAACACAGGAATTCTTTCTTTGGGGCTCTGTAATGAAGAAACTTTTTCTGTTTGATGCTACTAAAATTTTCTTTGTGTGTTTTAATTTGGAAGAGACAGTGTCGAGGTTGGTGGTCTTTAAATTAGGTTTGTACTTTATTTTAAAATGTGCTGTGGGTGGGGGAGTGGAAGTTCTTCAATTTCCTTAGAAGAAATTAGGAAGAGTCCTTTCTTCAATATAGATTAATATAAAAAAATCATTGTGAAGAAGGAATAACGTGATTTATGGGTAATAAATATTGGCTTGCTCTATCCCCTTTCATGCTGTATGTAAGCCCATGAGTGATACTTCATCCTCTCAGCAGATGAGTAGTTGTGATTTTAGCAGAAGTTCTTTCACCTTATTTGCCTCATTCCCTCAATGATTGCACTTCAGTCTAAGAAAAAAATCTTCTTACTTATGGTAACAAGAGTAGGGAGGGCAGAAGTCAAGGTATTATATGGATATTAATATAGTACAGCCTAAATTTCATTTGGCATCACAAATTATGACACAATGTTATTAAGGCCCACATTTATCTCCTGGTTACTCCCTGATGATGATGTAGTCTCTGATTTCTTACAAAGTGTCCTCTAAGTATTCCTGAAACATCTCATTTGTCCTAAACTTCTACCATATTTATTTCACTGGACTGCAAAAAAAAAAAAAAAAAAAAATCTCCTGCTGTTCTGTCTAGCAGAGTAATTATCTACTGATGACTAGTGCTACTCTATCAAGCACTTGTGGAAATTTAACGCCATCCCACACTGTTCCCCTATATTCAATATAATCCACCTACTGAGACTTTGCCACATGCAGCAGTTCTCCAGAGGTACACTTAGACCTCAAGGTGTGCAAACTGCATTGCTGTGCATAACAGGGATTAGCAGATGTTTCCTCAGCATTATAACTCACTCTATGAGTATAATACTAAAGACATTTGGGAACCCATGGGTTAAATATTTTAATGAAACAGCTGTTTTGGTTTTTACTTAAATATGTAGTTTTCTCTCCCTGAAACCCAGAAATGTATCCAAAAGGTTGGACCGAAGACAGATTGATCAACAACCATCAAGCTTTATGCAGAATCTTTTTTCTCTCAGAAGAAAATATGGCCAAATCTCTAGCTGAGATTTAAGAATCTTCTGTGCTCAGTTAGAGAGAAACTTCAACAAGTTGTTGTTTTTCTTATTAAATATAGTGTTCAAAGGGATAATATCTAACTTTCACCTGTTTTATTTTTGATTTGGCAATTATTTATTATTCCTTCAAGTTCTTGTTTTAATCACTGTAAAGCTATCATGAGACTTTTGGTCTCTGCTCTAGCATGTAAAGAGATTGAAAGTCACCATGCCATCCTAATTACAAGTAAAAGCCTGAACAAACTGAAAAAGGAACAACTCTTCTTAGATCTGTCAGATGAGTAAGGTCATAGGGCAAACCATCATCCTACAAATTGGAGAGACAGAGAATCACAACTTATAGGAACTGAAACTCTCAAGAAAAAATCTCCATGGGAACCAACGCCTGGGTAGCAAAATGTGAACTGTAATTGATGAATTGCTGGAGGCTCAGTGTGTAAAAACTCCAGTGCGATCCAGTCCTAGGGCTGAAGCCACAGTTTTGTGAATTTTAAAATCCAGAAGGTTGACCCGGTTTTCACAGTGAATATTGGAGGAAAATTCCTTCATGCTTATGGTGGTGAAGGGGGAAAGAAATATTTTGAAATCTGCCAGAACCTTTTGTTCTTCTTAAGAAGGTCTGCCCTCTCCAGAGAAAGTATTTTACCAGAGCCTAAATTATTGGGGCTTTGCTAGAGCTTAACTGACTTGAGGGAAGGAAAATAACCAACTCTACCTTACTCTAACCATCTTGTCTCCAAATCTAAGAGGTTGGGGAGAGTGTGGGAGACTGAGAAGCACTTGGGAAATTCATAGTCCAGAGACACAGGTTCACTAAAAGACTGAGACCTAATCGTAGGACTACAGAACACAACCCATTCCCACATATTACCACCACATTACTAAGGTCCCATTTATAGCAATTCGTCAACTGCAATACATCAAAAAAAGATTTTAAGGCACACTAAGAGGCAAAAGACACATTTTGAAGAGAAGAACATGCATAAGATCCAGACTTCAACATGGCAGGGATATTGAAATTACCAGAAAGGGAATTTAGAACTATGACTAATATGCTTAGTGTGGCTATAACTAACCTGCAGATAATCACCAGAGGTCCTCTCCCTGGCTTAGCACACAAAGAGTAGGCAATAAACCCAAGCTCACAGCTTCTTCCAGAAGAGTAAAAGAGTTGGACTGCACATCTAATGCCCCAAAGTATTTAGGTGCTACCTGAGGAACTGGCTTCCATCTTCCTGTTTTAGAAAGTTGATATGGCCTGGCATACACTATCTTCTAGGAGTGACAGAGAACAAAGCAGTGGTTTGAACTAGTATCCAGGCAGTCAGCACAACTTCTCTCTATGGCTCAATTCAGAGCAAGTGGGTAAAAAAACAAAAACCCCAAAAACTTCAGCAACCAGCTTATCCCTGGAGAGGGAAAGAGTTGGACTATGCACCTAGAGTTCCAACTTCTATAGGAGCTACCTGATGACTTGGCTTCTTTTCCAGCTATTCAAGAGTGTTGACAGAACCTGGCATACTCTAAAGGCCTGGAAACCACTTTAGAACAAAGACAGAAATTTGAACTAGCATTAAGGTTTGAGAGGCCCGCAAAAGTTTGGACCAGGTTGATTGGTGAAGCTCTTCTCCTGTACAAGACAAATCCAGAAAGACTGGGAGATGGTAAAGTTTTTTTCTAATACACAGATACCAACAGGAAGAATCAAGGAAAATTAAGAAACAGAGAGAAACATTATCCAAACAAAAGAAAAAGATAAAATTCCAGAAAATGATCATAATGAAATGGGAATGTACAAATTACTTCAGAGAAAAATCAAAATAAGTGTCACAAAAAGTACTTCATGAGCTTGGGGGAGAAACATAAAAACAAAAGGATAATTTCAACTAAGAGAGAAAAATTTTAAAAGGACCAAACAAATCATGGAGCTGAAGGATACAATAGCTGAATTGGAAAAATCAAAAAAATCAAAAGGGGGTAAAATGTGAGTAAAGCAAACAGAAGAGAAAGAGGGAACTTGGAGAAAGATCACATGAAATTATTCATCAGAGGAGTAAAAAGAAAAAGAGCAAAGACAGCTTAAGGGATATACAGCACACCATTAAGAAAGACCAATACAAGCATTATAGAAGCCTCAGAAGAGGAAGAGAGACATAAAGTGAGAGAAAAAAGAAGCAGAAAGCTTATTCTAAGAAATAATTGCTGAAAAAGTCCCAAATGTGAGAAAGGAAATGGACATTTAGATGCAGGATACTTATGGAACCCAACTTAAAATGAACCTTAAAAATCCACACTAAGAAACATTGTAATTAACTTGTCAAAGATAAAGAAAGATTTTGGAAAAAACACCAAGAGAAGAACAACATGTCACATACAAGAGAATACTCACTCATGAGACTATCACTGGTTTTTAGCAGAAATCTTGCAGGTCTGAATGGCATGGGATGATATTATTCCAAGTGCTATGGGAAAAAAACAAACAAACAATCAAATAATAATGTACATGGCAACACTATCCTTCAAGAATGAAAAAGAGATAAAGACACTCTGAGACAGAAAGGGGCTTCCAGTTCCAAAAGTGGCATATAGGGCTGAGATTACCACCAGCAATATCCCAGAACTCAAAAATGAAGATAAAGCAGTTCCAGGGGTCACGGGGAAGTGAAAAACCTCTGAGTAGATGATAAGAAAATCAGACTTCCATGTCCATAACACCCCTTCCCTCGATTTGCCCCACACCAAACATACAGAAAATTTCTCCCCAACTCAAAATTTATACACTGGAAAAAGTGAGATCAAGATGAACAACCAGCTTCCCCACTATGTTGAGTTCCATGACAGAAGACATGTCCCTGCCCCAACCCAGAGGAAGCATTGCGAATGCCTAATAGGAGAAATAGCCCTGGACAGCCAGAGACAAAGGGAGATGGTGGGACTACCATCCCCTACCCTGGAAACTGCTCTGTAACTCAGCCAAAGACAATGCTAAACCAGAATGAATGTTCAGCAGCACCATGCTGTAGGAAATGTGTTCCATAGGTCTCCTGGACATGAACCCCTAACCAGCCTTCCCACACTGCTAGGATGTACCTTTGGGGCATTCTCCATTTAGGACAGGCAGCCCTTTGATCCTTTTCTAGACCTGAAACAAACCTGGGCTTAAAATACTATCTAGTGCTAAATGGACACAGCAATCTTGTGGGAAAAAAATAAAGAAATTCAACAGGAAAGCTGGGCGCTGTGGCTCACGCCTGTAATCCCAGCACTTTGGGAGGCCAAAGCAGGTAGATCACGAGGTCAGGAAATAGAGACCATCCTGGCTAACACGCTGAAACCCCGTCTCTACTAAAAATACAAAAAAAAATTAGCCAGGCATGGTGGCAGGCGCCTGTAGTCCCAGCTCCTCGGAGGCTGAGGCAGGAGAATGGCGTCAACTTGTGAGGCGGAGCTTGCAGTGAGCTGAGATCATGCCACTGCACTCCAGCCTAAGCAATTTTTTTTTGAGACTCCGTCTCAAAAAAAGAAAAAAAAAAAAAAATGGAAAAAAAAGAAATTCAACAGGAAAATTATCCAAAAAAAAGGTCTAAGAAAAATATCCAATAAAAAAAAAAAAAAACAAGCTAGTCAGAGAAGACTGGAAAAATAAATAATCCGTGCAAAGACAGAGATGTACATCATCAATAAACAACAGCAAACAGGGAATCAAGACCTCCACAAACTAATGAAGCAAGAAACCAGTGACGGACCCTAAAGAGATGGCAATATGTAAGCTCTCTGACCAAGAATTCAAAAGAGCAAATTGCTGGGTGTGTCGACTCACATCTGTAATCCTAGCACTTTGGGAGGCCAAGGTAGGAGGGTCAGTTGAGCCCAGGAGTTCAAGACCAGCCTGGGCAACATGGTAAGACCTCATCTCTACAAAAAAAAAAAAAAAATTAAAAATTAGCCAGGCATGGTGATGTGTGCCTATAGTTGCAGCTACTCAGGCGGCTGAGGCAGGAGGATTGCTTAAGCCCAGGAGGTCAAGGCTGCAGTAAGTCAGGTTCAGGTCACTGCACTCCAGTCTGGGTGACAGAGTGAGACCCTGTCTCCAAACTTACACACACACACACACACACACACACACACCCCAAGGCACAGTTTTAAGAAAATTCAGTGATCTCCAAGATAACACAGAAAAGCAATTCAGAAACTTATCAAAAAATTCAACAGAGATTGAAATAATGAAATCAAAAAGAAATCTTGGAACTGAGAAATACATTGGCTGAACTAAAAAATTCATTAAGGGGTCCTCAATAGCGGAATAGATCATGCAGAGGAAAGAATCAGTGAGCTTCCCCTCCCCTGCTTCCAAGATGGAGAACTGGAGGCAATGTTAGCATGCTTCTCCCACTTGGAAGGACAAAATAATGTGTAGAGATTCACATTGTGAACTTTTTTCCAAGAAGTAACACAGGAACTTAACAGGAAAAGTGAAAGAATCCACAGACTCTTTGAAAGAAGTGGCAGGCTTCAGCCTACACCGTGAAACAGGCCAAAAACTAAGTCCCCAGGGTGTTAGAGTGGGAGACACATCCCTACCAGGGAACCTAAAAATCCAGGCCACAGGGGAAGGCCTTAATCTAACACAGAACTGGAACTGATTTAGGGAGCAGTGAAATATAAACCTAGAAGCAGCAGTGGGAAGTGCCTTGCAGGCATCCCCAATCTCCAGTGCAGACCAAGGGAAGCCATTTCTTATTATATCTCACAGGAACCTCAGGTAAGTCAACCAACGAGCTCAGGTAGTAGTCACAACTCTCAACTGAATTTCACAATATAACACTGAGTGGGGACAAATTGTCTTGGCCAGAACCCCGGAAGGATGGGGGTGGCAAGCATAAAGTATGCTATATTCATGAGCACAGGAGCCAGGCATCCATCCTTGCAGGTGGATGGGGAAGGAGGTGGCCTGAAAGCTGTGGTTGCTATCCTCATGGGGAAAGTTTATGGCCTGAGGAAGGTTTGAGTTCTGAGTGCAGGCTACCTGAAACTTAGCCCAGTGCTACTAGCAGGGCACTGTGGGAGTGAGATCTGCCTGGCCAACTGTGTGGGATCTAAGTGAGGCTTACTGTCACATGCTATTCCCCACTTCTTGTAGAAGTTCTTCTGAACAGTAGATGCAATTACACTCACCTATGGAACATTACCTCAGAGGCTTAAGAACCACATTCCTGCCCCCAACAGGGGTCACAGCTTGCCCCACACACAGACAGTCAGAACACAGACACACCTAACTCAGATCCCACCTGGTTGTGGCCCTCCACCCACCGTGGTAGCTTAACACAAAGGACAGAACTTTGGGGAATTTTATGTCCTCACCCATCACCTGAGAACCCAAAATACCTTCCCTGGGCAACATAAGATAAGCACAAATCCCACAGTTACTACTGCAGCTGCTGCTCTTTTGCAAGCACCACCTGCTGGCTGGAGGGTAACTGACAGTCCATTACAGCATCTGCAGGCACACTAACATAGCACCCAGGAAGAAGAAAACCAGTGTGTGACCTCAGCTATCATCATTGTCAATCAGGAGGTCCTGAGTCTGTCCACATGACTAGTTTACTACTATTGTAACAAGCATTTGAGAAAGCCAGCATACTAAGGCTATCTATAACCAAGGAATCTCACAGAGTTTACATTACTCCCCTGCCACCCTCATTGGAGCTGGTGCTGGTACTCACTGCTGGGAGACTTGAGGACAGGTCACATCACCAGATCGCTTGCAGACATTTCCCAGCACCAACCTGGAGTATGGCAGCCCCATGGGTGGCTAGACCCAGAAGAGCAATAGCAATCACTGCAGTCTGGCTCTCAGAAACTCCTACTCCTAGGGGAAGGGGAGAACATTATATGAAAGGAACACCTCATAGGACAAAAGAATCTGTACAGCAGGCCTTGAGTTCCAGATCTTCACTCGGGTGGGAAGTTTCTTTCTGCAGAGATGCTATTGCAGTGCTGGGTTCAGCAGGGAAAGTCTGCAGTACTATCCCAACAGTCAGGCAGCCTTGGTGCTCATGAAGGGTCTTCTTTCTCTCCTTGTCCACCGCTGGAGACACAGCTGAGGCTTCTTCCGTGGTAGCTCAGCATGGATGCACCTACAGACATCCTTCCTGGAACATTTCAGGGTGACTGCATCCCCACAGGAGGAGCGCCTTCCAGGTTCAGGCTTGCATGAGAGGCAGAGTCACAATTCTTCTTTACGTGGAACGTCAACATTCATGCAAAAGAAAAGGGATGCCTGTCTAATCTGAATAGCTGAAACATTGGGACAGGAGTGAGTCTGGGAAGTGGACAGCTTTCCTGCTGGCCTGGCAGGTGAGCTGGGGTGGCTTCTACCCTTTCCCCTGTTAAGAGCTCAGTGCATCTAATTGAGAGCCCTCCCAGCTACCATTATCAAGGTTGGGATCTCTGCCCACCACTGGCTATTGCACTTACCCACCTGCTTTAGCTACAACCACTTTCTACCTAGGAAAATTTACCCCACTCACCTGAGACCTGAATCATCAACTCAGTAAACAGAATACTGGGGAATAAATAAATAAATAAATAAGTGCACACCACAGGGAAATGGGATAAGCTTCAAGAGACCTCTGCCATTCCAACCCCATAGGAGACAGTGAACTTACCCACACACCAAGTACACAGCTTCTACAACCAGTATCTGAGGAAGCCATCATACACTCTCCATAACTAAGGAACTCATACAGAGTCGTCACCCTAAAAGCACCAAGAACCAAATTATGCTATAATAAACTGCATATATTAAAGTCACATCCTTAAGGATAGAAAGAAAGAAAAAAAATCATAAATTCAAGAATAATTAACAGAAATAATCTACCCAAATGAGAAGGAATCAGAAAAGTAATTTTGGTGATACGAAAAAAAAACAAAAAACAGGGTTCTATAACAGAAGATCACACTAGCTCCCCAACAACGGATCCAAACCAAGATGAAATCTTTGAAATACCAAATAAAGATTCAGAAGGTTATTTATTAAGCTACTTGAAGAGATACCACAGAAAGGTGAAAACCAACATAAAGAAATTTTAAAAACAATTCAGGATATATGCCAGGCATATAATAGGTTACAAAACAGGTCTCAATAAATTTAAGAAAATCAAAATCATCTCAAGTATCTTTCAGACCAAGGTATAAGTGGTTCACACCTGTAATCATAGCACTCTGAGAGGCCAAGGTGGTAGATTTCTTGAGCTCAGGAGTTGAACACTAGCCTGGGCAACATGATGAAACTCCATCTCTACAAAAAATAGAAAAATTAGTTGGGTATGGTGGCACATGCCTGTAGTCCCAGCTACTCAGGAGGCTGAGAGGTTGAAGGATCAATTGAGCCTCGGTAGTCGAGGCTGCAGCGAGCTGTGATCATACTCACTGCACTCCAGCCTGAGTAACAGAGCAAGACTCTGTCTCAAAAAAAACAGGAGGATATGAATGAAAAGTGTGTTAGAGAGATCGATAACGTAAAGAAAAACCAGGCCAGGCGCGGTGGCTCACACCTGTAATCTCAGAACTTTGGGAGGCTGAGACGGGCAGATCATGAGGGCAGGAGATCGAGACCATCCTGGCTAACATGGTGAAACCCCGTCTCTACTAAAAATACAAAAAAAAAAAAAAAAAATGAGCCGGGCGTGGTGGCGGGCGCCAGTAGTCCCAGCTACTCTGGAGGCTGAGGCAGGAGAATGGCGTGAACCCGGAAGGTGGAGCTTGTAGTGAGCCGAGATCGTGCCACTGCACTCCAGCCTAGGTGATGAGCGAGACTCCATCTCAAAAAAAAAAAAAAAGAAAAAGAAAGAAAAACCAGTCAGAACTTCTGGAAATGAAAGACACACTTAGAGAAATATAAAATGCAGTGGGAAGTTTAAATGATAGATTAGAACAAGTAGAAGAAAGAATTTCAGAGCTCAAAGACAAGGCTTTTGAATTAACTCAGTCAGAAAAAGATAAAGGAAAAAGAATAAAAAGAAATGAACACAGTCTCTAAGAAATACGGGATTATGTAAAATGGCCAAACCTAAGAATAATTGGTGTTTCTGCAGGAGAAGAGAGGACCAAAAGTGTGAAAAACTTATTTGAGGAAATAATTGAGGAAAACATCCCTGGCCTTGCTAAAGATTTAAATTTCCAAATACAAGAACCTCAAAGAAAAGAAAATACTGAGAAATTCACTGTAAAAAGATTACACCAAGGAATATGACCATCAGGCCACCTAAAGTCAACAACAAGGAAAGAATGCCAAGAGCTGTGAGACAAAAGCAGCAAGTAACTTATAAAGGAAAAACTTTTCAGACCAATAGGAGAGTTCTTAGCAAAAACCTTACAAACCAGAAGAGATTAGAATCCTACATTTAGCCTCTAGAAATCAAATCATTTCCAGACAAGTAAATGCTGAGGGAATTTGCCACTACCAAACCAGTGCTACAAGAAATGTTAAAAGGAGTTCTAAATCTTGAAACAAAAGCTTAATATGCATCCAAATAGACCTCTTGAAAGCATAAAACAGGGCCTATAAAACAATAACACAACAAAAAAGTATCTAGGCAACATCTAACATGATGAATGGAACAGTACCTCATATCTCAATATTAATGTTGAATATTTCCTAAGTATTCCGATTAAAAGATACTGGATGGTAGCATGGATTAAAAAAACTCACAAACCAAATATCTGCTGTCTTCAAGAGACTCACTTAACATATAAGGACTCTTATAAACTCAAGGTAAAGGGGTGGAAAAGATACTCCATGCAAATGGAAACAAAAAGTGAACAGGAGGAGCTATTCTTATATCAGGCCAGACAGACTTTAAAGCAACAACAGCAAAAAGGAAAAAGGTCATTATATAATGATTAAAAGACCAATCCAACAAGATTACAATCCTTAATTTATATGCACCTAATATTTGAACTTCCAGAAGTATAAAGCAATTACTACTAGATCTAAAAAGTGAAGTAGACAGCAACACAATATTAGTGGGGGACTTAAATACTCCACTGACAGGACTAGAAAGATCACTGAGACAGAAAGTAAACACAGAAACAATGGACTGAAACTACATTCTAGAACAAATGTACTTAACAGATATTTAGAGAACATTCTACCTAAGAACTGCAGAATATACATTCTTCTCATCAGCACATGGAAAATTCTCCAAGATAGACCATATAATAGGTCACAAAACAAGTCTCAATAAATTTAAGAAAATCAAAATAATCTCAAGTATCTTTCAGATCAAAGTATAATAAAACTAGAACTCAATGGCAAAAGAATCCTCAACACTATACAAATACATAAAAATTAATCTGGTTCTGAATGATTTTTAGGTTAACAATGAAATCAAGATGGAAGTTTTAAAATTATTTGAAGTGAATGATGGTAGTGACACAAGTTATCAAAACCCCTGATATACAGCAAAAGCAATGCTAAGAAGAAAGTTCATAACATTAAATACCTACATCAAAAAGTCTGAAAGAGCACAAAGTGACAACTTAAGGTCACACCTCAAAAAACCAGAGAAATAGGAATAAACTAAACCTAAAGCCAGCAGAAGAAAATAAATAACAAAAATCAGAGAAGAAATAAATGAAATTGAGACCAAAAAATACAAAAAATAAATGCAATAAAAAGCTGGTACTTTGAAAAGATAAAATTGATAGAACGTTAGCAAGATTAATCGAGAAAATAAGAGAGAAGATCTAAATAAGCTCAATTAGGTACATATACACTATGGAATATTATGCAGCCATAAAAAAGGATGAGTTTGCGTCCTTTGTAGGGACATGGATGCAGCTGGAAACCATCATTCTTAGCAAACTATCACAAGAAGAGAAAACCAAACACCGCATGTTCTCACTCATAGGTGGGAACTGAACAATGACATCACTTGGACTCGGGAAGGGGAACATCACACATCGGGGCCTATCATGAGGAGGGGGGAGGGGGGAGGGATTGCATTGGGAGTTATACCTGATGTAAATGACGAGTTGATGGGTGCTGACGAGTTGATGGGTGCAGCACACCAACATGGCACAAGTATACATATGTAACAAACCTGCACGTTATGCACATGTACCCTAGAACTGAAAGTATAATAATAATAAAAAAAAAGAAATGAAACCAGAGACATTACAACTGATACTACAGAAATACAGAAGATAATTCAAGACAACTATGAACACGTTTATGTGCACAAATTAGAAAATCTAGAGGAAATGTATAAACTCCTGGAAACATACAACTCACCTAGATTAAATCAGGAAGAAATAAAAACCCTAAACAGACCAAAAAAAAAAAAAAAAAAGCAGAAAGATGGAATCAATAATAAAAAAAAAAATTGCCAACAACAACAAAAAAAGCCAAGGAGCAGATGGATTCACAGCTGAATTCTACCAGGCATTCAAAGAAAGAATTGGTACCAATTTTACTTAAACTTAAACTATTCAAAAAGATTGAGAAAAGGGGTACTATCTTGAGACCCGTGCCACATAAATAAATAAAAGAGAAAGAGGGAATCCTCTATAAATCATTCTATGAAGCCCATATCACCCTGATTCCAAAACCAGGAAAGGTATTTAAAAAAGAAAACTACAGACCAACATTCCTGATGAACATAGATGGAAAAATCCTCAACAAAATCCAGCTAACCAAATCCAAAAGCACATTAAAAAGAAAATATATCATGATCAAGTGGGTTTCATTCCATTGAGGCAGAGATGATTTAATATATGCAAGTCAGTAAATATGATAGATCACATAAACAGAATTAAAAACAAAAACAGTATGATCATCTCAATAGATGCAGAAAACACATTTGATAAAATCCAGTATCCCTTATGATTAAAAATTCTTAATAAACTAGGCACAGAAAGGATTTACCTCAAAATAATAAAAGCCATGTATGACAAATCCATAGCCAACATTATACTGGATATAATGGAGGAAAAGTGGAAAAGTGGAAAACATTCCCTCTGAGAACTGGAACAAGACAAGGATGCCCACTTTTACCACTTCTATTCAGCACAGTACTGGAAGTCCTAGCCAGAGCAACCAGGCAAGAGAAAGAAATAAAGTACATCCAAATTGGAAAAGAGGAAATCAAACTAACATTGTTTGCCGATGATATGATTGTATACCTAGAAAACCCTAAAGACTCATCCAAAAGATTCCTAGACATAATGCATAAATTCAGCAAAGTCTAAGGTTACAGAATCAATGTACACAAATTAGTTGTCCTGCTATACAACAACAATGACCAAGCTGAGAATAAAATCAAGAACTCAATCCCTTTTACAATGGCTGCAAAAATAATAATAAAAGTAAAATACCTAGAAATATCCTTAACCAGAGTTGAAAGATATCTACAAAGAAAACCACAAAACACTACTGAAAGAAATCATAAATGACACAAATGAATGGAAACACATCCCATGATGATAGATGAAAAGAATCAATAGTATGAAAATAACCATAACTGCCCAAAGCAATCTATAGATTTAATGCAATTTCCATCAAAATACCATCATCATTTTTCAAAGAACTACAAAAAGCAATCCAAAACTTCATATGGAACCAAAAAAGAGCCCAAATAACCCCACTAAGCAAAAAGAACAAAATTGGAGGCATCACATTACTGGATTTCAAATTATACAGAACTAGAATAAACAATTATAAAATTCATATGGAACCAAAAAAGAGCCCACATAGCCAAAGAAACCCCAAGGAAGAAGAACAAATCTGGATTTGTTCATATTACCCAACCTCAAACTATACTAGAAGGCTACAGTTACCAAAACAGCATGGTACTGATATAAAAATAGGCATGTAGACCAATGGAACAGAATAGAGAACCCAGAAATAAAGCCAAATACTTACAACCAAATGATCTTTGACAAGGCATACAAAAGCATAAATTGGGGAAAGGACATCCCATTCAATAAATGGTGCTAGGAAATCTGGCAAGCCACATGTAGAAGAATGAAACTGGATTCCCATCTCTCACCTTATACAAAAATCAACTCAAGACTGATCAAAGACTTAAGTCTTAAACCTGAAACAATAAAAATTCTAAAAGATAATACTGGACAAACACTTCTGGGCATTGGCCTAGGAAAAGAATTCATGACTAAGACCCCAAAAGCAAATACAACAATAACAAAAATAAATGAATAAGACCTAATTAAACAAAAAAGCTTCTACCCAGCAAAAGAGATAGTCATCAGAGTAAACAGACAATCCACAGAATAGGAGAAAATATTTGCAAACTATGCATCTGAGAAAGGGCTAGTATGCAGAATCTATAAGGAACTTAAATGAACTAGAAAAAAAATAATAATCCATCAAAAAGTAGGCAAAAGACACGAATAGAAATTTCTCAAAAGAAGATATACAAATAGCCAAAAAATGTATGAAAAAATTCTCAACATCACTAATCATCAGGAAAATACAAATTAAAACCACAATGAGATACCACCTTACTCCTGCAAGAATGGCCATGATAAAACAGTCAAAAAACAATAGATGTTGGTGTGGATGTGGTGAAAAGGGAACACTTTTACACTGCTGGTAGGAATATAAATTAGTACAACCTCTGTAGGAAACAGCATAGAGATCCCTTAAAGAACTAAAAGTAGATCTATCATTCGATCTAACAATCCCACTACTGGGTATCTACCCAAAAGTAAAGAAGATTATATGAAAAAGACACATGCACAAGTATGTTAATAGCAGCACAATTCACAATTGCAAAGATATGGAACCAACCTAAGTACCCATTGACTAATGAGTAGATAAAGAGAATGTGGTATATATATACACCACATATACACATGGTATGTATGTAGAGACACCATATATACACATGGTATGTGTGTATAGACACCATATATATACATGTGTATATATATATATACACATACCATGGAATACTACTCAGCCATAAAAAGTAATGAAATAAGGCCAGGCATGGTAATCACGCCTGTAATCACAGCACTTTGGGAGGCTGAGGCAGGTGCATCACGAGGTCAGGAGATCGAGACCATCCTGGCTAACACGGTGAAACCCCATCTCTACTAAAAATACAAAAAATTAGCCACACACGGTGGCGGGTGCCTGTAGTCCCAGCTACTCGGGAGGCTGAGGCAGGAGAATGGTGTGAACCCGGGAAGCAGAGCTTGTAGTGAGCAGAGATCACACCACTGCACTCTAGCCTGGGCAACAGAGTGAAACTCTGTCTCGAAAACAAACAAACAAACAAACAAACAAAAGAATGAAATAATGAAATAATGTCTTCTGCAGTAACTTTTGCAGCAACTGGGATGAAGCTAGAGGCCACTATGCTAAGTGAAGTAACTCAGAAATGGAAAACCAAATACCATATGTTCTCACTTATACATGGGAGCTAAGCTAGGAGGATGCAAAGACATACACAGTGATGTAATGACATTGGGGACTCGGTGGAGAGCGGGGAGGGATAAAAGACTAACTATTGGGTACAGCATACACTGCTCAGGTGATGAGTGCACTAAAACCTCAGAACTCACTATTATAGAATTCATCCATGTAATCAAAAATGACTTGTACCTCAAAAGCTATTGAAATAAAACATAAACAGAATTTTAAAAGAATCAGTGAACTTGAAGACAGAATATTTGAAAATACATAGTCTAAGTAGAAATAATGAAAAAGAATACAAAGGAACAAAGATTGCCTTCAAGATACAGAAAATTACCTCAAAAGACCAAATGTAAGAATCATTGGTGTTCAAGAGGGGGTTGAGCAAGAACAGGGTTAGAAAACTTATTGAAAGATATAATAACAGAAAACTCTCCACACTTTGAAAAAGATATAAATATCAAGGTACCAGAAGGTCAGAGAACACCAAACAGATTTGATCCAAATAAGACTACCTCAAGGCATCTAATAATCAAACTCTCAAAGGTCAAGGACAAAGAGAGGAGCCAAAGGTGGCAAAATAAAAGAATCAAATAACATATAAAGGAACTCCAATTTGTTTGGCAATGGCCTTCTCTATGGAGATCATATAGGCCGGGGAAAAGCAGAATGGTAAGTTGAAAGTGCTGAAATTCTAAAAACTGCTATCAAAGTATACTGTATCCAGAAAAGCTATCCTTCAAATATGGAGACATAAAGTCCTTCCCAGAAAAACAAAAGGTGAGAAAATTGAACACCACTAGACCCATCTTACTAGAACTATTATAGGGAATTATTCAGTCTGAAAGGAAAAGAAAAACACTAACATGCAAAAAAACTATTTGAAGGTATAAAATCCAAGGTAAAAATTAAGCATGTAGACAAACCCAGAATAATTCTATAATCGTGGTGTGCAATCAATCTACTCACAACTCTAGTACAAAGCCTAAAATGCAAATCTAATTTTTTAAAAAAGACACAGCAACCTGTTAAGAGATAGGTAATATAAAAATATGTACTCGAGTAAAAATTTGTAAAAATATAATAATTATATATAATATGCATAATGATATATATTATGTTACTAATACAGAATGTAATATAATAATTATATATAAATTATGTAAATTGAGACAATAAAAAGTCAAAATGTGGGATGCAAGGAGCTAAAGTGTATTGTTTTCATTTTTTTATATTTGATTGTCTTTTTGATTTAAGATAAGCTGTCTTTTTAAAACAACTTGTTATATCTATAAGATGTTTTTTGTAAGCCTCATGGTAACCACAATACAAAAACCTATAACAGATTCACTAAAAATTAAAAGCAAAAAGTTAAAATATACTACCAGAGAAAATCACTTACCCACAAAGTAAGGGAGCAAGAAAGGAAGAAGGAAAAAAAAGGCGTTACAAAACAATCAGAAAACAAGCAACAAATAGCAGTAGTAAGTCCTTACTTATCCATAATAACACAATGTAAAATCGACTCAAATCTCCAATTAAAAGGCATACAGTTGCTGAATGGATAAAGAAATAAGACCCAACTCTATCCTATCTGCAAGAAACCCACTTCACCTATAAGGACACACATAAACTGAAGGTGAAAGGATAGAAAAGATATTCCACGCAACAGGAAACCAAGAAAAAGCAGGAGTAGCTATTTTATGTCAGATAAAATAGACTACACGTGAAAGACTGTAAAAAGAGACAAAGATTACTATATAATAATAATGGGGTCGGGCCGGGCGCGGTGGCTCAAGCCTGTAATCCCAGCACTTTGGGAGGCCGAGACGGGTGGATCACGAGGTCAGGAGATCGAGACCATCCTGGCTAACACCGTGAAACCCTGTCTCTACTTAAAAAAAAATACAAAAAACTAGCCGGGCGAGGTGGTGGGCTGTAGTCCCAGCTACTCGGGAGGCTGAGGCAGGAGAATGGCCTAAACCCAGGAGGCGGAGCTTGCAGTGAGCTGAGATCCGGCCACTGCACTCCAGCCTGGGCGATAGAGCGAGACTCCATCTCAAAAGAAAAAAAAAAAAAAAAAATAATAATAATAATAATAATAATAATGGGGTCAATACAGTAAGAGGAACTAACAGTTATAAATATGTATGCACCCGGCTGGGTGCAGTGGCTCACGCCTGTAATCCTAGCATCTTTGGAGGCCTAGGCAGGAGGATCACCTGAGGTCAGGAGTTTGAGATCAGCTTGACCAACATGGTGAAACCCCGTATACAAAATTAGCCAGGTGTGGTGGTGCATGTCTGTAATCCCAGCTACTCAGAAGGCTGAGGCAGGAGACTAGCTTGAACACAGGAGGCAGAGGATGCAGTGAGCCAGGATCCGGCCATTGTACTCTAGCCTGGACAACAAGAGCGAAACTCCATCTCAAAAAAAAACAAAAAACAAAACAAAACAAAAAATAAATAAATATGCAACCAACAATGGAGCCCCCAAGAGTATAAAGCAAACACTAATAGATATAAAGGGAGAGATAGACTGCAATATTATTGAAGGGGATTTTAACACTCCATTGTCAGTAATGGTCAAATCATTCAAACAGGGAATCAACAAAAAAACCCACTGAAATTAAACTGCGCATGAGATCAAAGTACCTAAGTGACATGTACAGAACATTTTACCCAGCTGCTGCAGAATATACATTCTTTTCATCAGTACCTGGAACAATCTGCAGAATAGACCATATCTCAAGTCATAAAACAAGTCTTAACAATTTTAAAAAAGCAGACATCATATGACAAGTCTTTTCTGTCCACAATGAAATAAAACTAGAAATCAGGCCAGGCACAGTGGCTCACATCTGTAGTCCCAGAACTTTGGGAGGCCAAGACAGGCAGATCACTTGCGGTCGGGAGTTCGAGACCAGCCTGACCAACAGGGTGAAACCCCATCTCTACTAAAAATACAAAAATTAGTTGGGTGTAATGGTGCATGTCTGTAGTCCCAGCTACTTGGGAGACTAAAGTGGGAGAATCGCTTGAACCTGGGAGGTAGAGGTTGCAATGAGCTGAGATTGCACCCCCGCACTCCAGCCTGGGTGACAAAGTGAGACTCCATCTCAAAACAAAAATTAAAAAGAAAGTTAAATTAAACTAAATTTTTTTCATTTTTTATTTTTTGTGGAGACAGGGTCCCACTATGTTGCCCAGGATGGTCTTGAACTCCTGGCCTCAAGCAATTCTCCTGCCTAAGCCTTCCAAAGTGCTGGGATTATAGGCGTGAGCCACTGTGCTTGGTCTCCCATATGTTTTAATAAAGAAAATTATGGGGGCCGGGCGCGGTGGCTCAAGCCTGTAATCCCAGCACTTTGGGAGGCCGAGACGGGTGGATCACGAGGTCAGGAGATCGAGACCATCCTGGTCTACACGGTGAAACCCCGTCTCTACTAAAAAATACAAAAAACTAGCCGGGCGACGAGGCGGGCGCCTGTAGTCCCAGCTACTCGGGAGGCTGAGGCAGGAGAATGGCGTAAACCCGGGAGGTGGAGCTTGCAGTGAGCCAGGATCGCGCCACTGCACTCCAGCCTGGGCGACAGAGCTAGACTCCGTCTCCAAAAAAAAAATAAAATAAAATAAAATTAAAAAAAAAGAAAAAAAGAAAATTATGACTGTGAATATACATTTGTCTAATAAGTTCCAATGTGCCTTTTCAATTATCAGTGTTTAAGAGAGTATTTCTTTTTATTTCCTAAAAGAGCTTCCAGAAAATAGTCATAATTTTTAAAGGGTAAAAAAACTCACTTAACATTAAAATTTTTAATTAAGAAAGGTACTACGAATTATGCATTAATGCTTTGAGTAGGAACACCATCTTTTCTGTAGCCTATTTCTTTTAATTAGTTGTAAGACCTTGGGCAAGTCATATTATCAATATGGACATCAGTTTTCTAATTTTTAATGAATTACAGGTGGAGAAAAAAGACACATAAACAGTTATATGATTTTTGTGCCAAAGGCAGTGGGGGCAGCTTATCTAAAGATGACATGAAATCTAGATGTTATAAAGGAAAAGCTTGAAAGCTTTTATTTCTTAGAAACAAAACGAAAAAGCTTGCTTTTTAGGAAAACAAGCAAAACTTCATCATAAACAATGTCAAATGTCAAATAACAACCTGGGAAACTATTTGCAATATTTATGCTATGTACTAATATTCCCTGTATATGAAGAGCTTAAAAGAATCTACAATAGAATAAGAAAAAGACTAATATTCCAACATGGAAAAATAGTTAAAATAACAGACAATTCAGAAAAGAAGAAATCCTAGTCCACAATTTTAAAAAATGCAATAGGCTGGGCACAGTGGCTCATGCCTGTAATCCCAGCATTTTGGGAGGCTGAGGCGGGCAGATCACCTGAGGTCAGGAGTTTGAAACCAGCCTGTTCAACATGATGAAATCCCATCTCTACTAGAAACACAAAAAAATTAGCCAAGCGTGGTGGTGGACACCTGTAATCCCAGCTACTTGGGAGGCTGAGACCAGAGAATTGCTTGAGCCCAGAAGGCAGAGGTTGCAGTAAGCTGAGATCACTCCACTGCACTCCAGCTTGGGTGACCGAGTGAGACTCTGTCCCAAAACAACAACAACAAATGCAACAAATCTGAGTTTGTATAAGTGTGATATCTTTTGTTACCTGTCAGATTGGCAATGACAAAGCAACATGCAATTCTAATGTGGTGGTCTGTTCACACACTGCTATAAAGAAACACCCGAAACTGGGTAATTTGTAAACGAAAGAGGTTTAACTGACTCACAGTTCCGCATGGCTGGGGAGACCTCAGAAAACTTACAATGATAGCAGAAGGGGAAGAGACACATCTTACATAGCAGCCGGTGAGAGACAGCCAGCAACAGTCGGGAAAACTGCCTTATAAAACCATTACATTGGCCGGGCGCCGTGGCTCTCGCCTGTAATCCCAGTACTTTGGGAGGCCGAGACAGGCGGATCACGAGGTCAGGAGATCAAGACCATCCTGGCTAACACGGTGAAACCCCGTCTCTACTAAAAACACAAAAAAGTAGCCGGGCGTGGTGGCGGGCGCCTGTAGTCCCAGCTACTGGGGAGGCTGAGGCAGGAGAATGGCGTGAACCCGGGAGGCGGAGCTTGCAGTGAGCCCAGATCGGGCCACTGCACTCCAGCCTGGGCACAGAGCGAGACTCCGTCCAAAAAAAAGTGCTCGCTTCGGCAGCACATATACTAAAATTGGAACGATACAGAGAAGATTAGCATGGCCCCTGCGCAAGGATGACACGCAAATTCGTGAAGCGTTCCATATTTTTTCTAACATCACAATTAAAAGAACTACAGAGGCAAGAGCAAACACAATCAAAAGCTAGCAGAAGGCAAGAAATAACTAAGATCAGAGCAGAACTGAAGGAGATAGAGACACAAAAAACCCTCCAAAAAATCAAGGAATCCAGGAGTTGGTTTTTTGAAAAGATCAACAAAATTGACAGACCGCTAGCTAGACTAATAAAGAATAAAAGAGAGAGGAATCAAATAGACGCAATAAAAAATGATAAAGGGGATATCACCACCGACCCCACAGAAATACAAACAACCATCAGAGAATACTATAAATGCCTCTACGCAAATCAACTAGAAAATCTAGAAGAAATGGATAATTTCCTGGACACTTACACTCTCCCAAGACTAAACCAGGAAGAAGTTGAATCCCTGAATAGACCAAGAGCAGGCTCTGAAATTGAGGCAACAATTAATAGCCTACCCACCAAAAAAAGTCCAGGACCAGATGGATTCACAGTTGAATTCTACCAGAGGTACAAGGAGGAGCTGGTACCATTCCTTCTGAAACTATTCCAATCAATAGAAAAAGAGGGAATCCTCCCTAACTCTTTTTATGAGGCCAACATCATCCTGATACCAAACCCTGGCAGAGACACAACAAAAAAAGAGAAGTTTAGACCAATATCCCTGATGAACATCGATGCAAAAATCCTCAATAAAATACTGGCAAACCGGATTCAGCAGCACATCAAAAAGCTTATCCACCATGATCAAGTGGGCTTCATCCCTGGGATGCAAGGCTGGTTCAACATTCGCAAATCAATCAACGTAATCCAGCATATAAACAGAACCAAAGACAAGACCACATGATTATCTCAATAGATGCAGAAAAGGCTTTTGACAAAATTCAACAGCCCTTTATGCTAAAAACGCTCAATAAATTCGGTATTGATGGAACGTACCTCAAAATAATAAGAGCTATTTATGACAAACCCACAGCTAATATCATACTGAATGGGCACAAACTGGAAAAATTCCCTTTGAAAACTGGCACAAGACAGGGATGCCCTCTCTCACCACTCCTATTCAACATAGTCTTGGAAGTTCTGGCTAAGGCAATCAGGCAAGAGAAAGAAATCAAGGGTATCCAGTTAGGAAAAGAAGAAGTCAAATTGTCCCTGTTTGCAGATGACATGATTGTATATTTAGAAAACCCCATTGTCTCAGCCCAAAATCTCCTTAAGCTGATAAGCAACTTCAGCAAAGTCTCAGGATACAAAATTAATGTGCAAAAATCACAAGCATTCTTATACACCAGTAACAGACAAGCAGAGAGCCAAATCAGGAATGAACTTCCATTCACAATTGCTTCAAAGAGAATAAAATACCTAGGAATCCAGCTTACAAGGGATGTAAAGGACCTCGTCAAAGAGAACTACAAACCACTGCTCAGTGAAATCAAAGAGGACACAAACAAATGGAAGAACATACCATGCTCATGGATAGGAAGAATCAATATCGTGAAAATGGCCATACTGCCCAAGGTGATTTATAGATTCAATGCCATCCCCATCAAGCTACCAATGACTTTCTTCACAGAATTGGAAAAAACGGCTTTAAAGTTCATATGGAACCAAAAAAGAGCCCGCATTGCCAAGACAATTCTAAGTCAAAAGGACAAAGCTGGAGGCGTCACGCTACCTGACTTCAAACTATACTACAAGGCTACAGTAACCAAAACAGCATGGTACTGGTACCACAACAGAGATATAGACCAATGGAACAGAACAGAGTCCTCAGAAATAATACCACACATCTACAGCCATCTGATCTTTGACAAACCTGAGAAAAACAAGAAATGGGGAAAGGATTCCCTATTTAATAAATGGTGCTGGGAAAATTGGCTAGCCATAAGTAGAAAGCTGAAACTGGATCCTTTCCTTACCTCTTATACGAAAATTAATTCAAGATGGATTAGAGACTTAAATGTTAGACCTAATACCATAAAAACCCTAGAAGAAAATCTAGGTTGTACCATTCAGGACATAGGCATGGGCAAGCACTTCATGTCTAAAACACCAAAAGCAATGGCAGCAAAAGCAAAAATTGACACATGGGATCTAATTAAACTAAAGAGCTTTTGCACAGCTAAAGAAACTACCATCAGAGTGAACAGGCAACCTACAGAATGGGAGAAAATTTTTGCAACCTACTCATCTGACAAAGGGCTAATATCCAGAATCTACAAAGAACTCAAACAAATATACAAGAAAAAAACAAACAACCCCATCAAAAAGTGGGCAAAGGATATGAACAGACATTTCTCAAAAGAAGACATCCATACAGCCAACAGACACATGAAAAAATGCTCATCATCACTCGCCATTAGAGAAATGCAAATCAAAACCACAATGAGATACCATCTCACACCAGTTAGAATGGCAATCATTAAGAAGTCAGGAAACAACAGGTGTTGGAGAGGATGTGGAGAAATAGGAACACTTTTACACTGTTGGTGGGATTGTAAAGTAGTTCAACCATTATGGAAAACAGTATGGCGATTCCTCAAGGATCTAGAACTACATGTACCATATGACCCAGCCATCCCACTACTGGGGATATACCCAAAGGATTATAAATTACTCTACTACAAAGACACATGCACACGTATGTTTATTGCGGCACTATTCACAATAGCAAAGACTTGGAATCAACCCAAATGTCCATCTGTGACAGACTGGATTAAGAAAATGTGGCACATATACACCATGGAATACTATGCAGCCATAAAAAAGGATGAGTTTGCATCCTTTGTAGGGACATGGATGCAGCTGGAAACCATCATTCTTAGCAAACTATCACAAGAAGAGAAAACCAAACACCGCATGTTCTCACTCATAGGTGGGAACTGAACAATGAGATCACTTGGACTCGGGAAGGGGAACATCACACACTGGGGCCTATCATGGGGAGGGGGGAGGAGGGAGGGATTGCATTGGGGAGTTATACATGATATAAACGTCATGCACATGTACCCTAGAACTTAAAGTAGAATTTAAAAAAAAAAAAAACAAAACAAACAAAAAAACACCATCAGATCTCATGAGAACTCACTCTTACAAGAACAGCATGGGGGAAACAGCCCTATGATCCAATCACCTCCCTCAGTCAACACATGGGGATTACAAATCCCTCCCTTGACATGTGGGGATTACAATTTGAGATGAGATTTGGGTAGGACCACAGAGCCAAACCATATCAGGTGGGACGAAACAAAAGGGGAACCATTTTGTTTTAGGGAAAAGAGGTGCCTTTATTTGTGAAAAGTTCTTTAAAACTTACTTGGGATTGGCAAGAAAAAAGAGTTAGATAAACTCCTCTACTTAAGAAATGATCAAGGATTTAGGGATGGAGCCGGGAGAATAAAATGTAAAGAGAATGGAGTAAAGCACCTTGTGGAAGGCTGGGGCCATGTTGGGAGAAATGGACAACACTATTATTTTCAAAATGAAAGTCAAATATTCAATATTAAATTATTTTCTGTATGGTTCGACATCGATGTAGTCTCTGACATCATCTCCTGAATTACTGCTATTAGTCAACTAACAACAATGCCATATGTGAATGTTTTATCTGACAAGGCTACTAGTTGCTCTTAATAAAAGTGGACCATGGCTGAATTAAGCAAAAAAGGACTTATTAAAAGGAAATTGTTTGCTCATGGTGATCAAAAAGAAAAATAAAAGTAAAAAAAACTCAGCAGTGCCAGGAATTACTAAGAGAGCTAGAGAGCTAGGCTTGAGACTAAATAGCTGAAAAAAACACCCTAAATCATGCCTTAAGCCTGATTCTGCTATGCAAACAGTATCGCTGTAGAAAGAAAGACCTTACTTTAGGTGTCATTCACTCCCAAATTAAATATTAATTAATGTGTGTCTGAATGATCATATGCCTCTTCCCTAGCACCAAGGAAGATAGCAAAAGTAAATTTTTTTTTAATTCTTTTTTTCTTTTGAGCTAGGTTCTCGCTTTGTTGCCCAGGCTGGAGTGCCATGCAGTGGTGCGATCACAGCTCAATGCAAGCTCCAACTCCTGGGCTCAAGTAATCCTCCCTCCTCAGCCTCCTGTGTAGCTGGGACTACAGGCACAAGTCACCACACCTGACTTTCCTTTTTTTTTTTTTTGAGATGGGATTTCAACATGTTACCCAGGCTGGTCTTGAACTCCTGGGCTCAAGCGATCTGCCCATCTTGTCCTCCCAATTACAGGCATGAGCCACTATGCCTAGCTTTTAATTCTTATAGTAAGAAATAATATTAAACTCGTGCAGTAATAATAATTTGTTTTAATTCTTACAGTAAGAAATGGACTTTGTTCCCTAGCAAGACTCATAAAGAGTTCCATTTCCAGGCACCAGAATGAGTGAAAAATGACCAAAACAGTCTTATCTGGGGAAATATCAGGAAGTGGACATGCCCCATATTTGGCCTAATATCTGGACATTGACAAAGAATCAATTGCAAAGTACAGAAGAGAACTAGCAAACGGAATCCAGAAACACATAAAAAGAATTATACACCATGACTAAGTGGGATTTATCCCTGAAATGCAAGCTAGCAAAAATCAGAAAATCAATTAATTTAATATACCATTATCATTAGAATAAGGAACAAAAATGACATAATTATATCAATACACGCAGAAAGAGCATTTGACAAAATCCCTTCAGGATGAAAACATTAAACAAACTAAGAATACAAAGGAACTTCTTCAACCTGATAAAAGATATGTGTTTTATCAGGCATCGGACTTCTCCCTCCTCAACCGCCTAAAGTGTTAAGATTACAGGTGTGGGCATGGTGGCTCACTCCTGTAATCTCCACACTTTAAGAGGCCAAGGTGGGAGGACTGCTTGAGCCCATGAGTTCAGGACAAGCCTAGGCAACACAGTGAGACCTCTTCTCTATTAAAAAAAAAAAAAAAAAAAGCCAGGCATGTTGGCACACACCTGTGGTCCCAGATACTCCAGAGGCTAAGGTAGGAGGATTGCTTGAGCCTGGGAAGTTGAGGCTGCAGTGAACCAAGAATGGACTACTGCTCTCCAGCCTAAGTGACAGAGTGAGACCCTGCCACAAAAAAGAAAAAAAAAGACATCTACGAAAAGCCACAACTAACATTATACTTAATGATGAAAGACTGAAAGCTCTCCTCCTAAGATCAAGAACAAGAAAAGAATGTCTGCTCTCACCACTTTTATTCAACATTGCATTGGAGGTTGTAGAAAGGGCAATTGGGCAAGAAAAAGAAGTAAAAGGCATTCAGATTGGAAAGAAAGAAGTACAACTGTATTTGTAGATGACACAATCTTGTATACAGAAAATCCTAAGGAATCTACTAAAACCTCATTACAACTAATAAACAAGTTCAGCAAGGTTTCAGGCAACAAGATTGATATATGAAAATTAGTTATATTTGTATATGCTGCAATGAACAATCTGAAAATAAAAGTAAGAAAACTGATGCAATAGCATCAAAAAGTATAAAATAGTTCGGAATAAATTAAACCAAAAAACTGTAAAACTTATACCCTAAAAACTACAAAACATTGTTAAAATAAATTAAAAAAGAATTAAATAAATGAAAAGGCATTCCAGGTGCTGGATTGAAAGACTTAATACTGTTAAAATGGCAATACTTCTCAGTTGATCTACAGATTCAACCTATCGTTGTCAAAATCCCAGTTAAATTTTTTACAGAAATTGACAAGCTGATCCTGAAATTTATATGGAATTTCTCTTGAATTTCCTTTAGAATAAGTTTGAATTTGCTTTAGAATAAGCAAAACAAACTCGAAAAAAAGGAGCAAAGTTGAAAGACTCACACTTCCCAATTCCAAAATTTACTACAAAACTACAGTAGCCAAAATGGTAAGGTATTGGCATTAAAGATGGACATAAAGAGCAATGGAAGAGAATTAAGGGTCTAGAAATAAACTCTCAAATTCATGGTCAATTGGTTTTTGACAAGGCTGTCATGACAATTCAATGGGGAAAGGATAATCTTTCCAGCAAATGATGCTGATACAACTGCATATCCAGAAGCAAAAGAATAAAGTTGCATGTACACAAAATTTATGCATATACATAAGCAAAAACCAATGGATCAAAGGCCTAACTGTATGAGCTAAAACTGTTAAATTCTTGGAAGAAAACATAGGCATAACTATAACTCTTTGTGACATTAGATGACACAATAGTTTCTTAGATATGACACCAAAGCACACTCAAGGAAAGAAAAGAAATGATAAATTGGGCATCATGAAAATTAAAAACATTTGTGTTTTGCAAAAGACACCATCAAGAAAGTGAAGACAATCCATAGAATGGGAGAAAATACTTGCAAACACATATCTAATAAGAGACTTGTATCTAGAATACGTTAAGAATTATTACAACTCAATAATAAAAAACCAAATAGCTCAATTAAAAGTGCACAAATGATCTAAGTGACATTCAAAAAAGATACACAAATGACCAATAAGCACATGAAAAGATGTTCAGCATCATTAGCTATCAGGGAAAGGCAAATTAAAACCACAATGAGATACCAATCCACACTCAATGGAATGGCAATAACCAACAACACAGACTATTACAAGCATTGTTGAGGGCATGAAGAAATTGGAACTCGCACGCACTGCTGGCAGGAATGTCAAATGGTGCAGTTGCTTTGGAAAAGCAGTTTGGTAGTTCCTCAAAAGGTTAGACATAGAGTTACCATATGACATTTCACTCCTAGATATATACCCAATATATACACCTAGATATATAGAAAAACTTGTACATGAATGTTTATAACAGCATCATTCATAACAGCCAAAAAGTAGATACAACCCAAATGTTCATTAACTGATGAATGGATAAATAAAATGTGATATGTATATATAACAGACTATTATTCAACAACAGAAAAGAAGTACTACTACATACTATAAGATGAATGAATCCTGAAAACATTATGCTAAGTAAAAGAAGCCATGGCAAAAGCCCCCATACTTGATTATTCTATTTTTATATAATATCCAGAAAGGGTAAATCCACCCAAAAAGTAGATTAGTGGTTGCCTAGGACTAGGGGGTTATGAGAAAATAGGGAGTGACAGCTGAGGTATATGGGGTTTTAGAGGGTGATGAAAAAAACATTGTGCAGGGCCCAGTGGCCCACTCCTGTAATCCCAACAATTTGGGACGTTGAGGTCAGTGGTTTGCCTGAGCCCAGGAGTTGAAGACCAACCTGGGCAATATGGTGAAACTCCATCTCTACCAAAAATACAAAAATTAGCTGGACATGGTGGTGTGAACCTGTAGTCCCAGCTACTTGGGCAGTTGAGGTGGGAGGATCACTTGAGCCTGGGAGGTGGAGGTTGCAGTGAGCTGAGACTGGCCACTGCACTCCAGCCTGGGCAAATGAGTGAGACCCTGTCTCAAAAAAACAAAAAGAAAAGAGAAAAACATGTTCTAAAATTGATTGTAGTAATAGATGCATGTCTCTGTGAATGTACTAAAAACCACTGAAGTGTACACATTAAATATGTGAATTGTGTAGTGTATGAAGTATATCCCAATATAGCTGTTATTTTTTAAAAATGGAAAACAGAAATCAATTAAAGTCAGAAATTAAAACCAGAAATTACTAGAAATAAAGTAAAATCCTGGAACTTTCAGAATCACATGAAGGACTCTACCCCAGGACACAGAATAGAAATTTTAAGAAAATCTTAACTAGCTTTTAAGGGAAGAGTGACTTGCATATGGAAGAGGACTACATTTGTCACAGTCCCCACTTAAGTGTTGTTGTAATGGAATACCTGAAGCTGGGTAATTTATACAGAAAATAGATTTAGTTGGTTCATGATTCTGGTGACTGGAAAGTTCAAGATTGGGCAGCTATATCTAGAGAGGGCCTCATACTGCTTCCTTACACTCATGATAGAGAGTGGAAGGTGGGGCAGGTGTATGCAAAGAGGCCACGTGGTAAGAGAGGAAGCAAGAGAGAGAAACTGAGGAATCCATGCACTATTTAGCAAGCTGCTGTCTCTGACGTAAAATAATCCATTCCTGAGAAAGGAAGAACTCATTGCAGCCAGAAGGCATTCATGACAGTGGTGTCCCTGTAACCCAAACATTCCCAAGTAGGTCCCACCTCTGAACACTGCTGCCACATTAGGTATCAAATTTCAATGAGAGGAGAGGGAAGGGAGCAAGATGGCCGAATAGGAACAGCTCCAGTCTCCAACTCACAGCGTGAGCGACACAGAAGACCGGTGATTTCTGCATTTTCAACTGAGGTACTGGGTTCATCTCACTAGGGAGTGCCGGACAATCGGTGCTGGTCAGCTGCTGCAGCCCGACCAGCCAGAGCTGAAGCAGGGCAAGGCATCACCTCACCTGGGAAGCGCAAGGGGGAAGGGAATCTCTTTTCCTAGTCAGGGGAACTGAGACACACAACACCTGGAAAATCAGGTAACTCCCACCCCAATAATGTGCTTTAAGCAAACGGGAACACCAGGAGATTATATCCCACACGTGGCCGGGAGTGTCTCACGCCTACGGAGCCTCCCTCATTGCTAACACAGCAGTCTGCGATCTAACCACAAGGCAGCAGTGAGCCTGGGGGAGGGGCGACCGCCATTGCTGAGGCTTAAGTAGGTAAACAAAGCCGCTGGGAAGCTCGAACTGGGTGGAGCTCACAGCAGCTCAAGGAAGCCTGCCTGTCTCTGTAGACTCCACCTCTGGGGACAGGGCGCAGCTAAACAACACAACAAAAGCAGCAAAAACCTCTGCAGACGCAAACGACTCTGTCTGACAGCTTTGAAGAGAGCAGTGGATCTCCCAACACGGAGGTTGAGATCTGAGAAGGGACAGACTGTCTGCTCAAGTGGGTCCCTGACCCCTGAGTAGCCTAACTGGGAGACATACCCCACTAGGGTCAGACTGACACACCCCACACCTCACAGGGTGGAGTACACCCCTGAGAGGAAGCTCCCAAAGTAAGAATCAGACAGGTACACTCGCTGTTCAGCAATATTCTATCTTCTGCAGCCTCTGCTGCTGACACCCAGGCAAACAACATCTGGAGTGGACCTCAAGCAATCTCCAACAGACCTACAGCTGAGGGTTCTGACTGTTAGAAGGAAAACTATCAAACAGGAAGAACACCTACACCAAAACCCCATCAGTACGTCACCATCATCAAAGACCAGAGACAGATAAAACCACAAAGATGGGGAGAAAGCAGGGCAGAAAAGCTGGAAATTCAAAAAATAAGAGCGCATCTCCCCCTGCAAAGGAACGCAGCACATCACCAGCAACAGATCAAAGCTGGTCAGAGAATGACTTTGACGAGATGAGAGAAGAAGGCTTCAGTCCATCAAACTTCTCTGAGCTAAAGGAGGAATTACATACCCAGCGCAAAGAAACTAAAAATCTTGAAAAAAGAGTGGAAGAATTGATAGCTAGAATAATTAATGCAGAGAAGGTCATAAACAAAATGACAGAGATGAAAACCATGACACGAGAAATACGTGACAAATGCACAAGCTTCAGTAACCGACTCGATCAACTGGAAGAAAGAGTATCAGCGATTGAGGATCAAATAAAGGAAACGAAGTGAGAAGAGAAACCAAAAGAAAAAAGAAGAAAAAGAAATGAACAAAGCCTGCAAGAAGTATGGGATTATGTAAAAAGACCAAATCTACGTCTGATTGGGGTGCCTGAAAGTGAGGGGGAAAATGGAACCAACTTGGAAAACACTCCTCAGCATATCATCCAGGAGAACTTCTCCAACCTAGTAGGTCAGGCCAACGTTCAAATTCAGGAAATACAGAGAACGCCACAAAGATACTCCTCGAGAAGAGCAACTCCAAGACACATAATTGCCAGATTCACCAAAGTTGAAATGAAGGAAAAAATCTTAAGGGCAGCCAGAGAGAAAGGTCAGGTTACCCACAAAGGGAAGCTCATCAGACTAACAGGAGTTCTCTGGGCAGAAACTCTACAAGCCAGAAGAGAGTGGGGGCCAATATTCAACATTCTTAAAGAAAAGAATTTTAAACCCAGAATTTCATATCCAGCCAAACTAAGTTTCATCAGTGAAGGAGAAATAAAATCCTTTACAGATAAGCAAATGCTTAGAGATTTTGTCACCACCAGGCCTGCCTTACAAGAGACCCTGAAGGAAGCACTAAACATGGAAAGGAACAACCGGTACCAGCCATTGCAAAAACATGCCAAAATGTAAAGACCATTGAGGCTAGGAAGAAACTGCATCAACTAACGAGCAAAATAACCAGTTAATATCATAATGACAGGATCAAGTTCACACATAACAATATTAACCTTAATGTAAATGGACTAAATGCTCCAATTAAAAGACACAGACTGGCAAACTGGATCAAGAGTCAAGACCCATCAGTCTGCTGTATTCAGGAGACCCATCTCACATGCAGAGACATACATAGGCTCCAAATAAAGGGATGGAGGAAGATCTACCAAGCAAATGGAGAACAAAAAAAAGCAGGGGTTGCAATCCTAGTCTCTGATAAAACAGACTTTAAACCATCAAAGATCAAAAGAGACAAAGAAGGCCATTACATAATGGTAAAGGGATCAATTCAACAGGAAGAGCTAACTCTCCTAAATATATATGCACCCAATACAGGAGCACCCAGATTGATAAAGCAAGTCCTTAGAGACTTACAAAGAGACTTAGACTCCCACACAATAATAATGGGAGATTTCAACACCCCACTGTCAACATTAGACAGATCAATGAGACAGAAAGTTAACAAGGATATCCAGGAATTGAACTCATCTCTGCAGCAAGCAGACCTAATAGACATCTATAGAACTCTCCACCCCAAATCAACAGAATATACATTCTTCTCAGCACCACATCACAGTTATTCCAAAATTGACCACATAATTGGAAGTAAAGCACTCCTCAGCAAATGTAAAAGAACAGAAATTATAACAAACTGTCTCTCAGACCACAGTGCAATCAAACTAGAACTCAGGACTAAGAAACTCAATCAAAACCGCTCAACTACATGGAAACTGAACAACCTGCTCCTGAATGACTACTGGGTACATAACGAAAGGAAGGCAGAAATAAAGATGTTCTTTGAAACCAATGAGAACAAAGATACAACATACCAGAATCTCTGGGACACATTTAAAGCAGTGTGTAGAGGGAAATTTATAGCACTAAGTGCCCATAAGAGAAAGCTGGAAAGATCTAAAATGGACACTCTAACATCACAATTAAAAGAACTAGAGAAGGAAGAGCAAACATATTCAAAAGCTAGCAGAAGGCAAGAAATAACTAAGATCAGAGCAGAACTGAAGGAGATAGAGACACAAAAAACCCTCCAAAAAATCAAGGAATCCAGGAGTTGGTTTTTTGAAAAGATCAACAAAATTGACAGACCGCTAGCAAGACTAATAAAGAAGAAAAGAGAGAAGAATCAAATAGACGCGACAAAAAATGATAAAGGGGATATCACTACCGACCCCACAGAAATACAAACTACCATCAGAGAATACTATAAACACCTCTACGCAAATCAACTAGAAAATCTAGAAGAAATAGATAATTTCCTGGACGCTTACACTCTTCCAAGACTAAACCAGGAAGAAGTTGAATCCCTGAATAGACCAAGAGCAGCCTCTGAAATTGAGGCAATAATTAATAGCCTACCAACCAAAAAAAGTCCAGGACCAGATGGATTCACAGCTGAATTCTACCAGAGGTACAAGGAGGAGCTGGTACCATTCCTTCTGAAACTATTCCAATCAATAGAAAAAGAGGGAATCCTCCCTAACTCATTTTATGAGGCCAACATCATCCTGATACCAAACCCTGGCAGAGACACAACAAAAAAAGAGAAGTTTAGACCAATATCCCTGATGAACATCGATGCAAAAATCCTCAATAAAATACTGGCAAACCGGATTCAGCAGCACATCAAAAAGCTTATCCACCATGATCAAGTGGGCTTCATCCCTGGGATGCAAGGCTGGTTCAACATTCGCAAATCAATCAATGTAATCCAGCATATAAACAGAACCAAAGACAAGAACCACATGATTATCTCAATAGATGCAGAAAAGGCCTTTGACAAAATTCAACAGCCCTTCATGCTAAAAACGCTCAATAAATTTGGTACTGATGGAATGTACCTCAAAATAATAAGAGCTATTTATGACAAACCCACAGCTAATATCATACTGAATGGGCAAAAACTGGAAAAATTCCCTTTGAAAACTGGCACAAGACAGGGATGCCCTCTCTCACCACTCCTATTCAACATAGTGTTGGAAGTTCTGGCTAGGGCAATCAGGCAAGATAAACAAATAAAGGGTATTCAGTTAGGAAAAGAAGAAGTCAAATTGTCCCTGTTTGCAGATGACATGATTGTATATTTAGAAAACCCCATTGTCTCAGCCCAAAATCTCCTTAAGCTGATAAGCAACTTCAGCGAAGTCTCAGGATACAAAATTAATGTGCAAAAATCACAAGCATTCTTATACACCAGTAACAGACAAACAGAGAGCCAAATCAGGAATGAACTTCCATTCACAATTGCTTCAAAGAGAATAAAATACCTAGGAATCCAACTTACAAAGGATGTAAAGGACCTCTTCAAGGAGAACTACAAACCACTGCTCAGTGAAATCAAAGAGGACACAAACAAATGGAAGAACATACCATGCTCATGGATAGGAAGAATCAATATTGTGAAAATGGCCATACTGCCCAAGGTTATTTATAGATTCAATGCCATCCCCATCAAGCTACCAATGACTTTCTTCACAGAATTGGAAAAAACTGCTTTCAAGTTCATATGGAACCAAAAAAGAGCCCGCATTACCAAGACAATCCTAAGTCAAAAGAACAAAGCTGGAGGCATCACGCTACCTGACTTCAAACTATACTACAAGGCTACAGTAACCAAAACAGGATGGTACTGGTACCAAAACAGAGATATAGACCAATGGAACAGAACAGAGTCCTCAGAAATAATACCACACATCTACAGCCATCTGATCTTTGACAAACCTGAGAAAAACAAGAAATGGGGAAAGGATTCCCTATTTAATAAGTGGTGCTGGGAAAATTGGCTAGCCATAAGTAGAAAGCTGAAACTGGATCCTTTCCTTACTCCTTATAAGAAAATTAATTCAAGATGGATTAGAGACTTAAATGTTAGACCTAATACCATAAAAACCCTAGAAGAAAATCTAGGTAGTACCATTCAGGACATAGGCATGGGCAAGCACTTCATGTCTAAAACACCAAAAGCAATGGCAACAAAAGCCAAAATTGACAAATGGGATGTAATTAAACTAAAGAGCTTCTGCACAGCAAAAGAAACTACCATCAGAGTGAACAGGCAACCTACAGAATGGAAGAACATTTTTACAATCTACTCATCTGACAAAGGGCTAATATCCAGAACCTACAAAGAACTCAAACAAATATACAAGAAAAAAACAAACAACCCCATCAAAAAGTGGGCAAAGGATATGAACAGACATTTCTCAAAAGAAGACATTCATACAGCCAACAGACACATGAGAAAATGCTCATCATCACTGGCCATCAGAGAAATGCAAATCAAAACCACAATGAGATACCATCTCACACCAGTTAGAATGGCAATCATTAAAAAGTCAGGAAACAACAGGTGCTGGAGAGGATGTGGAGAAATAGGAACACTTTTACACTGTTGGTGGGATTGTAAAGTAGTTCAACCATTATGGAAAACAGTATGGCGATTCCTCAAGGATCTAGAACTACATGTACCATATGATCCAGCCATCCCATTACTGGGTATATACCCAAAGGATTATAAATCATGCTGCTATAAAGACACATGCACACGTATGTTTATTGCGGCAGTATTCACAATAGCAAAGACTTGGAATCAACCCAAATGTCCATCGGTGACAGACTGGATTAAGAAAATGTGGCACATATACACTATGGAATACTATGCAGCCATAAAAAAGGATGAGTTTGCGTCCTTTGTAGGGACATGGATGCAGCTGGAAACCATCATTCTCAGCAAACTATCGCAAGAACAGAAAACCAAACACCGCATGTTCTCACTCATAGGTGGGAACTGAACAATGAGATCACTTGGACTCGGGAAGGGGAACATCACACACCGGGGCCTATCATGGGGAGGGGGGAGCGGGGAGGGATTGCACTGGGAGTTATACCTGATGTAAATGACGAGTTGATGGGTGCTGACGAGTTGATGGGTGCAGCACACCAACATGGCACAAGTATACATATGTAAGAAACCTGCACGTTATGCACATGTACCCTAGAACTTAAAGTATAATAATAAAAAAAAGAAAGAAAGAAAAAACAAAAAAAAACAAATTTCAATGAGACTTTTGGCAAAATAATCACATCCAAACCATGGCAACATTATTGTTGGTGAACATATGAGGAAACTGGCACTCTCATGCCCTGTTGGTATATAGGTGAATTGGTACAATGTGCCAAATTTCTGCATATGTGGACTATCTGGCCTAACAAACCCATTGCAAAATGTGAGTATACAAAGGTATTCATCAGAATATTTTTAGTATTGAAAATTGAAGATACTCTGTGTCCATCTATAAGCAGTACTTCTCAATCCCAGCTGACTTCATGCCCTTTTGATAATAAATACTTTGTAACACTCCCTTACAGTCCTGAAATGAAAGTCGTAAGTACATACAACAAAATACACCTAACTGTAATGTGAAAAGGAATTTATAACAAAATATGCATTTCATCATATAAACAGTCAAAAAAAAAGATGTATGTCTAAATTCATTGACATAGTGTTTAATTTTTTAAAAAAACCAATTTGGATGGATTCAGTGGCTCATCCCTATATCCAAAGCACCTTGGGAGGCTGAGGAGGGAGGACTGCTTGACACCAGGAATTTAAGGTCAGCTTGGGCAACATAGCGATGCCCTGTCTGTACAACAAACAAACAAACAAACAAAAAACAATTAACCAGATGTGGTGGTGTGCCTATAGTCCCAGCTACTGGGGAGGCTGAGATAGGAGGGTCATTTGATCCCACGAGTTGGAGGCTGTAGTGAGTTTGATTATGCCACGGCACTCCTGCCTGGGTGACAGAGCAAGACCCTGTCTCTATAAACAAAGTAAATAATAAATAAAAAACAAATTTTTAAAAAAGCAGCAATTACAGACGTAGTTCTATTTTTATAAATATATAGTAAAAGGTCTAAAAGAATGCTCACTAGGATATTGATGAATCGACAAATTGTCTCCAGTTATAGGATTTGGAATGATTTTTATTTTCTTACACATTTCAATGTTTGAATTTCCTTGCCTTTGTAAAAATAAAAAAGTTTACATCAAGTCCCATTTGAAGATTACAACACAGATCTCTATGGTTATGAAGCAAGGTCATGCCATCTGCACTGCAGACTTAAATCCCTTTGGTAAAATAGTTCCTGGCCTTTTCCAAGTGGCTGTTGAAGATGTTGAAGGGGCAGGTTCTGGTAATCGGATGGCCTAGGCCTTTCCTTAGTTGCCTGGTGGTCATAATGGCCAAGCAGGTACCGCTGGGCAGGAAGCTGGAGGTCCTGCACTGCAAGGACATCAGCATTTTTGTCAACTTCTACAGGAAAAAGTTTCAGTATCTAACCTTCCACAAGATCATGAGCACCAACTCTCTCTTTAGACCCTACCACTTCTGAGTCTCTTCCACTTTTGGGCACCTAACTGCATCTTTTGGCTGAACCATGAGTGGCATATTGCCCCATAAAACCAAGTGAGGCCTGGCTACCTTGGACCATCTCAAGGTATTTGACGGGATCCACACTCCCTGTGCCCTGCCCTTTGCAAAAGTGGATGGTGATTTCTGCTCTACTCAAGGTTGTGACCTGAAGCCCACATGGAAGTTTGCCTACCTAGGGCGCCTGGTTCACAAATTTGCCTGGAAGTACCAAGCAGTGACAGCCATTCTGGAGGAGAAGAGGAAGGAGAAAGTCAAGATCCATTAGGAGAAAGAATGGGGAGGGGCAAAGGGGGAATGAGCAGTTTATGAGGCTGCAGAAACAGGCTGAGAGGAATGTGAAGAAGAGTATCGACAGATACACAGAGGTACTCAAGACCCATGGACTCCTGGTCCGAAACCAATAAAGACTGTTTATTCCTCACTCTTGGCCTAGTCTGCCCTTTTTCCATTGCTGCCCTAGTTTTTTGGGGGAACCCAAAGGTGACAGTTCTGATGTCCAAGTGCCACAGGCAATCACTTAGGAGTGGCCTAAAAGACAGCAGTGAGGGGAATACCTGTAAGTGGGCAGAGCTTTGGTTTATGGCTCAAAGTAAAGTTATACATTAATTTATGGGCACTAGTAAAAGGCTTCCTGTTTGGTCACGGGCTAGAAGGACAAATATTGGGGAAAAAGAGGTCTGGGAAAGAGGCATGTGGATGACCCTATAAAATGGACATGAAATGTGAAGATCTTTGCTTCACGTGTTAATACCCAACAGAGAGAATCCATCACAGAAGAAGCACTAGATAACCATAAGGAACGATGTCCTGGCCAGATGACATCAGCCAGTCTCTGCCATTGGCTACACTAGTATTGGCCCAATAGGCACATGACAAGGGTAGCCATAGGTGCAGAGATGGAGATTATACATGGGCCTAATAGCATGGCTCCCAATTAACAAGGCTAATCTAGCTACCACCACTGTCAAATGTCCAATTTACCAGCAACAGAGGCCAATGCTTGGCCCCCAAGGCAGCAACATTCCTTCAGCAGACCTATGAGCTATTTGGTGACAAGTTGTCTACACAGGACCCGTTCCATCCTGGAAGTAGTATCAATTTATCTTTATTGGAACTTAAACATATTCCAAGTTGGATCTCCTGCCTGAAGGGTCTCAGGTAGTACCACTGAGGGCTTAAAGTGTTTGATCCACTGACCTAGGATTTGGTACAGCAGTGAGCACAGGAGCATGGGCTCCACTGGTCCTACTATATACTACACTACCTAGAAACTGGTACTGACTGAGCACTGGGATGACCTGTTAAAGGTTCAGCTGGGGTGCTAGGTTGCAAAGGATACCCTGTGAGGAGGCACCATACCCCAGGACTCAGTGTACACTCTAAACTGATATTCTCAAATGTGAGAATATAAGAATCCAGGAGCTAAAGAGTAGAAATAGGAATATCTCTGTATATTATGATTCCCAGAGATTTGCTTAGGGGAGTCGTACCTTCTTTCTCCTTAAGTTAAGAGATTTTGGCTATTAGAGAGGAAATGTTTCCACTAGCGGACACAGCAGGAGTCCCATTACACTCCAGCTGCTGCCTGGTCATTTTAGACTTGTCATTCTAAGAAACAAGGAGACAAGGAGAGGAGCCACCATTCTGGCCAGGGTAACTGGTCCTGATTTCAGTAGGGCAGCTGTTCCACAAAAGGGATTAGAAAGAAGATGTTTGATACCCAAGTGACCCATTTGTGTTTCTCTTGGTTTTTGCTTGCCCAATTTACATGGTCCATGGAAAAGTACAGCAGCTACAACCTGAGAAGAATTTGGTGATGAAGGACTTGGGCCCCTCACTGAAGAGGGTTTGAGTTATTCCACTAGGTAAGCTACTGTCTTAGTGTGTTTGGGCTGGTATAGTAAGTATCACAAATTACATGGCCTATAACAACAGAGTTATTTCTTGTAGTTCTGTAACCTATAAAATCCAAGATCGAGGTACAAGCAAATTTAGTGTTTAATGAGGGCCTACTTCCTGGTACCTTCTTGCTGTGTCTTCACATGGTGGAAGAGGCAAGGCAGCTGTCTGGGACCTCTTTTATAAAGGCACTAATTGTATTCATGAGGGCTCTGTCTTCATGACCTAATCACTTCCAAATCACCCACCTCCTAATACTATCACATTGGTGACTAGTTTCAACATACAAATTCTGGGGATACCCAAACATTCAGTCCATAGCAGCAACCTAGACCAGCAGAGAGTGAGGGGAATCTAGAATGGGTAGTGGAGGAAGGAAATTACCGCACCAATTATGGCCCCAAGAGCAGCTTTCGAGGCTGTAATTAATCCCACCAACCTTCCTCTAGTAAGTTTCTCCAGTTTCTTGGAAGCCCCACAGAATTTTGGAAGAGCTGCTCCTAGATCTTATATTCATAGAGGTAGACAGTAGCGGATATCATGCATGGTGTACTACAGATTTCCTCCAATCCAGGAATGAAGCAGTCATTCCACCAGATGCTGAAAGTGTTCAAGGCTGACAACTCTCAACTGAATCCTTCACCATCACTTACCCTCTGCTGAAGAGGGCCTTCTCACCTTTCTGGGTACAGCCAAAATGATTGGTCAATGAGATGGCATAAAGTCTTCAGATGGCATAAAGTTCCCTGTAGGAATGGCTGAGGCCTCTGTTGGACTTCACTGCAGGTCAACTTCTTCCTTTGCCTAAGCCTGCTTTCTTTACTCGCTCTACAGGTGGATCCTAAGAGCACCTACCAATGAAATATCTGCACTCTAATCTTTATCTCAAAGTATTTCCCACGGAATTTGACCTGTGACAGTTTCCTTTCCCCACATATCCCTTAACTGTGAAGACCCTTAATATTGTAAATTTTTAAAAAATCAAAATTGCTTAAATAATGAAGGAGACTTATTGGCTTACATAACTAGACAGGTATCAGGATTTATTTGATCAGGGGCTTACTAATTTCAACAAGAACCTAGTTTTGCTCCACCTCCTTTCTGGGCCTTCCACAGAGGCAGCATTATTCCAAAGCTAGGCTAGTTCACGATAACAGAGTAGCTACAGTAATTCCAGGTTTAAATTCTCACCTCTCATCATCCAAACAGGAAGACAGCACGCTTTTAGTAGCTTTATCTGAAGAACAAGGAAGTCTTTCTCAGTCACCAGCTCTTCAAGTGTTACTGACACAAATTGACCAAAGGAATGTTTGGGTTTCCTAAACTATCCACTGTAGCAAGAACTATAAGATTACCTTGAATGGTCTGAAATAGTCAGGGCTGCTTCCTGGAATTGGTGTTGTGTTTTAATCTTTGCCCCCAACAATCACATGACTACTACACAAGGGGTTAGAATGGAAGTGATGTTGTGGAGGCAAACTCTATTGGTTTGCTAGGGCTGCCATAAGAAAAAAAAAAAAAAAATCACAGACTGGGAGGCTTCAACAAACAGAAATTTATTCTCTCACAGTTCTGGAGGCTTGAAGTCCAAGATCAAGGTGTTGGCAGGAGTGCTTCTTCAGAGCCCTCTCTACTTAACTTGTAGATGGCTGTCTTGTCTCTGTTTTTATGGTCTTCCTTCTGTGTGCACACGTCTGTGTCTGTATCGCCTCTTCCTATAAGAAAATCAGTCATACTGGATTCAGGCCTACCCTAAAGAGCTCATTTTAAAACAGTCACCTCTTTAAAGACCTTATATCCAATATGGTTATGTTCTCAGTTACTGGGAGTTAGGACTTCAACACATTAATTTCAGGGGACACATTTCAGCCCATAACACAAACCCAACATCAGCATCAATTACATATTAATTATGTTCATCTGCTTGACTGTTGCACTAAATTGTAATGTCTTTAAGGGCAGGGACAACATGCTTTGTGTAGAGCCCAGTACACAGTAGGTACTCAATATGAGATAACTGCTTGTTGAGGACTATAAAGAGTTCATTGTAGGCCAGGGGTGCTGGTTCACACCTATAATTCCAGCACTTTGGGAGGTCAAGGTGGGCGGATCACCTGAGGTCAGGAGTTTGAGACCAGCCTGGCTAACTAATAGCAAAACCCCGACTCTACTAAATATACAAAAATTAGCTGGGCGTGGTGGTGATGCCTGTAGTCCCAGCTACTCGGGAGGCTGAGGCAGGGAGAATTGCTTGAACCTGGGAGGCAGAGAAGGTTGCAGTGAGCCGAGATTGCGCCACTGCACTCCAGCCTGGGTGACAGAGCAAGACTCCTCAAAAAAACCAAAACCAAAACAAAACAAAAAAAGAGTTCAGTGTATTTGGCACTTATGAGGTCACAGTGGCTTTTTCCAGGTCAGACTTCACAATATAAAAATTAAAACCTTATGACAAAAGCTACCATGAGCAAAGTCCAAAGATGATTATGAAAAAAATAGTACCTGCACATATGGAACACCAGGAGTTAAGAGTTGTAATACACAAGAGATCATATAGACAGATCAGAAAAGGATGAAAACTCAACACAAAATACAACAATGACTATGAACAGTCCAAAAATATATGAAAAGAATTCAACTCCACTAGCAGTCAACAAAAAGCGAATTGAAACAACAGTGAAATAGCATTTAATGCCTATCAGACTGACAAAAATTTAAGATTCATGCGTTAGTCCTGGCAAGGGTGTGGGAAATGGGTTTGTTCTACATTTAGATTGGAATATGAACTAAAATAATTCTAGCGTTAGAGGTAATCTGGCAGTGTGTCAGTCATAACAGCATTGGTCACAAGTAACTGCAAACCCAACTCAAAAAAGTTACTTATTAAGTCACAAAATTGAAAGTCTACACACAGCCCTATGTAGGTTACCTAAATGGTATCATTAGAACCTAGTCTCTTTTCATGTCTTACTTTTGTCCTCTGAGGAGAAGTCATTCTCAGCAAGGGTCTCTTTTTGTAAAGGGAGGTTACATATTCCCATCGACAAGTCCAGCACAGAACAAACGTCTTTGATCTAATCCTGCTTGGCTTGAATTGATTCATGTGCCTATCCCTGAACTACAGAACATTAAAACTAGTGGGGTACTACATTCTTATTAGCCAGTCCTGAGTCAAAGTCCAGTGTAGAAGCCAACGGAGGATCCAATTCCATTTGTAACCTACAGATTGAGAGGAAGAAGACTAATTCATCTGAAAACTGTTACGAAAAAACCCAACAAAACAACAAAACATAAAAACCCACAACCCTCTACAGGCAGTATCTATTAAAATATATTTTTAAAGGCACATATCTATGGTTTTGACAATCTCACTTTTAGGATCAATTCTATACAAAAATGCATAATTTTAAAATGATATACATGTAAGGATATTTATTCCAGCATCACTTGTAATGACACAAAATCTATAAATCTGTATTATCTATCAATACAGAAATAGTTTCAAAAATTATGGTACAACAGGCCAAGTGTGGTGGCTCACATCTGTAATCCTAGTGTTTTGGGAAGCTAAGGCAGGAGGATCACTTGAGGCCAGGAGCTGGACACCAGTCTGTGCAACATTGCAAGACCCTGTTTCTACCAAAAGTTAAAAAAAAAAAAAATTAGCCAGGCATGGTGGTTCATGCCTGTAGTCCCGCTACTGGCAAAGTTGAATCCAGGAATTCAAGGCTGCTGCAGGCAGCTATGATCACGCCTGAGTGATGATACAGAAAGATCCCCCCCCAAAAAATGGTACATTAATGCTATAAAATATTATGCAGCTAGTTAAAAGAATGAGTTGAATATTTATAATTAACTTGAGTTAGAAAATTTGCAGAAAAACATACATAGTGTGATTATTTGTAAAAATAAAAATAAAAACCTATATGTCTCTAAAATACATTAGAAAAAGTATTGAGAGAAACGTCAATCTTTTTTTTTTTTTTTTGAGACTGAGTCTTGCTCTGTCGCCCAGGCTGGAGTGCAGTGGCCGGATCTTGGCTCACTGCAAGCTCCGCCTCCCAGGTTTACGCCATTCTCCTGCCTCAGTCTCCCCAGTAGCTGGGACTACAGGCGCCCGCCACCTCGCCCAGCTAGTTTTTTTGTATTTTTTAGTAGAGACGGGGTTTCACCGGGTTAGCCAGGATGGTCTCGATTTCCTGACCTCGTGATCCACCCGTCTCGACCTAGAAACGCCAATCTTTTAACGTTGGTATTGTCTAGGACTGGGATAGGGCGAAGAAAATGATCTTTTTCTTTATATACTTCTGAATATATTCTATACAGTTCTGTGTGGTTAGAATTGTTAAAATTAATGCTTATTACCTTTTAAAAAGAGTAAATAGAAACTGAAATGAAGAAGCAGTCTTAGAATTTAAATTGTGTTTAAACCTGGAGGAAACAGACATAAGATAGTCTTCAGTAAAGGAGACACTAAACCTATCGAAGACCAACTAACTCACGGAGCCACATCCTGAGGGGACAGAAGGGAGCTGTTTCAGAGCAGAGTCCCAATGTACAAGGGCTGTGATGGTTTCACTGTTCCACAGGGAAATGTAAACAAACAGAATAGTATTTCATAACATTTAGTTTTTTTGGCTTGAAAATGCATTTCTTAGGCCGGGCGCGGTGGCTCAAGCCTGTAATCCCAGCACTTTGGGAGGCCGAGACGGGCGGATCACGAGGTCAGGAGATCGAGACCATCCTGGCTAACACGGTGAAACCCCGTCTCTACTAAAAAATACAAAAAACTAGCCGGGCGAGGTGGCGGGCGCCTGTAGTCCCAGCTACTCCGGTGGCTGAGGCAGGAGAATGGTGTAAACCCGGGAGGCGGAGCTCGCAGTGAGCTGAGATCCGGCCACTGCACTCCAGCCTGGGAGACAGAGCCAGATTCCGTCTCAAAAAAAAAAAAAGAAAAGAAAAGAAAATGCATTTCTTTTAAAGAAATCATGGTGACAAAAGATGGAAGGAATTCACAAATATATACTGTTACTTGTCAAGATTAAAAAGATACCAGCCCTATATCCGCTTTCAAATTGTTAGAAATGTGAATGGCCTATAAAGCAAGTCTGAAAAAAACAGATCTATGGCTCAAGTAGAAAGCTAAGCCATGCTTAGCGTTCCATTATTGGAACGCTAAGCATGTGGGAGTTATATCCTACTGCTCAAGGTCATCGCCGAGATCTGATTGCAAAAATTCAAAAAATTGCAGCCAGGCATGGTGGCTCACGCCTGTAATCCTGGTACTTTGGGAGGCCAAGGCAGGTGGATCACGAGGTCAGGAGATCGAGACCATCCTGGCTAACATGGTAAAACTCCGTCGCTACTAAAAATACAAAAAATTAGTCGGGCATCGTGACGGGAGCCTGTAGTCCCAGCTACTCGGGAGGCTGAGGCAGGAGAATGGCGTGAACTCGGGAGGCGGAGGTTGCAGTGAGCCCTGATCGTGCCACTGCACTCCAGCCTGAGTGACAGAGCCAGACTCGGTCTCAAAAAAAAATTGCAACCTCAGGCATAAATGGGTTAAACAAGAGAATAGATAGTTCTTCCTCTGTGATAGAGGAAGACAACTAGGCATGGATGTACACAGTTGTAGATAGATTGTTGGTAGAGGGAAAGAAGTTGAGGAGTTTCTCTCTTACAATGACTGTGGTTTGCTGGGTTCAGGGTTAAGGGGCTCAGCAGCAGTGGCTGAGAAGAGGTGCTGTCGGGGATGAAAGACCAACCTGAGAGTGTACTAGAGTCTTCAAATTTGGATATACCTGTCTGTATTTGGTTTGGGTTACCAGCTCTTCAATGAAATTGTCTTTGGTTCCTGTACTAGGGTTCTCCAAAGAGAGTTCTCCCTGTCTCAACAAAAAAAATTATGGTACATTAATTCTACATAATATTATGCAACTAGTTAAAAGAATGAGCTATTTATACTTAACTGTTGAGTTAGAAAGAGTTGAAGAAAAATATATATGGTGTGATTATTTTTAAATATACAAATGAAAACTTCCATGTGTTTTAAAACGTTAGAAAAAGTATTGAGAGAAACTTCAATCTTCAATTGGTTTTGTCTAGGACTGGGATATGGAGAAGAAAACAATCATTTTCTTTATATACTTCTGAGTATATTTTACGTATTTCTGTGTTGTCTGAATTGTTAAAATGAATGCCTATTACCTTTAAAAAAGAGTAAATATAAACTGAAAAGAAGTACTCTTAGAATTTAAACTATTTTTAGATCTGAGGCAAACAGAACTAATAGGATATATAGATACATGAGAGGGGATTTATTACGGGATTTGGCTCATGTGATTATGGAGGCTAACAAGTCCCACAACAGGCTATTTGCAAGCTGGAGATGCTGGTATGCTGGGAGTGTGGCTCAGTCCAAGTCTGAAGACCTGATGGTGGGGGTGCTTGTGTTAAGCACTGGAGCCCAAAGGCCAGAGAGCCTGGTATTTTGATGTCCAAGGCCAGGAGAAGAGTGTATCCCAGTTCCAGAAGAGAGACCGTTTTTGTTCTACCCAGGCTCCCAGCTGATTGGATAGTGCCTGCCCACATTGAGGGCGGATCCTCCCCTTTAAGTCCACTCAGACTCACATGCCAATCTCCTCTGTAAACACCCTCACTGACATACCCAAAAATAATGCTTTACCAATTCTCTAGGTATTCCTAATCCAGTCAAGTTGACATCTAAAATTAACCATCACAGTTTCCTTTCTATTTTCTCCTTCTTTTATTCCATCTCCCTCCCCAGGCTTTGTTTTTATTATTTTATATTCTTTTTATATTTATATTATTCCTTAGTTTGTTTTTTGCTTTCTATTTTCTTTCAAGGAATGCAATTTTGTTTTTGTACATATTTGAAACCACTATACTGTCTGTGAGACACTGTATTCATTTATATACATGCTCAAAGCACCTCCCAAATAGATGTCCAATTAATTGCTGCTGAAATAAATTTAATTCCACATAGAAAATAATTGGACAGTATCATCCTGATTAAAACACTTCATAGTTGTGACATGAAATAACTATTCTTCTTCTTATTATTGGAGACAGGGTCTTACTCTGTTGCCCAGCCTGGAGTGAGGTGGCATGATCACGGTTCACTGCAGCCTCAACCTCCTGGGCTCAAACGATTCTCCCACCTCAGCCTCCCAAGTAGCTGGACTACAGGCGTGTGCCACCATGCCTGATCACCATTAGTTTTTTAAAAAATTCCTGCAAACTATTTTTTCCTCACATGGATATTGTATATTTGGTCATGTTTTCCTTATATGAATTTTAAAATTTATATCACCCCTTTCTTTTTTTGAGACAGGGTCTCGCTCTGTCATCCAGGCTGGAGTGCAGTGGCGTGATCACAGCTCACTGCATCCCTGACCTCCCAGGCTCAAGCAATCCTTCCAGTGCGCACCACCACAGCTGGTGTTTTTTTATTTTTAGTAGAAACTAGGTCTCACTATGTTGCCTAGGCAGTATATCCTTTGAATTCACACATTTTTATTGCCATAAAAATGCCAGAGATCATTAAAATAAAAATGTCCTTTCTTATAGAAACTAAGGACCAAAAAGTTAGGTGATTTGTTCAAAACTGAAAAGGTGTTAAGTGACAGTATTAGAACCATACTTTTTCTTTATTGTTTTTTTGAGATGGAGTCTCACTCTGTTGCCCAGGCTGGAGTGCAGTGGCGCCATCTCGGCTCACTGCAACCTCCACCTCCCAGGTTCAAGTGATTGTCCTGCCTCAGCCTCCTGAGTAGCTGGTAGCTGGGATTACAGGTATATGCCACCACGCCCGGCTAATTTTTGTATTTTCAGTAGAGATGGGGTTTCACCATGTTGGTCAGTCTGGTCTCGAACTCCTGACCTCAAGTGATCCACCCACCTCAGCCTCCCAAAGTGCTGGAATTTCAGGTGTGAGCCACCACGCCTGGCCAGAACCATGTTTTTCAATCCAGTATATTTATACCATGATTTCCTCCCTTAATTTGATTTTTATATTGTATTCTATTCATAACAGTTAAATTAAAATAGCAGTTATTTCTGAAAAAGCTCCATCAAAATCAATACGTTGATTACCCATTTTTAAAGGTGCCATTGTAGGTTTCTGTTGCTATGTGGCAGGATTGATATTTTAAGTGCCTGGTAAAGTGCAACACACCAAGGGGACATTCAGTTGAAGGCTGTTTTATGATGAGTATCATTTGTGCTTTTTATGGTTAAAATCAAATCTAAAATGTTGACAACAATGGTTGGTATATCAACTTTACTCTTTCATTTTATAGCTCATCTTTTATATTTAGAACTCTGTACCTCTTCATTAAATTGTACATTTTAAAAATACGAAAACATCAGAGAGAATAATAAATCTTTACATCCAAACCTAATGATGCTGCTGCTGCATATGGAGAAATACACATGATCTTTTCTCTGGGAAGAATGGCCTATTGCAAACCACCACTCTCTTCTATTTGCACATGAAGGTGGAAACCACAGTGGCATTAAGAGCATTTTTCCTTAAGACATGCTCACATGATATCTAGGAGGCCAATAGCAAGAACGTGAAAACTTAGTCTCTGCTAGGACATAAATACATCAAAAGATTTGTTATTTTTTAGTTTTGATGAAACCATACTGTTATCATCAATTTAAAATAGTTTTCTATTTGGCAGATTTTATCATTTAGGCTTTAATTAAATTTTGAGACAAAACACTTTCCTAAAACAAAATTGAGATGTTTTAAAAATATAAAACATACGCATAAGCATGTTGCACCAGGAGTCCATATCAGGAGTTACACTCCTAGAGGCAGGACTCTCTAGAGTGAGTCCTAGAGATTGTATACATAGCAAAGCTACACCCTTATTCTGTTGGATGGCTCATAAGTGTTGATCGGGTTATATCATTCTACACTAATTTTCACTATTTCTCTTAACAATCATTCTTTATAATCATTCTTTATATCCAAAGAGTATATATCCTGTACTATTTGCTCTGATTTTGACAGGGAAAGGTCCTTCATAAGAATTTTGTTCTTCCATGAGAAGAAAGCATTTTAATGTCTCTAGCTCATTTTTCCCTCAATTATCCCAAATACAGTAAAGCCATCTAAATTCCCTAACCCCATATCAAAAACAGTACACTGAAAAACTCCAAAGACTTTGACAGCGACAAGGCTGCCATTCATGTGCTCCTTCAGCAAGTGTCGGACGCTGTTATTAAAGTGATAAGACACTGCCCCAATTCTCACAGTGTGAGACAGTGAGCAGACTCAACAGAATGTACACGATGAGAGTGCCAGAAAAGCGACGTCCTCAGGGCGGGAGCAGGGGACGCGGCAACGTAGTCTGCGAGAATGCGGGAAGGCGGCAGGGAAGCGCCCAGTAGGCAGGGCCGCGACAAAGAAGGGAGGAAAGTCATCGCGGGCAGGCGTCAGCGTGGCTGGGAGAGCGCAGCGCGCGCGGACAGAACCGGGGCAGGCGACAGGAAAAGGTGTGAACGCGCGGCTGAAAGCGACTGGGACCTGGGTGATCCGCGCGCAGAGAGCAGAGCTTAGTCCTGCGGGAGCCGCAAGCAGGACAAGGGCGTGGGTGGGAGGACTGGAAGGTCAGCTGGTAGATGGGGGACACTGAAGGCAGACAGAGCAACCGGAAGCTTGCTGCAATCGACAAGAGAAATTAGGAGGTTAAAGAGTCAGTGGCTTTGAAAAAGTCAAAATACTTCCGAGGTAAAACAAAACATTTAATAACCCGCCGAGGAAAAAAGTGGAGGCTGGCACACACGTCACTAACCACAACGTGGAGGTCTTTAAAGTAAATCATGATAGTTTTTGTTGTCGTTGCTTGAGACAGGGTCTCGCTCTGTCGCCCAGGCTGGAGTGCAGTGGAACGATCTCGGCTCACTGCAACCTCAGCCTCCCGGGTTCAAGCGATTCTCCCACCTCAACCTCCCGAACGAGGTCTTAATACGTTGCTCAAGCTGGTCTCGAACTCCTGGGCTCAAAGGATCTGTCAGCCTCGGCCTCCCAAAGTGCTGGGATTACCGGCGTGAGAGACCGCGCACCTGGTCCAAATTTAATTTTGTGATGTGGGGTTAAGACAGGCGAAAGCCCCTAGGCTCGGGGAGACAGGGGGGAAAGCTCTCCCTCCGGCATCTAAAAAATGCCCACCAGAAAGGAGGAAAGGTGGGCTTCTAAGTTACCTACTCTTCACCCCACGGGCTGCATTTCACGTGGGCAGCGCCGCCAGGTGAACACTCAATCCACCGCAAACATACGAACACTCTTTTCAATATCAGATTACCATAAAGATAGAGGAACACACCCTGAGCAAAATCCTTCCTGTCCAGTCACCTTAAAGCCTCTTTCATTGTCCTCCGCGACGCAGCCTGTAAAACTGCCAAAGGAGCCCTGAGGCCAAAGTCCACGCGCTGCGCAGGCGCACCATCCGCAGCGTGGGCGAAAGGCGGGGCAGGAAGGACGTTTCCCAGAAGGCCCCTCCATCGCAGCTGCCCTTCCTCCCGCTCACAGGCCGCGTGACGTGACTCCACCCACCACGCTTCTCGGTCGCAAAGAGCAGTTTGCCAGCGCCCCCCTGCGGCCTGGCTGGGCACTGCGAACATGCACTCAGGGCCAGAGCGAGAGTAGGCCGAACACGGCGAGTCCGGCAGCCGCCGTCGTCACCTTAGCGCGCCGACAGTGAGCCAAGCGAGCGAGGGAAGGGAGGAGGAGGGAGACGCGCGGGGAGGGGAGGGGAGGGAGGAGGCTAGACAAGGCGGGGGAAGGGAGAGTAGCGGTGGCGCAAGTCGCGCGGAGCGGCGCAACCTGGGTCGCTCCCTGTTTCGCCGCCGCCTCCGGACCGAGCCAGCGGAGTCAGTGTCCCAGAGACCCTGTAACACCACAAAGCGGACGAAGGAGTCCATGTTGGGGAACTTGTTGGCGGAGTGACTGTGACCTGGGAACCTGCTGTGGGGCCGCGGCCGGACCGAGCGCCTCGACCTCGGCCTGAGGTAAACATTGGTCGACCCGCGGGGTGGATGGGCTTGGGCAGCTGTCTGGGCTAGACGAGGGTTAGCGGCCGGCGCAGAGCGCTGGAGCGGGCCTAGGGCGACGCGAGGGCTGACAAAGTTTCGGAATCTCGCGCGGCCCGTGCGACGTCGTGCGCTGGGAGGAAAGTTAGAGCTGCCTCTCGAGATGGGGGAGGCTGCGGCCGGGAGGGCCGCTTTCCCTCCCGCTGCCCCGCGAGGGAGGCCCGGCCCTGGGCCGCCGCCGCCTCTCTGTCGCACTCCGTCCCATTTCCTCCTTGTGGCCTACGCGCCTCCCGCCGCCTTAGCCGGCGAAGCCCGTCCCCGCCCGGGTGCAGGGTCCTACAGGGGGACAAGGGGCTCCACGCCAGAACCGCCGCAGACGCCCTCCTCCCTGCGGTGGAAACGTGTCCTGCTGAGCTTCCGGGCGCTCCCGACCGCGGTGTCGGCTTTTCTTGGGAGACTTTGGTCGCGAGCGTCCAAGCCCGCTAGTGAAACCAAACTTTACTACGCCGTGACCTCTCGAGTGCGCGAATGGGGAAGAGCCGGCGCTTCTAAGCATCAGCCTTTTTCACTCCGTGATCTGAACTTCAAACTACTCACCCACCCCCAATGTTTTAAATTCGCTACCTGGCCTGACGACTACGGGGCCGGGAGATATAAATTTAGCCTAATCGGTTGCTCCTCCTCAGACTTAGGAATTTTGAACCATTAAAAAGATTTCAAACAGATGGCTGGCGGTCTTGCCACCAACACGTATTTTGGAGTATTGTTTCAAAAGTAGACGCTCGATTTAGAGTACTTGATTTAGACATTCACAGATTCAAATGTTGAATTTTGAAATACCTTCAATATATTTCCGTATTGTATTACATACAGTGTCTACCAGCTGACTGTTGTTCATTCATTTTGGGTTACATTTTGGCTAACATGCTACCACTGATCTAAGAGACTTAAGCAAAACTGCTGAAAAATGTTTTTAATGCTTTGTGTAGTAGATGCTGATGTTACATTTTCTCTGCTTTGGGAATTGCCCCCGAAATTTGGGAATAGCATATTAATAAATGCAGTATTTTTTCGTTTTAGAAAGAAAAATTAATTTGTACATATCACTACCTACCTCAGCAGCAGAATATCAGGGCAGTACATTTTAAAATAACGGTTTTTATATTTTATTAGTAATTGTATTAAAATTTTGACATGTAATCAAGTGTATTTCTAAACAATTGCTTTCTCTTTCCTGTTTCTTTGGCAGTTGGCTTGATCATCTCACTATTTTGGTCAAAAGATGCAAGGAAAAAGTTTATGGGCCTTTTGTTTTTGTTGTTTTAACTCAGTGGGCAAGAGAAATGAAATCTTGAAACTGTCTTTGGATTTCTTGTGTTCTATATTATCCTATGGGATAATCTGAATTTACATTTTTTATGCAATATGAGTTTTTTAAAAATAGTAGTTCTTAGGGTAGCTGCATTTTAGCTGTATTTTTTGGTGCTTGCAAATATTTTAACAGTCACTCAGTTTTTCACATTCAGATAGTGAACTTTTTGCCTGAGAGTTTGAGTACATTTTAAGATTTCATTGGGGTAAAATTTGAATGTTTGCTTACTGTAAGTATACTCATGCTTTAAAGACATTCTTCAGTATAAAGGGGAAGAAAACTGTAGAAGAAAATTTAAAGTTTCTAAATACGTTGCCTGAAAACATGTCATGGAGGAAATATTACGGAGAATTTTTTTACTTTTTCTGTTAATACCTTCATGTGGTAATGGGGCCAGTGTGTTAAGATCAAAATTTTTCAGGAGTTACTTAGCTCCCTATCGTTGTTTGGCACCAGCTAGGGCTTAGACAGTTTTCTTGAAAACCTGTGCTTTTATTCACAGAGGTAGGATGAATCAGTGCAGCTACATGATACTGTTGATTCATCATCAATAACATCTTTTAGTAATCAGAAAGTGCAGTATTATACTACCCATCAACTTAATACTGAACTTTTAAAGTGTATCAGAGATAGTCGTAGCATCTTAAAGAGAGAAGCAGGCATAAAAGTAATAAAAAGAAAGTCAACTGTAGATTAATTTTCATTGTAGCTTCCCTTTAGCAAACCCTGCTATCACCTGCTCTTGTCTTTTAATGATGTAAATTGTACCTTGACAAGGTTTACCTTGCCCGGTGAAATAAAATCCAGATTTTTAATTATAGTCTGTCCCCCAAAATAAATTAGTAGCCTTGCACCTTGTCTTGCTTCTGAGCAGTAATACTGTTAGTAATACTATTACTCAGCAGTAATACTGAGTAGAGCCCAGAGTTAAAATATCCAGTATCATTCTCTTGCTATTCCCAAAACTCGTCTTTGCATTGTATTTTTTAAGTTGTATCTGTGAACTTAATGTATGAATTCCTAGTACATAGACACATAAAAATTCAATAGAAAGCATAAAAACACAACCACTATTTTGCTTTCAGAAATATCTTCCTAAAAAGTCACTGTGATCTTTGCTGATCTACAGTCTTTAACACTCCATAGCCAGAGTGATCCTGATAAAATGTCAGGTCATGTAACTTCTATTCTCAGATGACTTCCCTTCTCAGTCATAGTAAATTCCATACTCCTATGGTCTACAAGACTCTATGATTTGAGTCTCTTCTTCCTCTCTGACTTCATCTCCTTACTGTTTCTCCAATCTCCTTTCCCCTGTGCTGTTGTGGTCTTTTCTAACTACTATGTATAAAACAACAGCCTTCCCCCCGATATTTCGTATCTGTTTTTATACCAGATTTTTCTCCATAGCATTTATCATTTTGCAGCATGCTTTGTAATCTACTAACTGAGGTTTATTGTTTATTTTCTTCACTCTAATTTAGCTTCTGTGAGGTCAGCATTTGTCAGTACTGGTCACTGTTTTGTCCCTAAACACCTGAACAATGCCTTACATGTAAGTTAATGAATTAACATGCTTTCAGCTATAAACATTACGAATAGTGATTGTGGATTGAAAGTTTAGACTAAGCAAGTCTCTGTAGCATAAACTGCCCAGTTACTTATATCCATGCACGTGAGCCATGTTCATTTCAGGGATCCTTGTTTTTTGTTGTTGTTTGTTTTGTTTTTGCTTTCAGATAGCATCTCGCTCTGTCTCCCAGACTGGAGTGCAGTGGTGTGATCACAGGTCTCACTATGGTGCCCAGGCTGGTCTCAAATTCCTGGGCTTAAGTAATCCTCCCACCTTGGCCTCGCAAAGTGCTGGGATTACAGGAATGAACCCCCACACGTAGCCTAAGCGGTGTGTAAAAAGTTTTTAGAGGAGTGTGACAGTATGTGACCTTGAAACTATCATTTGTCTTAATATAGAAGGAGCTAAGAATGCCTCAGCTAAGAGTAGAGCAGTGTAATAGTTTGTTTTCACGCTGCTGATATACCTGAGACTGGGAAGAAAAATAGGTTTAATTGGACTTACAGTTCCACATAGCTAGGAAGGCCTCAGAATCATCGTGGGAGGAGAAAGGCACTTCTTACATAGTGGTGGTAAGAGAAAAAGAGGAAAATGCAAAAGCAGAAACCCCTGTTAAAATGATCAGATCTTGTGAGACCACCATGAGAACAGTATGGGGGAAACTGCCCCGTAATTCAAATTATCTCCCAACAGGTTTCTCCCACAACACGTGGAAGTTATGGGAATACAATTCAAGATGAGATTTGGGTGGGGACACAGCCAAACCATATCAAGCAGTATAACTATCTTATTGTTAAAAATGTTGTCATTTAGAAGCCATATTAATTTCTTATCGTTCCAGAAGGCAGAAGTAGGATTGTGGTGATATGTATTGAAAGGGAGGAGAGAGGCAGCAAGAGGAGATCTGGGAGAATTAGTTAGCAGTCTTTTCTAGTAGTCTGGGAAAGATGAGGATAACTTGAATTAGGATGATAATTGTGGAGATGGGCTCAGTGGATGGGATTTGAGACCAGCAGGCCTCAGTTAATAGATTGAAAGTGAGGGAGAAAGAAATTTGAAAAACGACTTCTGGATTACATTCCTAGGTTGTGCCAGATAAGGACAAGAGCTCTTTTGGTTTTAATATATCAGGCTTAAAGTACCTTTGGAGCTTTCAGGTAGAAGTTCCTGTAAGTAATTAGATGTATGGTTCTAAAATTCAGAGGAGGAGTATGGGCTGGAAATGGAAAACTGGAGTCACCCATACAGATAATTGGAACTATAGGTATGGATGAAATTGCCCAGGTGAGGGAATATAACTTGGGGGGAAAAAAGCTTAGGCTGGAACCACAATGACCTCTAACATTTAAAAAACTTTGCTGGAAGAATGTGAGCTCCCAGAGAATACTGTGAAGATCAGAGAAGTAGAGGGTGAGTGGGGTGTTACAGAAACCAAAGGAAGAGTGTGTTACAAGGAGAAAGAAGTCAAGAAGAGAGAGTTGGGTCAAGTGTTCATAAGAGTTTAATAAGGTAAGAACTAAAAAAAAAAATTTGTTGACTAACAATGTGAAGTTCATTGGCCTTTTGAACAAGCAGGACAGTAAGGTGATGCCTCTGTAATTGCTTAACTAGATCTAAAAGTATTGAGATCAAAGTTTAATTATCACCCATATTACAGAAGACAGATAATGTTTATCAGATATTTACTATGTGTCAGCCACTCTGTTGTAGACATTTTGCATAAATTTTCATTTGATCTTTTCAGTAGCCTTGCAATGTTGAATGTATTAGTCCATTTCGCATGAGTCTGGGGCTCTGGAGAAGTTAAATGACTTAAGTGTCAGAGAAGTTGCTAAGTATCTATACCTGGGTCCATCTGACTTTCAGTCTTCAGTTGTTTCACTGATCTAGAGGCCTGTCAACCTCTAGATCGGTGCTGTCCAGTAGACAGTTCTGTAATGATGGAAATGTTTTGAATCTGTATTGCCTGCTGTAGTAACTGAGTGACGTGGTTGTTGAGCACTCGCAAAGTGGGTAGTGCAGTTGAGGTACTGAATAGTGGTTATTGGACGATGCAGATAGAGATCAAAGGTCATTGACAATCTCCTAATAATAAAGCAGGGTCTTATAAAAAGAAGAGGTGAAAATATATACTGTCATGCTATTCTTCATTTAAAAGGAACACTGCTTTGCTTATCTTCTGTAAGTGAATTTTATAGGTAACTACAGAAAAAAATTCTCAAACTTTCAGAAAAGTTCCTAGTACAGTACAAAGAACTTTTCCCCCTTGAGTCTTTTGAGAGTAAATTGTAGAATCCCACTTAAGCTCCATGTACTCTACAAAGACCTTTTTTCTCCTAAACCAGTTGAGAGTAAGTTGCAGGTACAGTCTCATCACCTCAAACAAGTACAAGGATTTTGTGTTGCACAACTACAGTATAACCATCAAAATTAGGAAATTGGCATGGTGCGGTAGCTCACAGCTATAATTGAGAACTTTGGGAGACAGAGGCAGTAGGATTACTTGAGCCTAGGAGTTTGAGACCAGCCTGGGCAACATAGTGAGAACTTGTCGCTACAAAAAAGAAACAAAACTAGGTGTGGTAGCATGCACCTGTGGTCTCAGCTACTCAGGAGGCTGAGATGGGGGGATCGCTTGAGCCCAGGAGGTTCAAGGCTGCAGTGAGCTAAGATTGTGCCACTGCATTACAGTCCGGGCATCAGAGCAAGACCCTGTCTCAAAAAAAAAAAAAAAAAAAAATTAAGAAATTAATCTTCCTATATTATTAGAATCTAACCTCAGACCACATTCAAGTTTTGCCAGTTTCCACAGTAATTTCCTTTGTAACAAAATAATTCAGAATTCTGTGTTGCATTTAACTGTAACATCTTTTTAGACTCCTTCAACTTGGAACAGTCCCCCAGTCTTGACTTTCATGACCTTGTTTGTACTGCTTAAAGCTTATAGATTAGTTCTGTTGCAAAATGTCTCTCCATTTGGGTTTGCATGATACTTTCTTTTTTTTTTGCCCCCCACATGTACTTTCTGTAGGATGCCAGATATTTCCTTATGGTTAGATTCAGGTTGTACGCTATTTGACAGTAATGATGTTGCGTTTTTCTCATTGTGTCCTATCAAATGGCATACAATTTCTGTTTGTCTCATTACTGATGATGTGATAACTTGATATCGCATAGTGTGCACTATAATAACTTGATTGAGGTAATATCATCCAAGCTTCTTCACTGTAAAGTTACTTTTGTCCCATTGGTAATTAACATGCATTTTTGTGGAAAAGTATTTTGAGACTATAAAAATACCCCATTCCTTGTTAAACTTGCTATTTATTTATTCCGAGATTGTCTTAGCTTTGGCTATTGAAAGCCCTTCAAGATAGTTTCTGTTTTCTTTTGACTTGTTCTTCATACTTCCTTTTTTGTTTTTTTTGAGGTGGAGTCTTGCTTTGTTGCCCAGGCTGGAGTGCAGTGTGGTGATCTTGGCTCACCACAAACTCTGCCTCCCAGGTTCGAGTGATTCTTGCGCCTCAGCCTCCCAGGTAGCTGGGATTACAGGCGTGGGCCCCTACACCTGGCTAAATTTTGTATTTTTAGTAGAGACGGGATTTTGCCATGTTGGCCAGGCTGACCTTGAACTCCTGACCTCAAGTGATCTGCCTGCCTTGGCCTCCCAGAGTGCTGGGATTACAGGTGTGAGCCACCACACCCAGCCACTTCCTTCCTTTTGGGCATAAGAAAATGAAGCTCACCTCGTACTTTCCCTGCCCCAGCACTGGAATCAACCATTCCTCCAAAGAGTGGTTGCTTTTAGTGGAAAAAGGTATTTAGCAAACAAGATTTGGATGCTCTAATTATTTCGATGTCTGTGTGTAGAAAACCATGAATTGGTACCAATTTCTCCAATTTCAGTCCATGAGATTTGTTCTCTTTTTTTCCATTACCAAATTTATAACTCCCTTCTCACGAGGAGAATTCTGACTCATTGTCATTACTTACTAAATTGGATAAATCCCTTGCATATGGCCAGTTTCCCATTGCCTTAACTTTTTTCTCTACTTAGACTCTGACATCCTGTCCTGGGATGCACCACTTACTCCATACTTCTTAGATACCCCATACTGAAGATTTTACCATTTTGTTTGAGCTCTAGTACCTTAATCTGGGTTCCCTCACTATTCCTAACATGGGCATTTTGCTCACTAACTTGGTCTCCAATGCCTCCAGCCAGAATAGCAGCATACAGACGTGTTCTTTTAAAATTTATACTTACTCCTTTTTGTAAAAGATTATTATACCAACACTTTTAGTGAAAATTAAAAGTGTTCTCAGTCTTTAAATTTAAACCCTCTAGAGTACATTTAAACCCTCTTGAGACTCACATCTCTGTTAGGGATAAGACTAAACTTCCTTTTTTATCCTTTCTTTTACCCTAGACTTCTCAGATGTACTTTTAGGGTTGTCTTTTTATTGTAATTTTGACAATAAGGTAAAAATTAGTTCAGTCTTTTGTGTGTGTGCGTGTGTGTGTTTGTGTGTGTGTGTGTATAGGTTTAGGAGTCAGTCAGACCTGGTTTTGAACTCTGGTTGTCCTAGATGACTGTCACCTTTTATAGGTGATCTAATCAGTATCTCAGTTTCCTCACCTAATTTTTTAAGAACATTTATCTAAGTCCAGTGGTAATAGCAACTAACTCTGTCTCTTGTTCATATTCTTAAGTTAGCTCTGTTTAATGTACGATTTTTAAGCCTTTTTAATGCGATGTTCTGTTGTTCAGTATTGACGGTGTTTTAAGTTTTTAAATATACCGTGTTCTGGTATTTTGCGGATTAAACGTGGGAAGGCATGCCAGAATGTGTAGTTCATTACCTAGTATGTTGTAGGCATTCACTCTACCCATAGTTCTGAACTCCAGGTTTGTTGATGTCTATGTGTCTATTAGGTCTGTGCCCTAGGGGAGCTTAGCTCTAATCCGGCCTTCTTTATTGATATGTAGTCTTCTTTCCATTTTCTCCTGACTAGTTTCCCCTACTGTCCATCTCCCCACTGCCACCACCTTTCTGCTACTGCATTAAGCTCAAAGTCCCCAATTTAAACATCTTATAAACAACTTTAAAAACAGATAAATGAGAGAGGGGTGGACTTAAAGTCCACCTAAGAAAACACAATTTAAGTCCTAATTTAGACTGAAGAACATTAACTTTTTGCACTTTTTTTTTTTTTTTTTTGAGATGGAGTCTCGCTTTGTTGCCCAGGCTGGAGTGCAGTGGCGCGATCTCGGCTCACTGCAAGCTCTGCCTCCCGGGTTTACGCCATTCTCCTGCCTCAGCCTCCCGAGTAGCTGGGACTACAGGCGCCCGCCATCTCGCCCGGCTAGTTTTTTGTATTTTTTAGTAGAGACGGGGTTTCACCGTGTAGACCAGGATGGTCTCGATCTCCTGACCTCGTGATCCACCTGTCTCAGCCTCCCAGAGTGCTGGGGTTACAGGCTTGAGCCACCGCGCCCGGCCAACTTTTTGCACTTTACTATTTTTATTTTTCTTTACTTGCCTCAGTTGTTAGTTACTCCCCCACTGGTACATTTAAAAAATGTCTTAGGAACTCTTTGACTATTTCTTGTATTTGGCACTTAGCATATGCTATCTTGTTCATCTTCTGTATCCTATGTCTCCAAGTCTGCTCTTTGTACCATGAAGGGATACAGTATCTTAATCTGTCATTTTATTCCAATACCAGGCTTAGTATCCTGACCACAGTAGTTATTTAGCAGCTTAAAGCAAACCAAAACAGAAATACAAACATGAAAGAGAGCGGCCAAAACAACACTGTTTTAAAAATTCTCTGGGATCAATCAAACAGTTTACAAATAATAGGTCTTGTTTGTTTTTTCTGTTTTGAGACACAGTCTCATTTTGTCACCCAGGCTGGAGTGCAGTGGCACAATCTCGGTTCACTGTAACATCTGCTTCCCAAATTCAAGCAATTCTCCTGCCTCAGCCTCCTGAGTAGCTGGGAATACAGGCATGCACCACTACACCCGCCTAATTTTTGTATTTTTAGTAGAGACAGGGTGTCGCCATGTTGGTCAGGCTGATCTCGAACTCCTGACCTCTGCCCTCCTCAGCCTCCTGAATTGCTGGGATTACAGTCATGAGCCACCGCACCCAGCCCTGATAGGTGATTTTTTTTTTTAAATGTAAATATACTTATAGCACTATTTTGTATGCCTAGATGGCTTGTCAAGAAGAATGTTTCGGTAAACTGTTATAATGGGGAATAAATACTAATAACTCAAAAAATTTATAAGCTATCATTCACCTGAAAACCTCATCATAGAAAACCCATCAGATAGGACAGTTTTAATGTAATAGGTAATATTTCTTTAGGAACTGTTGTGCGTGTCCAGTTACTTAATGCATCAACATGAGTAATGTGAGGGAGATGCATGAAATGAAATAGCTTCATTGTTTCAAAACTGCCACAGAACTAGATATAATTAAAACTGAATGGAGGGTAAACAAATCCAGTTAGACTCTTTAAATAGGTTTAAAATATAGTTCATATTAATATAGCCATTCCAACCGTCTTTTATTATTGTTTGTATTGTTTGGCATATCTTGGTCTATATGTTTAACCTATCTTTATTTTTAAAGAGTTTCTTGTAGACAGGCATATAATTCAGTCTTTCTTTAAAATCCAGTTTGATAATCTCTTTTAATTGGTGTGCACGATTATTTACATTATTTACATTTAATATAATTATTACTGTTTGCTCCTCTATTTTCTTCCTTTTTTGGGAGGTGTGGGGAGAGACAAGGTCTCACTCTGTTCCCTGGCTAGAATGCTATGGGATGGCCGTAGTTCCCTGCAACCTTAATCTCCTGGGCTCAAGTAATTCTCCTGCTTCAGCCTCCAGAGTACCTCGTACTACAGGTGCATGCCACCACACTCGGCTAATTTTTAAAATTTTTTGTAGAGATAGGTGTCTCATTGTGTTACACAGGCTGGTCTTAAACTCAGCCTCAAGCAACCCTGCCTCAGCCTCCCAAAGTGTCTGTCCTTTTTTAGATTATATGAATATATTTTGATATTTTATTTAAATGTATCCCTTGGTTTTTTAACTCTTATCTCTTTGTATTATTTTTTAGTGGTTGCATTAGAGCTTCATGGTCCAATTGAGTAGCCAGTAACTAAATACGTGACTCTTGCACTTGAAATGTGGTTAATTTGAATTGAGATGTACTGTAAGTATAAAATACACACTGGATTTTACAAAAAGAATGTAAAATAGCTCATTAAACAATTATTAAATCGATTACATCTTTAATAATTTTTAAATTTATTACATGTTGAAATGATAATATTTTGAACATATTTGGATCTACCATTCAATCCAGGAGTTCCACTACTCAGTACCTATAGGAAAAGAAGTCATTGTATGAAAAACACACATGCACACACATGTTTATAGTAGCATAGTTCGCAATTGCAAAGATATGGAACCAACCTTAAGTGCCCATCAACTAAGTGGGTAAAGAGAATGTAGTATATATACACCGTGGAATACTACTCAGGCATAATGTCTTTTGCAGCAACTTAGATGGAGCTGGAGGCCATTATTCTAGGTGAAGTATCTCAGGAATGGAAAACCAGATATTGTATGTTCTCACTTATAAGTGGGAACTAAGCTATGAAGATGCAAAGGCATAAGAATGACATAACGGACTTTGGGCTGGGCGCTGTGGCTCATGCCTGTAATACCAGCACTTTGGGAGGCCGAGGTGGGCGGATCACTTGAGGCCAGGAGTTTGAGACCAGCCTGGCCAACGTGGTGAAACCCTGTCTCTACTAAAAATACAACAATCAGCCAGGTGTGGTGGTGCGCACCTGTAATCCCAGCTACTCCAGAGGCTGAGGCATGAGAATTGCTTGAGCCTGGGAGGTGGAGATTGCAGTGAGCCGAGATCGCACCACTGCACTCCAGCCTGGGCAACAGGGCAAAACTCTGTCTCAAAAATAAATAAGTAGAAAGATACAGTGGACTTTGGGGACTCAGAGTGAAGGTTGGCAGGGAGTGAGGGATAAAAGACTACATACTGGGTACAGTGTAATGTTGCTCAGGTGACAACTGCACCAGAATCCTAGAAATCACCACTAACGAACTCATTAATGTAACCAAGAACCACCTGTACCTCAAAAACTTATTGACATAAAAATAAATTTTAAAAAAGATTTTTTTCTTCATGTTTGCTTTGTTGCAGTTGATTATGGTTTTTTTGTTTGTTTATTTTTGAGATGGAGTTTCGCTCTTTTTGCCCAGGCTGGAGTGCGGTGGCACGATCTCAGCTCACTGCAACCTCCGCCCCCACAGGTTCAAGTGATTCTTCTGCCTCAGCCTCTTGAGTAGCTGGGATTATAGGTGCCTACCACCGTGCTCAACTAATTTTTGTATTTTTAGTAGAGATGGGGTTTCACCATGTTGGCCAGTCTGGTCTTGAACTCTTGACCTCAGGCAATCCACCTGCCTCGGCTCCCCAAAGTGCTAGTATTACAGGCATGAGCCACTGTGCCTGGCCTTTGATTATAATTTATAAGCATGTTTTTCTATTGCATTTATCCTATTTGGTGTTCTCTGAGCTTGGTGAATTTCTAAATTTGTGCCCTTCTTCAAGTTTAGGAGGCTTATGAACCTTATTTCTTCCAGTATTTTTTTCTGTACCAATTTCTTTCTCTTTCTGGTACTCAAGTGACAAAACTTTTGATGTTGTCCAGAGGACCCTGAGAGTCTTTATTTTTTTCTTCTTTTATTTCTCTGTTCTTCAGATTAGATCATTTCTGTTGATTTGGCTTCATGTTCACTGACTTCTTTGCATTTCTATTCTGTTATTGTACCCTTTTTTTAGACATCATATTTCTTACCTCTAAAATTTTAATTTTTTATACCTACTATTTCACTGCTGAGAATTCTGTCTTTTCTTTTTTTGAAAGTGTTTATTTTTTTCTCCATGGAGCATAGTTATAATAGGTAAAGTCCTCAGTAATTCCAATATTTGAGTTATCTTGGCGTTGGCAATTATAGATTGTCTGTTCCCTTGAGAATTGGTCACATTGGCTGGGCGCGGTGGCTCAAGCCTGTAATCCCAGCACTTTGGGAGGCCGAGATGGGCGGATCACGAGGTCAGGAGATCGAGACCATCCTGGCTAACACGGTGAAACCCCGTCTCTACTAAAAAATACAAAAATCTAGCCGGGTGAGGTGGCGGGCGCCTGTAGTCCCAGCTACTCGGGAGGCTGAGAGAATGGCGTAAAACCCGGGAGGCGGAGCTTGCAGTGAGCTGAGATCCGGCCACTGCACTCCAGCCTGGGCGACAGAGCGAGACTCCGTCTCAAAAAAAAAAAAAAAAAAAAAAAAAATTGGTCACATTTTCTGGTGCTTGGAATGTCAAGTAAGTTGGAACTGTATCCTGGACAATATTATGTTATATCGACTCTAGGCCCTGTAAATAGTCTTCTAGAGATGTTTTGTTTTAACAAATAGCCCATTAGATTCAGACCATACATTTTGGTGGGGTTTTTTGTTGTTGTTTTGTTTTTGAGACAGGATCTTTGTTGCATAGGCTGGAGTGCAGTGGCATGACCATAGCTCAAGCAATCCTACTGCCTCAGCCTCCCAAGTAGCTGGGGCTGCCTGTGTGCACTACCACACCTGGCTAATTTTTTTTTGTTTGTTTGTTTGGTAGCAATGAGGTCTCGCTATGTTGCCCAGGCTGGTCTTGAACTCCTGAGCTCAAGCAATCTTGCCACCTTACCTCCCGAAGTGCTGGGATTACAGGCATGGGCCATCATGTCTGGCCTCAGACTGCAAACTTTGTCTTACCTTTTGGGGGTGATAGTTCACCTTTAGTTTAGTTTTCACAGCCTTTGCTGTATTGCCCTGGGTCTGTCCTGTGCTAACTGAATGCTTGCATAGCTCAGCTAGGACTTGTGTAGATTCATGCAGAGAATTAAGGAATCCTCTTGATCAGACTCTCTCCAGGATTTTTTCTCCACCCTGCAGTGTCCCCTTTTCCTGGTTCCTTTGGCTAGAAACGCCCAGAAAAATGGGGCTTCTCTCAGACTTTTAGCCACCTGTGCCACTGCCACCATGTAACCACCCTAAGGACAAAGCTATGAGAGAAAAGATGAAAAATAAAACGAGAAGACTCAATGTAGTTTGCTTCTCCAGATTTTTACTCCCCTCCACATTCCACCTACTTTAATTTACTTTTCAGAGTATAGTACTTAGATGAATTCCTTTAGTATTCTGCCCAGATTTTTTGACATAGGCTATAATGGGGCCTGCTTTGTGTTAGCCAAAACCATATTCTAAAATATATCTGAAAATAAAATTTGAATCAAATATTTATAAAACTTAAGAAATTTGAAAACCAGTAGACTAGGGAGAATACTCCAAATTTTCAGACTGAATAGCCAGCCCTGTGAATAGCCTAAAGTTAATCTGTAGCTAGAATAACTAGGGGAAATGAGATAAAAAAAAAAAAAAACTTATTTATTCAAGGATGACAGATAATATTTATTCTTCAGAAAATGGGAGAATGGTGTTTCGGTTTTTGGATCTTTTTGGGAGACAGGAATCTCAGAGCTCTAAGCGGCTGTTTGTTTAGGGGTTATTTTGATACAACTTTAAGGGACTTGGATCAATATCAGGGTTATTTTTTGGCATGGATTTGTAAAACTTCTCTAAATTATCACATCATTTAGAATAGTTTGTTTTAGGGATGTGTTCATTCACCATTTTTGACTCTTCATCCTGTTTACTTTCTCATTAGCATATCTTACTGATATACTTTATGGTGTCGAACAGATCATATCCTGTGTTAGTCATGGCGAACATAGCAGAAGACTGACCAGTTAGAGATTTCACTTGAAAAAGTAGTTGGCAGTTTGTAGCATTTATAATAAGATTACATTTAGGAGATAATCCCAATATCACTCAATCTCTAACAGCATCATTTTGGTCTGAGTTGTCTCTTCCAAAAACAAACTATATATACTCTTTAACAATATTTCTTTAGTTTGTTAATTTATAAATCAGCTGCCCTGTTTCCCTAAAGCAAACTATTATAAATGATGTGATATATTAGGTTATGTCCTAAGACATTGACAACTAGTATCTTACTAATATCAGTTTAGTTTTTCCTATTAGTGTATTTTGGGAAGAGGAACGCTAATGGTATTTTGGAACCTGGTAGAACAGGACAGTCTTGATCCGATTATTCTACTCTCAGTTTCTTTGCACTAAAAGGGTGTGAAAATCACTCACTAAATAGAGCTAATTTAAGAGAATGGAACATAAGAGTTAACTGCTATTTATTACCACTGGACTCAGATAAATGTTACTTAATTAGTACTTAAATACTGTAAGGAGATGGTATTCGGGTGAGTTGTTGTGTAACTTATGACCCTTATAGAGATCTTTTTGTGTATTAGGCCGTTTAGTGTCAATGGTTAAGAGCATAGGGGAGCCTGATTTCCTGAATTTCAGTGTCAATGGTTAAGAGCATAGGGGAGCCTGATTTCCTGAATTTCAGTCCCAGCTCTACAGCTTGCTAGGTGTTTCCATGATAAAATGGGGGTAATGACAGTATTGCTGTAAAATGAAGTTAATCTCTCAAGATCATAGTGTTTTTTTAATATATGTAGAGAGGGGGGCTAAGTGTGTTTAGAATCGTGCCTGACAAATAACATGTGCTCTGGTTGCTAAACATATCCATAAAAAATTGGGCACTCCTTTGAAGGCATGCTGTTGGATCCTGGTAATATAGTGATAAAGAAGGCAGATTAAAAGCCTAGCATTTTTGCAGTCATTTTAATCATTAAGAATGTTACCAATCCTTGTTGTTTGAATACTCATAATTTCTAGTGACTTGGATTAATATTTGTGTTATTTACTGGTAAATGGCTTATGGGTTCCAGTCCTACTACTTAATGCTGGCTTTTCGATCTTGGGCATGTTACTTACTTTCATTGTATGTAAAATTGAGATATTTCTTTCACCAAGTTCTATAAAAGTTAAATGAGATAATTCATGACTTGTTAGAAAGTAGTAGCTAAAAATAATATGAAAAGCTTACACAAAAATCCAGGTTTTGGGCATTTGTAGCATTTGTAATATGATTACATTTAGGAAAGAATCCCAATATCTATTCATACTTTATGCTAATATGGCAGAATTTTTTTTTTAAGTTTGCGTAGTATGTAATATAATCAGTATCTGGATTAGAGTTGTAGTATTTCATAGGAGTAGGATTGTGAAATTCTTTAAATTATGTGTAAAATATTCATATGAGGGCACATTGATACATATACATTTATGTAACATAATTGTACTTATCTCTGAGATAGCTAGAAGGATGAGTTTGTGTTTCAGAAATTCATATAATAGGCATAGCTAGAGAAAAGAGTAGATGTGTTTATACTGTGCAAGATAATTGCTTTTTTCCATCTTGGTTTTATAATAGCTACTTGTACCAATTTGTAAGGGATTAGTATGAAGAAAGTGATCAATTCTCGGGAAACCAATGAAAGAGTTAACTTTCAGCATTTGTGCAAAAGAAACTAATTTCTGGAATTGAAACTCTGTAAAGTTTTAAAAATCTTGTTTAAACAGAATGGGGTAAAATTTCAGAAGCAGTGATTTGAACATCATCCCTTTTTTCCTATTAAATCCATTCTCATTTTTCTGTGACAAGCATTTTTATGTGGTCGTTTATTTTCAGTAATTCTCACCCTTTAACTCTTAGGATTTTTCTGTGGTTTCAATGTTTATGCCCTCTCCAAAATTCATGTTGAAACTTAATCCTGAATGCAACAGTGTTAAGTGGTGGCGCTTTTAGAAGGTGATTAGGCTGTAAGGGCTCTGCCCTCATGGATGGAATTAGTGCCTTCTATAAGGGCTGGAGAGAACTAACAGAGCCCTTTTATAAGGCACTAATTCCATCCATGAGGGCATAGCCCTCACAGCCTAATCACCTCCTGAAAGGCCCCCACTTAATACTTGAAGATGCAGTAACAGGTGCCATCTTGGAAGCAGGGACTAGATCCTCACCAGACACTGAACCTGCTGATGCCTTGATCTTAGACTTCTTAGCCTCCACAACTGTGAGAAATTTCTATTTTTTATAAATTACCTGTCTCAAGTGGTTTTTTTTTTTTTTTTTTTTTTTTTTGGTACAGCAGCACAAATGAACTAAGAGAGCTTTGTTTGTTATTTGGACAGGCGTTGTCATTTCTGCTCAGAAGTCTTTCCAAAGTACACCAAGTGTTAAAGTAAAAATATAGTTGACAGTTTTCCTGTTTTTCTTAAAAGTATAAAAATTCACCAGTTCTTTCTCTGCTTCCATACTTCCACCCAGGATGCCTTTCTTGTCTTTGTTATTCTGCCTCCCAGTTGTGAAAATACAGTGCTGTTGATCCCAAGTGCTCCTGTAGTCTTCTTGGGAGGTTTGGTTGTAAAATGAGTCTGTAACATCTCATTGCTCTTTTGCTTTTTGTCTCTAATAATAGTCATAAAGTTTAGTTTTCTACTGTAAACTCTACTTTTCCACACGTATAACTCTTTCCTTTAAAGTACCTGTAACAGGCATTCAGAAATTGCCTGGCGGAAATAAAAATAAGAGAGCTTTAGGTTTGCCCTTAGCATATAAATTAGTTATGTCCTTGTACTTTAGTAAATGGGGATGAGAATCTTGAGGATAAATGAAGATTATGTAATCAACTCTTTGTATTCTGTCCTCTATACCTTAAGCAGGGGTGGGGTTATTAGACAACAATTGCATAAATATATTGAAGGTATCAAAGGACATATGCTACTGTTTACAGTTGTTTCTTATTTGGAAAATAATGGAAGCCTGTCATATATGATGATTTTTCAGACTGTCATGGTAAACTATCCAGGCACATAAAAGGCACTCGTTTTTATTTTCTTAAATAAAGTACTACATTGTAAATACATTCTTCCCATAGAGTGGATGACTGTCACATAAGAGTGTAACCTAACTGGGAGTCATAGTAGATGTCTTCCTTCGGTGATCACCCATGCTATCTTTAGGATTTTGGAACTGATCTGTTTCTGCACCTCTGCCTTAGAATTTAGTGGAGTTGTTAAATTGAGCCTGTTGTTTTTAATCTCTGTATCTCGACAGGTTATGGATATCTGTTGTCTCTCAGACCTGTCAGTGCTGTAGAAATGGAGAAAGCAGAGATAAAACATTCAAACACCCCCTCCCAAGCTCATCTTGTGGCGGTATAATTTGGGTGGCTTCTGTGTTGACAGTAGCTATAAGAATTGGAACAACTGAAAGTATGAAGTTGACAATGAAAAAGTGCCTTTCTTGAAAATGTTAACAATTTATATTTTAGTTTGTAATATTTTCAAAAAATTGCTCTCATGTTAGTCTTGTTAAGAAAATTGAACTTTTATTATATACAGTAAAATTGAGCTTTTTGAGGTATATAGTTCTGTGAGTTTTAATACATGTATAGATCTGTATTACCACTACAGTCAAGATTTGCAATGGTTCTATCACCCCCCCCCAAAAAACTGTATTGTTCTATCTCAGTAGTCATACATTCCCTTAACCCAGGTAATTGCTGACAAGTTCTCTATCACTATAGTTTTGCATGTAAATGCAATTCTAGAATATGTTGCTTTTTGAGACTGGCTTCTTTGACAAAATAGAATGCCTTTAAGATGCGTCCAATTTGTTGAATGAAATGCTAGTTCGTTCCTTTTTATTGCTGAACAGTATTTCATTATATGATTGAATGTACCATAGTTTTTATTTTGATGAGGAGCAGAATATAAATTTGTTCTTTTCATGTACTTTTTTTTTTTTTGTATGAGGATAATGCTGGATTCATAAAATGATTTGGGAAGTGCTCATCTTCCATTTTCTGGAAGAGATTGTGTTGATTTGGTGTTATTTCTTCTTTAAATATTTGTTAGAATTCACCAGGGAAATTACGGGGGTCTAGAGGTTTCTTTTTTGGAAAGCTTTTAACTACAAATTCAATTTCTTCAAATAGACCTAAGGCTATTCAGGCTATCTACATCATCAGCCTAGCAAGAGGTTTAAATTTTATTGATCTTTTCAAAGAATGAGCTTTTGGTTTCGTTGATTTTTATCTGTTTTTCTGTTTTTGATTTCATTGATTTCTGTTCCTTTATTTTCTTTCCTTCTGCCAGTTTTGTATATAGTTTGCTCCTTTTTTAGTTTAAGATGCAAGTTTAAATTACTGATTTGAGACCTTTTCTGATAGAAGAAATTTAATACTCTAGTACTTTTGCTGAATCTCACATAATTTAAATATGGGTATGTTTGGGTTCAGGTCTATTTTCTGTTTGTTCCCTCTGTTTTTGTTCCTCTGTAAGCTCCTTCTTTGGGTTATGTAAACATTTTTTTAGTATTCCATTTTAACTGGCCAACCTGGACTGATTTGAAGGGAACTGGGTATAGTAGTTACCCCCTTTTCCATGTGGGAGCTATTTCAGGTAGATGCCTGAAACTGCAGATAGTACCAAACTCTATGTATATCATGTTTTTTCCTATATGTACATACTCATGATAAAGTTTAACTTATACATTAGGTGCAGGAAAGATTAACAACATTAAGGAATAATAGAACAATTATAACAATATACTACAATAAAAGTTATGTGAATGCGGGCTCTCTCAAAATATCTTACTGTATTTTACTCACCCTTCTTGAGATGAAGGTAGAGTGACACAAGACATTGACTAATGTTTTTAGTGGTAGCTCTAAGAATTATACATAAAATTTTAGTCTACTTAGAATTGATATTTTACCACTTGAAGTGAAATAGAGTTCTTACGACCATGTATGTCCCTTTATGTTCCCCCCTTTATGTTGCAGTTGTCTTGTGTTAAATGTACATATATAGGCATACCTCTTTTTATTGCAGTTCAGTTTATTGTGTTTTGTAGATACTGCATATTTTGCAAATTAAAGATTGTGGCAATTCTGCATCAAGCAGGTTTGCCGCCGTTTTTCCAACAACTTGTGTTTATTTCATGTTTCTTTCACAGTTTGGTAATTCTCACAGTATTTCAAATATTTTTGTTTTTATTAAATGTGTTGTGATCTGTGATCAGTGATCTTTGATGTTACTATTGTAATTATTTTGTGGCACCACGAAGAGTGCCCATATAAGACAGATAATTTATGTTTGCCTTTGTTCTGACTGCTCCACTGACCAGCTGTTCCCTCGTCTCTCCCCTTCTCTTTGGACCTTCCTATTTCTCCACAATATTGAAATTAGATCAAACAGCCTTATCACTGATATGAAGAAAGTTTGACTGATCTGGGTAGAAGGTCAAATCAGTCATAACATTCTGTTAACTCAAAGCCTAATCCAGAGCGAGGCTCTGACACTCTTCAAGCCTATGAAATCTGAGAGGGATAAGGAAGCTGCAGAAGAAAAGTTTGAAGCTAGCAGAGGTTGGTTCATGAAGTTTAAGAAGCCATCTCCATAACATAAAAGTGCAAGGTAAAGCAGCAAGTGCTGATGCCGAAGCTGCATCAGGTTATCCAGAAGACCTAGCTAACATCATTTATGAAAGTGGCTATACTAAACAAAAGATTTTTAATGCAGACGAACCAACCTTCTATTGAAAGAAGACGCCATCTAGGACTCATAGGTAGAGAGGAGAAGTCAGTGCTTGGCCTCAAAGCTTCCAAGGACAGGCTGACTGTCTTGTTAGGAGCTAATGCAGCTGGTGACTATAAATTTATAAACCTGTGTCCATTGACCATTCTGAAAATTCCAGGACTCTTAAGAATTATGCTGAATCTACTCTGTGCTCTATAAATGGAACAACAAAGCTTGGATGATAGCCCATCCTTTTACAGCATGGTTTACTGAATATTTTGAGCTCACTGTTGAGACCAAGTGCTCAGATAAAAAGATTCCTTTTAACATAGTACTTACTCATTGACACCTAGCCATCCAAGAGCTCTGATGGAAATATTTAGAGATAAATGTTGTTTTCATGCCTGCTAACACAACATCCATTCTTCAACCCAATGATCAAGAAGTAATTTTGACTGTTAAGTCTTATTCTGTTAGAAATACATTTCATAAGGCTACAGCTGCTTTAGACAGTGATTTCTTGGATGGATATGGGCAAAGTAATGGAAAGGATTCACCATTCTAGATGCCATGAAGAACATTCGTAATTCATGGAAGGAGATTAAAATATGAACAGGATTGTGAAGAAGTTGATTCCAACCCTCATGGATGACTTTTAAGGATTCAAAACTTGTGTGAAGGAACTATTACAGGTGTGGTGTAAACAGCAAGAGAACTATTATAGAATTAGAAGTGGAGACTGAAGACATGACTGAATTGCTGCAATTTTATGATTAAATCTTGAATGAAGAGTTGTTTCTTGGGGATGAACAAAGAAAGTGGTTTCTTGAGATGGAATGTGCTGTTGCTGAAGATATTGTGAACATTGTTAAAATAGTATATAAACTTAGTTGAGAACACAGTGGCAGAGTTTGAGAGGATTGACCCCAATTTTGAAAGACATTCTGCTGTGGGTAAAATGCTGTCAAATAGCATCTCATACACATAATTTTTTTGTGAAAGGAAGAGTCTGTCAGTGTGGCATATTTGAATGTTACCTTATTTTAAGAAATTGCCACAGCCACCCTGCCCTTCAGCAACTACCATCCTGTGATTAGTTAGCAACCATCAATATCAAAGCAAGACCCTCCACCATGCTGAAGGCTTGCTTAGATGATTGTTAGCATTTTTAGCAATAAGTTATTTTTAAATCAAGTATGTACAGTTTTTAGACATAATGTTGCACACTTAATAGACTACAGTATAATATAAACCTTTATATATACTGGGAAACCAAAAATTTTGTGTGACTTGCTTTATTGCAATATTGTTTTATTACTCTGGTCTGGACCTAGACCCATGATGTCTTTGAGGTATGCCTGTATTGGAAATCTTACCAGAAAGTGTTATAAATATTTGCTTTAATGCCAAACATATTTTAAAGAATTCAAGATGAGAATAGTTAACTATGTTTACTCAGGCATTTACTGTTTCTGTTGATCTTCCATCATTCCTAACATTGTTTTTCTTCTGACACAACTTCATTTAAGAATTTTTTAGAGCTGGAAAATAATTCTCATCAATTTTGAATAGCTTTTGTTTCACATTCATTCCTGAAGGATATTTTCACTAGATAAAGGATTTTAAGTTTACAGTTCTTTTCCATTTTAGCATTTGAAGGATGTTGTTCCTCTTTCTTCTGACTTGCATGGTTTCTGATGAGAAATCACCAGTGATTCAGATCATTAAACTCCCTCCCCCTCGTAAGTAATGCATCATTTTTTTTCTGGTTGCTTTCAAGGTTTTCCTTTGTAATTTTCAGCTTTTTGACTCTGATGTGTGTCCAGGCATGGATTTCATTGGGATTATTCTGAGATTTGTGAGAACTTCTTAAATGTAGCAGTTTATGCCTTTCACCAAATTTCAGAAAGTTTCCAGCCATTATTTCTTCTTCTTTCTTTTTTCTTCTTTTTCTTCTTCTGTCTACTTTTTTCTTCTTTTCTGCAGTGATTTTCCTTTCCTTGCGTTCTTGATGTGCATGTTGGGTTTTTGGTACTGCCTCACAGGTCCCTAAGCCTTTAATTTTTTTTTTTTTCAATATTTTTCTCTTTGTTTTTTTAGATTGGGTAATTTCTATTGGTTTATCTTCAAGTTCACTGACTCTTTACTCTTACTTCCTTTCTACTGTTGAGTCTATCCAATGTATTTTTATTTCCGTTTTCACTTTTTTTTAGTTTCCATTTGGTTGTTCTTTATATCTTCTATTTTTTTGCTGTGATCTTTTGGCTTTCCATTTGTTTCAAAAGTATTTGCTTATACTTGTTGGAATATATATACTGGCTTTACATCTTTGTCTACTTGTTAGATAATTCGTTTTAGAAAATTCACCCAGATGTGTCATCTTGGTGTTTTCTTTTAATTGTCTTTTCCCATGAGAGTGTTATTTTTCCCAGCTCTCTCTATGCCAATTAATTTTGGATTGTGTTCTGTACATTTGGAACATTATGTTACAAAACTTTGTCTTTTGTTTAAATGCTATGGAAAATGTCGATGTTTTTGTTTTAGTTTTTTGGATTTTTTTTTTTTTTTAAGAGACAGGGTTTTGCTGTTGCATCCAGGCTAAAGTGCATGGCATGATTGTACCTTACTGCATCCTTCAACTCCTGGGCTCAAGGGATCCTCCTGCCCCAGTCACCTGATTAGCTGGCACTACAATCACACACCACTATGCTTGGCTACTTTTTTTTTATTTTTTGTAGAGAGAGGATCTCCCTTTGTTGCCCAGACTGGTCTCAAACTGCTAGCTTTAAGCAATCCTCCCATCTTGGCCTCTTAAAGTGCTGGGATTACATGCTTGAGTCACTGTGCCAAGCTAATATTTTTATTTTTACAGGCAGTTGATCCAACTGGGTTCAGGTTGGTCACAAGTTCCAACCAGCTTTCTGTAGGTTGTATTTTTTTAACTTCAGTTCTGTTTTCAAAACTTTACATTACTATTTATACTTTTTCAGTATATATTACCCAGTAGCCAGTCTGTGATGTGTGTGGAGGTTTATCTTATATTTCAGATTTCAGAGTCTGTGGTATGCTGCTTGGGTTTAAATCCGCATATGTTCAGCTTGGGTGAGTTAGGAGTTCAGAAACAGCTGTTACTTTCTTGAGTTCTTTCCTGTCATATCCATGGTATTTTCTAGATCCTTGGGACACTCTTTTCTGTCTTTTGGCCAGAAAATTGGTTTTCATTTACTCCATTTCCCACAGCTGTGTCTGGATCCAAGTATCAGGAAAACAGAGAGAAGTCAACAAGATTGGCCCAGAGTTTATTTGGTGAGAATGGTTCCTCTCTTTCTTAAGAGTTTTAGGTTCCTGCTGCTGCCACTGTTGTACCCACTACCACCACCAGATCATTTGGGAATAGGGACATGAGGAATGGGGAACAGAGAAAGGAAAAAAAAAAAAAAAGGAGTGGAATGGGAAATAGAGAAAGGAAAAAAAAAAGGAACAGTTTCCCCCTCTCTTTCTGAACATTAGGAGACACTCCTTCCCCGCCAACTCCCCTCCCCCTTACCCACCTCACTTTATATTTAGAGGGATTCTCTTAGATCTTGGTCTCTGTCGTTACCAATGCCTACTTTCTAGGCTCCAGGCTTTATTAATCCCAGGCCAGGGGATTCTGGATGGAGAAAAGGTGGTAAACTTACTGACAGTTTGATGATTCTGGTGTCTTCTCTAGTCCAAATGCTATTATTTACTTCTGAGTCTTCAGATAACTGCTCCATTCATTCTGTCAGTATTTTGTAGTTTCATTCAGTGAGATTAACAAGGTGGGATGTGTTTATTCCATCTTACCTGGAACTGGAACTCCCTGATCTCACTTTTGATCTATTTTAGAATGTAATGCCAACTTTAATCACCTCATATTCATATTAAATACAGTTTGGGAATTATATTCAATAATTTTTTTCAGCATATATGTGACCCTGCTGCATGCAACAGTACAATTTCTGTTAAAGAGATGATGCTACATTAAATGAAGAAGGAAGCAGGAAAATTAATTTCTTTTTTTAGAACACTTTTGATGAACTTTCTAAATAAATATATTAGCTTTGAAAAACTTGTCCTATTTTCAGTTCAATCTTCATTGTCTGGCTGAGCATTTCTGGCTTGCCTTTCACTTTGGGAATGTTTTATTCTTTATTCATTTTACTCTTTAAAACATGATTGGTTTCAATAATTAGGATTTTGACCATTGTAGAGCATAGTATGAGGTGACATGCATCATTATGGATTATTTTGGCACTCACTTCCTCTTGAAAACAGTGCACAGGAATTTTAAAGACGTTCTGAAACATATCCTTACTTCCTGGATTGATATAGGAAACTGATTTTATTAAAAGACCTGTAAATGTGGATGACTTCAGCTTTTGATTTTAATTTTCCATTTATCTGGTAGGCCACAAGATAATAGGATAATTTGTTCTTCAGTGAATGGTGCTTGGTCCTTTTCTTAATATAGGTCCACAGTGGTGGAAGTGAATATGAAAGATTCTTAGAAATTGCTTTTGTTGATCAACTGCTAACAAGCAGTCAGATCACTGATAATCTTTTTAGAAACTGAACTAGAAAGTAATTCCGGGGACTAGTATGCCTTTGGCATAAGTGTGCCCAACATAGAGACTGCTCCTACTTGCCCTTTTAATCTCTGTCTCTCATTTATCATATCAGTGCTTTTCCATAGTAGGGTCTGTCATGGCAAGATTGCGCTTGGGAGTAGGGTTGGTAATAGTGTGATATTTCCTCATGGCCATTTGTATCCCTTTTCTTTGTTTGTAACCAAAGAATCTGATTCTACCCTTTTGACAAAATATCACTAGGAGGCTGGGCACAGTGGCACATACTTGTAATCCCAGCATTTTAGGAGACCAAGGTGGGAAGATTGCTTGAGGTCAGGAGTTTGAGACCAGCCTGGGCAACAGAGTGAGACTCCATCTCTACAAATAAAAAAATTAGTTGAGGCCGGGCATGGTGGCTCACGCCTGTAATCCCAGCACTTTGGGAGGCCAAGGCGGGTGGATCATGAGGTCAGGAGTTCAAGACCAGCCTGGCCAAGATGGGGAAACTCCATCTCTACTAAAAATACAAAAGTTAGCCAGGCATGGTGGCGGGCACCTGTAATCCCAGCTAATCAGGAGGCTGAGGCACAGAATTGCTTGAACTCGGGAGGCGGAGGTTGCAGTGAGCTGAGATGCGCCACTGCACTCCAGCCTGGGTGACAAAGTGAGACTCTGTCTTAAAAACAAAACAAAAAAAAAGTTGAGTGTGGTGGTGTGCACCTGCAGTCCTAGCTACTTGGGAGGCTGAGGCAGGAGGATTGCTTGAGCCCAGGAGTTCAAGGCTGCAGTGACCTGTAATCATGCCACCACGCTCCAACCTGGATGACAGAGCAAGACTGTTTCTCTTAAAACACGCACGCACACACACACATACACACATACACACATATACACTCTAGTAGGAGACTTGATCAATTTAGTTGTTATTTAGTAATGTTGATTTATCTTTTTTCAGTCCTTGCATTTGCTTTAGGGAAAACAAAGCGGCAAGCAACAGTTTTATTACTATTTCCTATTTCTCTGTTGTTTCTGACATTAAGAATAATAATGATCTTGATAACAGCCATTTATTGAATGATGGTAGAGTTAGGATTTGAATCTAGACCTGTTGGACTCTAAAGTTTGTGGTATTAACCAGGATGTAGATATCTTTAGGTACCGTGGGCTGACTTGAAGAACAGCAAGCAGGGAGAGGGAGTTTTGAAGTGAACTGGAAGGGAAAGGAGCTTTGTTTTGTAATAGCAGAAAGAAACACACTTTGGAAGAAGAAAGAAGGAAAGAAGGGTAGTAATTTGAAACCAAACCAGACTAGGCTAAAGAATAGTTTACATTATTAGGAACCCCTGACTACTTCTGATTCCCTGAGGCTAGAGGTGCCCAGCAGCTGTTCAAATGGAATGTACATTCTTAGCATCCCAAATATAACTTAAAACAGGTTTTTAACAGCTGTGCTCTACAGTAGCAGTGCAGCTATTAAATATATTTTTATATAGCTGTCCGGTAGCACATTGGCTATTTAAATTAATAAAACTTCACAAAAATTTAAAATTTAGTTTCTCACATGCACCATACACACTTGAAGTGCTTGATAGAAGGATTCCCTATTCTAAAGAACTGAAATGTGTTAATACACTACCATTATTTTTTTTTTTTTTTTGCGGGGTGGGGGGTTTCTTTGAAATGGAGTCTCGCTGTGTCACCCAGGCTGGAGTGCAGTGGCGCGATCTTGGCTCACTGCAATGTCCACCTACCGGGTTCAAGTGATTTTTCTGCCTCAGCCTGTAGTTGGGATTACCCTACACCCGGTTAATTTTTTTGTATTTTTAGTAGAGACGGGGTTTCACCATGTTGGTCAGGCGAGTCTGGAACTCGTGACTTCAAGTGATCCACCTGCCTCAGCCTCCCAAAGTGCTGGGATTACAGGTGTGAGCCGCTGTGCCCTGCCTCACTACCATTATCTGAATGCAGTGTAGTGGCTGGACTAGGACTCTCATTTCCATGTATACTACTGTGTGAAAATGAGTTTTGAGTTCCTAAAAACTGATTTGTTTCAGTGCTTTTTAAAAATATTTCAAATTCCAAACTTTAATACCTTCTTATATGATAAATAAAATTGAAAACTTAGACCATTCTTCCCTAATTATTATATGAACATATTTGGAGTATCACTTTCAGTATCTAGCAGAAACAATATGTTATGAAACGGAAAAGAGCAACTGGAAGATAGAAGTATGTTAGATCATTATATTAGGGGTAACAGACTAAAAAGATATTTTAGCTTGGAAAGATAAAGCCTAGGAAGAAACATTAAAGATGGACATTTGTAAATTAAAATAATCGGAAAAGGAAAGTTTACCAAAAATCTAGAATTAACATCCATTTAGTAAATTTAGAACCATTAAAAGAAAATACAATTTGACTTATAGATAATTAACTTACAGAGCTTAGTAGAACTAATAAGTAGTATAGGTAGAATATAACTTATGATTATAGAGCCATAAATAGTTAATAACACAAAATTAGGATGTATCTAACTTTTCAGGTAACTACACGGAAGGGTAGTCCTACCTACCCACATCTTACCTCTTAGGTGTATTGACCACAAATTACTGGCTAGGACCATGACTCTGTGTGGTATTACTGTGTTCCTGTTACGGGATATTCAAAGCAAAGCTTTTATTCAAAAATATATGTGGATACTTAGATTGAAAACTTGAGTCCAAGCAGATAGAAAAGATAAACAGGACAAGTTGCAAGTTTATAAGTTGTTGAACTGAGACTTAGGACTTTTATCTAGCAAAATGGTAAGTTCCTGTCATTTTAAATGACTAAATTAGTAACATGGCATAATCATTTTCAGGTATAAAAACAGTTAATACACAACATGTTAAGGAAAAAAGCATGTAACTTCTAAAACTTTGGAATGCTTTAACAGTTTTGAAAGCAGATTTCTTTCTTTTTGAGATGGAGCCTCACTCTGTTGCCCAGCTGGAGTGCAGTGGCACGATCTTGATTCACTGTAACCTCTGCCTCCTGGGTTCAAGCAATTCTCCTGCCTTGGCCTCCCGAGTAGCTGGGATTATAGGTGCCTGCCACTACCCCTGGCTAATTTTTGTATTTTCAGTAGAGACAAGGTTTTGCCATGTTGGCCAGGCTGGTCTCAAACTCCTAATCTCAGACGCTCCTCCTGCCTTGGCCTCCTGAAGTGCTGGGATTACAGGTGTGAGCCACTGTACCTGGCCATTAAAGCAGATTTCTAACAAAGGCAGTCTGTAACTTTATTGAGGTTTCTCAGTGTCTCATGTATATTTCACTATATGGGTCTTAAAATAGAGAAGACAGTGCTTACTATAAAATACTAATTATAGGTTTGTGTGTGTGTATGTGTGTGTGTGTTTTTAACAGGGTCTTGCTGTGTTGCCCAGGCTGGTCTTGAACTTCTTGGGCTCAAGTGATCCTCCCACCTCGGTCTCCTAAGTAGCTAGGATTACAAGCATACACAACACACCCCAGTTTAAAATATAAATTATAAATTATATATGAGATTAGTATGCCAAAGGAGGAAATGTGAAAATAGCATAGGTTAGACTATTAAATAGGACAAATAAATCATTGAGTTACGTAAAGGGATAGTATATTACATCTGAACATCTCTTAGGTTTTTAAAATATTGTGTTAACTTTCAGATGACATTTTATCACATTGAATTAACTCCAACCTTAATTTTTTTTAATTCTCAGATATTTAGAATAACGAAGGAGATAGTATGGTGTGAATTTCTCCAAATAAAAAATTATAGTTAATATACAGCAGTGCAATATAACTCTAAAAGCAACTAAATTGGGAAGTTGTCTAGCGTGGTGCTTCTCAGACTTTAATGCACGTGTGAATTATGTAGAGATCTTGACAGAATGCAGATTTTGATTCACTAGGTATGGATGGTACCTGAGATACCCCGCATTTGTAACAAGTTCCGAGGTGGTACTGATGCTGCCTTTCTGCATGAATAGCAAGGAGATTAACCTGTGTCTCTGAATTTTTAAAACAGTTTTTTCCTGATACATAATAGATGTATCACTTTTCTTGATACATAATAGGTATATCAAAATACATGTACATATTTTGGGGGTACATATATAATACTTTGATACATTCATGTAAGATATGATCAAACCAAGGTAATTGCCTTAAACATTTTTCTTTGTGCTGGGAATATTCAAATTCTCCTTTTCTAGCTGGTTTTGAAATATACAGTAGATTAATTATAGTCACCCTACAGACTTTACTCTGGGTCTCATTTCTTCTATCTTAACTGTATTTTTGTATTAATCAACCTCATTTTATCCCCTAGCCCCCAGCCCCTTGTAATCACCAGTTTACTCTCTGTTCTCATGAGATCCACTTTTTTAGCTGCCACATATGAGTGAGACCATACCATATTTCTCTCTCTGTGCCTGTCTTATTTCACTTTACATAATGACCTTCAGTTTCATTCATGTTGCTGCGAATGGTAGGATTTATTCCTTTTTGTGGCCAAATAATGTTCCCTTGTATATATATACCACATTTTCTTTATTCATCCATTGATAGACATTTGGATTGATTTCATATTTTGACTGTTGTCAAAATAGTGCTGCAGTAAATATGGGATTGCAGATAACTCTTCATTATATTGATTTCCTTTCTTTTGGATATATACCCAATAGTGGAATTGCTGGATTATATGGTAGTTCTATTTTAGGTTTGTTTTTGTTTTTGAGGTGGGGTCTTGTTCTGTTGCCTGGACTGAGCTTGAGCAACTTGGCTCAAATTGTCCTCCCACTTCAGCTTCCTGGGTAATGGATTATAGGTGCACACCTATAAGTACCTGGCCTATTTTTAGTTTTTTTGAGGAGCCTTTATGTGCCCTTCCATAATGGCCATACTAATTTCGTATCTAAATTTTTAAAATAATAATCTTCTGTTCAATCAGCTGTATCATTTGAGCTGCTTAGATCAAAATACTTTGGAGTTATCCTGGATCCTTGCCCTCTAACAAATACTCCACATTGAATTTACCAGCAAATCCTGATGGCTGTATTTTCAAAACATCTGACATCTGAGTACATTTCATCACCTTTGCTACCACTGTGGTATGAGCCACATCTATCTCTTCCCTAGATTATTGCAGTAGTCTCCTTGATGGCCTCTACTTTTTCCCTTACTTCCTCTGTTCAGAAACCGCTAGTCACTCATGTCACTCAGAGAAGCCAGTCTTACTTTAGCCTAGAAGGTGCTCCATGATCTTATATTACCTCTCTGTCCTCATCTACTACTTTTCTTCTTTCACTGTATTCTAGTCATTCATCTCTTGTTGTTCCTTGAACATACCAGACATGCCTTAGGACTTTCATATTGGCTATTCTCTGCCAAGAATGCTCAACCTGGAAGCACTGGATGATATTCACATACCTGTCTCCCTTACTGCTTTTTGATTGCCGGTTCAAATGTCCCTTTATCACAGAAGCTTTCCCTGAGTATTCTGTATGAAACAACAGCTTCCTCTTTTTATTCCTTAATAGCCACACTGTTTTTAATTTTTCTCAATAGCACTTCTCAACATCTAACATATTAGATATTTTACTTATTATTTGGTTTATTTTGTCTTTACCACTAGAGCATAAAGGTAGATATTTCTGCCTTGTTCAGTACTAAGAGAATTGACTAGTATACCTATAGTATTCTTGACTAGTATACCTATAGTATTCTATAAATCTTGGAGCTAAAAAAAAGAAATCCCACAAAAGGTCATTGGGCCTTTGCTTGAATACTTTCATTGATAGATTATTCTACCTCCCTTCAGAACAGTTCATTTTATTTGAAGATAATTGCTAATGTTCTTCTTAAGCTTTCTGTTCTTCCAAACTAAACATTCTTACTAGTTTACCTTTCTGCATGTGATAGGGTTTCCAGGGCTGTCATCATTTTAGTCATCTTCCCTGTACATTTATCATTATGTTGTTTGTCCTTAAATACTAGAACTAAAACAAGTGAGTTTGCACCAGAACTAAAACATATGTTGCACACATAGGCTAAAAGTGAGAAATACTCCTCATCCAACTTTTATTGTCAGATTGATTGGATTGAAAAAATTTTTTAGATTCTAATGCTCACTCATTTTGAGGTTGTATTTAATCTGCCACAACCTTTAAATCATTCTTACATATGCTACTAAGTTTCTTCTGCTTTTACAGTTGGTTTTTGAACTGTAAGTGTGGGACTTTGTATTTCTCCTTATTTAACCAAATAGGGAATTTTCCTGGGCAGTTCATACCTTTAATGTAGAAACTACCATATGTAAATTATTTTAGAAACTAATAGAAAAATCAATTCACATACATATAGGAGAATCACAACTGATGAAATCAGGGATTTCTTGTGCCTAGATATAAATGCATATTTGGACATTTCATTGCAATTATGTCTTTCATCAGTTCAGGAAAGAATAGTAAGAGTTGATTTAAGTCGATGCAGTGGGTCATGCCTGTAATTCCAGCACTTTGGGAGGTGGAGGCAGGAGGATTGCTTGAGCTGAGGGTTGGAGAGCAGCCTGGGCAACATAGCAAGACCCCATCTTTTAGGAAAAAAGAGTTGCTTAAAAAAAAAAGTTACTGTGTAAATTTCTTCCCTTTGACTGCCGAATTAACATCCTTTCCCACTTTCTCACTTTTACCTCTTTATAAGCACCATTTTCCTTGTCTTTAGGTCAAGATATTGTCTCCTTCACTGTGTTTGCTCACCAAATCTCAGAAATTCTTCAGCCCTTTAATTTCATGCTTTTCAAATTTACTTCACAGCCAGTTACTTTATGCAAATCTCTCTGCTTATAATCTCTTTCCATTGTAATCCAATCCATACTTGGCTGGCATATCAATCTTTTTTTTAAAAAATCCACTTGTATCACTTTTATCTTGTCACTCTTCTTCAGAGAATCTATAAGATTGAATCTGAGGTTCTCAGTCATTAGTGATCCATCTATAATCTAGCCACACTTGATTTACATTGCTCTGCTTATTTCTTTTTTATTACCTCTCACTGTGATTTTCAGATAAAATTCATGACTTACATGCCAACCTCCTCCTCAATAGAGACACACACATACACACACACAACTGTCTCCTTGGTAGATACACACACAAACACAGACACACACTTTCTCTCACCCTCACCCACTCTTTTCTCTCACCCACTCAATTGTGAGATTGGCCTAGCTAAATGCTATTTTATTTCTCCATACTATGTTGCTCCTTGAATGCCTGAAGTTCCTCAACACATACAACCTATCACATTCTCTGAAAACTCCATTCCAAATTGATCTCTGTTCCTTAAGCTTCAATTGCATTTATGTCTGTGCCACAAAATGTATCATTTAGGCTTTGTTTCTTAATAGTTATATAAGGCTTTTCTTTTCCTTTTTTTTTTTTTTTTTTTGAGACAGAATCTTGCTCTGTCGCCCAGGCTGGAGTGCAGTGGCACAATCTTGGCTCACTGCAAGCTTTGCCTCCCGGGTTCGTGCCATTCTCCTGCCTCAGCCTCCCGAGCAGCTGGGACCTCCCGGGCAGCTCCCTGCCACCATGCCTGGCTAATTTTTTGTGTTTTTAGTAGAGACGGGGTTTCACTGTGTTAGCCAGGCTGGTCTCAATCTCCTGACCTCGTGATCTGCCCACCTCGGCCTCCCAAAGTGCTGGGATTACAGGCATGCGCCACCATGCACGGCCAAGGCTTTTCATTTCACTAAGACTGTGCATTTGGATAGCAAGGAGTATAAAGAGTATTGGATTATCCACAAACTGTTTGGCTTGGCTCGTACTGTGTTCTTTTATGTGTAAAATAATTTCTTACAGTTTAGGATTTATTTTTAAATTGATATTATTGGAAGAAGGCAAACATAAAAAATTCTCTGATTTATCTTATAGGAAACCCTTTTCCAAAGAGAAATGAAGAAGAAAACTGTATATACCCTAAATATGGGCGATAAGAAGTATGAAGACATGGAAGGTAACTTTTCATTTTTATAGAGTTTGTTGAAAGCAAAAGTTGTTTCCAAACTATTCACTTGTATACATTTCAAAATACACAGGAGTTTTTTGTTGTTATTGTTCTTAAATTCCAAAATAAACTGCCTAAGTATACATGTTTTTTTTCTTCCCATATCTTATTTTCAATCGATCAAGTTTTTTGATTTGTTACTTTTTTCTTAAAGCTTTACTCTCTGCTGGTTTAGGAATTACTGTTTGTGTTTTTGTCCTTGTCTTTTTAAAAAAGAAAAAAGTTAGCTTTAATACTGTCCTCTGCTTCTAAAGCTAATTTAATTTTCACTACCAACAGAAGAACCCAAGAATGCTTTAACTCTGATCATCCTAATCTCAATTTATAGGTTATAGTTCCATTATTTGAGTTCTTTTATTTCAGACACCAACAGTTAAATGAAGTTTTATGCAATGTTTGCTTGAGTTTATTTCCTGTTTATTTCTTTTCTTTCTGAAAATAAATCTGAGAAGTTTCAGTAGTGAAGGTCTATTGGTGGTAAACTCTTAAGTTTTTGTATCTATTTTATCCACTTAAAACATTCAAAGATAGTTTTACTGGGTATATAATTCTGGAATGATAGTTTTTTTCTCTTAGCACTTTGAAGATATTATTTAATCGTTTTTTTCCTTGCTGTCTGGAAATTTCTTTGCAGTCTAATTATCATTCTTTTTCGTAGGTGATCTTTTCCCATTTTCTGCTTTTAAGGTCTTGGTTTCGTCTTTGATATTTTATAGTTTTAATCCATTGCTAGGCATGAATTGTTTTTATGTCTTTTAACAGTATACATTGTGTTTCCTTTGTCTGTTGGTTCATGTTTTTAATAATTTCCCAACCATTACCTCTTTATTGCCTTTCCTTTATTCTCTTTTGGATTTCAATTAGTATGGTAGACCTTTCTGTAACCTCATTTCTTAACCTCTGTTTCACAGGCTATGTCTTATATTTCCTTTTCTGTCTGCTAGAGTCTAGTTTCCTCAGATTTGTCTTCTAATTCACAGGTATTTTTCTTGGATCTAATCTGCTGATTGTCCATTTTATGTGGTTGATATTTGAAGTTAGTGAATTTCTAAATGTGTTTCCTGCTGCTTCTCACTCAAGACAGCTTATTTTCTTAGGTTTGGTAATGTTTGATTAGGAGCTCACATTTGATAAATTAAATCTATAAGGGCCTAATTTAGGTATTCTTTCCTGTAGAGGATTTGTATCTGTTTCTTCCCAGGCCCATACTGGGACCTCTTTAGCCCCATTTAAGAGTCTTGGCTTGACATTGGAGTCTATCAGGATTAGTTTTCCTTCCTGGAGTAGTTCTAAGGCTTAGTCTCCAGATCTAAATACTAGTTTGGACAATTGTGCTCAGGACAATTCCAACTTTGCTTGATATTTACTGTTCACATTTCAGCTGACCATTCCTTTATTTTTGTTTTATTTTTATCTTGAATTTCAGAGTATCTTTTATTTTCTTATGAGCCAGTGATGCATACTTTTGTATGAGTTGGTTACATTACTGGTGGGAGTTTAAAGTAGTACAAATCATAAGGAGAATAATTTGGCAATACCTATTCATAATACAAATGTATACGCACATTACTCTAGCAGTTCCGTTTTTAGGAACTTACGCTACAGATACACTTTTAAAAATGCGAAATAACTAAATTTTTATTGCAACATTGTTATGGCCAAAAGTTGAAAACAAGTGAATGTCCATCAGTAGATTTGAATAAAGGAGAAAGCAGACTGGTGTGTATAGTATTCTTGCATTTGTGTAAAGGAAGGAATGTGGAAGAGTTTGCATTAGCATTTGTTTTTCTGTACATTAAAAATACTTAGGAAGAACACAAAAGAAATTTAACAGTTGTTACTTACTGGATTGGTTGGAACTAGATGGGGATAAATTTGAATGAGAAATTTGCTCTTAAATTTTTGAACTGTGTGAATATTACTCACTTTAAATTTAATTAATGAAAAGTTTGTTTCACTCCCCTGTTAAAAAAAGTATAAAAAAGCATTGGGCATGTTGGGCTCAAGCAGTATGTTTGTTATAATTTATTTAAGATCTGTTTGCTTTATAGTAGGAGGGCCCTTTAGAGTATCTAATCCACTGTACTAGAAACGGAAGATTTTTGGTCTGGAGAACTTGAAAGCACATATGGCTGTTTTACTTTAACAGGTGAAGAAAACGGAGATAATACTGTTCCCACTGGTCTGTTGTACAGTGAGGCTGACAGATGCCCAATATGTCTTAATTGTCTGTTAGAAAAGGAAGTTGGTTTTCCAGAAAGCTGTAATCATGTCTTCTGTATGACTTGTATTCTTAAATGGGCAGAGGTAAGTCTGACACATTAATGTATGTTAATTTCCTAGCATGATTTCATTTCACCTAAAAAGTTGATACTGCCTTTCATAAATTATTTCACAGTAATGTATTTTCTTCCTACTTTGGACAAATTTCCTTTTATTATGCAAATTCTGTCAGTCATTTTCTTCTAATTTTCTTTTATCAGCTTTTTATTTTGCAAATAACATTTTAAATGCATACTCTTTTTTAAAAAGTTAATAACCTTACAGGAAGAACAGATCAAACCGTTTTTTTTCTGGTAGAAATGCAGTAATTAATTTTTCAGTGTACTTTACTCTGTACTTAATAGGATAATATCTGTTTACCACTAATAACACCTTCTGTCTGCTTTTTGTTTTGTATTTTTCAGGGACTTTTCACATAGGTTATTTGATTTCTTCTTTATATCAGCCTTGTGGAATAACCAGAGCAGATACGATAGTGTCCTTCCATTTTACAGATGAGGAAACTTGGATTTTATGTTCTGTGACTTGGTCAAGATCTCGTAGTTTAAGAGGCAGAAGTGAATTTAGAACTGATTTTCTAATTCCTGTTTTTAATTTAGTATGGACTAATTTCAGATAGAGATATTACCGTCATAGATGGCAAATAAGAAACAAGACATTTGTGACTTTTACTGTATTTTGTTGACTCAATTTGGGCCAAATACTTTGAAATAAATATTAATTTAATATAAGCCTTATTGTTATGAAATGTTAAGTAAAAAATTATTGTTCATATTAATCATGCTATATTTTCTGAGTTAATATTTGTCTGTAAAAATTAGTAAAGAAGGATAATATCTTAAAAATATTTTAACATTAGCTGCATTCAAATTGTTAATGTTCTTAAATACGTTGGAATTAATTGCATATTACATAATTGGGGTTTTCAAAGCGCTATATTTTGCTTAAACTTTCATTAATAGTGTAGAAAGGAGAATATAACTGTATAGTGACTCTGGCTGAGTTCTCAGAAGAGGAAAGATAAGATTTATTATACAAATTGAATTAATAATAGTATACATAGAAACTATTTTAATTTAGTAAAACCTAAATTGATCTTTAGCAAGAAGTGACACTAAGGATAGGTGAAAATGTATTTTGGGGAAAAGTATTTTGAGTTTTGCTGAATTCATATGGTTGGTAAATCTCTCTCTGTTTGTAGGATCACTGTTTAATGAAATAATGCATATTTTTTTTTTCTGCCACCCAAATAAAGATTTTTATCTGTGTTGAATTTAGTGCACATGGTTGCTTTGTGGTTAAATTTTTTTAGAGATTTTTGCTTCGGGTAAAGAAATAATATTGCTGGATGGGTGGAGCGTTTCAATACAGTGCTTTTTATAAGATTGTATTTGGTGACCACATAATTGTGAACTTCAGCAACTTAATCTGAGTGTATGTTTTTCTCTAAGAAAATTATAATGTATATGTAATAAGTAGATAATTGTTCTCCATCCTTTCTTGCAACTTCAAGTGCATCTTTCACACAACCTTTACCCTGATGTGCACGTTCCAGGTTTCTCTAGGGTATGTATCTAGAGGTGGAATTACACGTTGTAGATGATGCACATCCTCAACTCTACTAGATAATGGCAAACTTGTCTATATTTTTAACTCTTGTTGAATATTTTTAAATTGAAAATACTGGATAACATACATGGTAGGCAGCCAACGCCTTTCCCACATGTAATATTTTTCAAATTGCTTTTCAAAAGAAAGTGCTTGTCTTTATACTGCTATCATAAACTGTGATGTCGGGTAGGCAGGGAGGAGTTGTGATAGTGTTTAAACAAAGGTAATTAACCTTTAAAGGGGAGAATAAACAGAACATTCTGAATTATTTCATTGTCCCTGATGGGGATAGCAGTCATCAGTTAAATAAACCTTTCAGTTGAGCAATAACAAGAGAACAATCTATTAATAAATTTCTTATTATAAATTATAAGTGAATGCTGGCTAAAAAAAAAATCACGTAGACTTAAGTTTTCAGTTTGAATCTTTTGCTGTGATAAAAATAGGTATGGTTTGAAGTATGTAAGTGCTTTCACAAATAGAATCAGATTTCAGATTCAGGAGTATATTCCTTTTTTTCATCATTATAAATTAAGCTCCATCCTCTCATTTCCCTCAATCTCCTTCCATCTTAAAAGCAAAGTTTACAGTTTACTTCGGATTTCAGGATCAGGAATAAGTGTCTTCAGTCTTCTAACAGGCCGTGCCTTATGCCTAGGCTTTCATACACATTCTAACATTTCATTTCATTTTAATTCACTATGTTAATATTTGTTTGCTATACAAGACAAGGATTCTAAACTTACGATTTTTAAGTGCCTCAAGGGATAGCCTGACGAGTCTCACTCTGTCACCCAGGCTGGAGTGCAGTGGCACCATCTCAGCTCACTGCAACCTCTGCCTCCCAGGCCAAGCGATTCTTGTGCCACAGCTCCTGAGTAGCTGGGATTACAGGCGCGTGCCACCGTGTCAGGCTTATTTTTTGTATTTTCAGTAGAGGTGGAGTGTTGCCGAGTTGGCCAAGCTGGCCTCAAACTCCTGACCTCAAGTGGCCCACTCACCTCAGCTTTCCAAAGTGCTGGAATGAATGTTCACTTATAGTAGTAGAGTAGAAATCAAAGTGAGACTTATAGTGGTTGGAAATCTGCATAATAAGAGAACGTACAATTTGCATTTAGGATCCTCTTTCTAGATTTCTGTATCTTTCAAAATTTCTGTGCTTTCTGAGATTTGTACCCAGGGTTCACTGAAATATGATTCAGACTGGATATTAAGCACCAAAAAAGGACTCATGTATTTACTTTCACCTTAATATTTTAGGCATCGAACACATTCTTACAAACACTGGTCTGTAAGAAGCTGGTGTTTTGAAAAATTGGCCGGGCGCGGTGGCTCAAGCCTGTAATCCCAGCACTTTGGGAGGCCGAGACGGGCGGATCACGAGGTCAGGAGATCGAGACCATCCTGGCTAATACGGTGAAACCCCGTCTCTACTAAAAATACAAAAACTAGCCGGGCGAGGTGGCGGGCGCCTGTAGCCCCAGCTACTCGGGAGGCTGAGGCAGGAGAATGGCATAAACCCAGGAGGCGGAGCTTGCAATGAGCTGAGATCCGGCCACTGCACTCCAGTCCGGGTGACAGAGCGAGACTCTGCCTCAAAAAAAAAAAAAAAAAAAAAAAAAAAAAAAAAAAAAAAAAATTAAAGTGTGTTGTGGTCTAGTATATTTATTTTGGACACGTAGATCAAAGTTAGTTTCAGTCTTTTCAAGCTCTAAAATTTTGGTTCTGTGGTTATTTAAACAAAACCTATGTAAGAACTTTAAAGTGATTGAGTAAAAGTCTTTAGGTATGTCACAGTCCTCTTTACTTAGGGCAAAAGGTTTCAGGGTGAACCTGTGGTAGCCTTCATGGCCCATAGCCTAATTGCCTGCCCTTAGGGACACTAGAGCAAATTGAAATGAATCATGTTCACTATGATTATCTTTAGTTTCAAGGAGTTCATACATGGTAATCCTGTTGATTTATAAAATAATGATGATTATATAGAAATAGAATATTGAACAATGACACAATAATTGACATTAAGGAAGGCTGAAATTTTTGTTAATTTAAACCATCACTGTTAGAGCCAACAATCTGAAATTAAACAAAAGATATTTGAACTGATGAAATGTATATAGAGCCAGTATGTTAAAGCATATCTGCTATTCAGTTAGGAAGTTATTTATTTTACCCATATGGTGGGGAAAAACAATCTGTGCTTATTGATAGCTTTTAATAAATGTATCTGAGTTTGCATACTTTAGGAAGGTAAAGGACAGAGAAGTCTTGACACACATTGTAGTAACGACAATTGATTATGATTTCCTACAGACAAGATAATCTCCAGCACACACAAACACACACAGGTTGAGTAAATGGGATTTATTGGCCAGGCATGATGGCTCACGCCTCTAATACCAGCACTTTGGGAGGCCAAGGAGGACAGATCACTTGAGCCCAGGAGTTCAAGACCAGCCTGGGCAACATGGCAAGAGTTCATCTCTACCAGAAAAAATATATAAATAAAATTAGCCAGGCATGGTGGAGTATGCCTATAGTCCCAGCTACTTGGGAAGCTGAGGTGGGAAGATTGGAGGGTCACTTGAGCCTGGGAGGTCGAGACTACAGTGAGCTGTGATTATGCCGCTGCACTTCAGCCTAGGTGACAAAATAAGATCCTGTCTCAAAAAAAAAGAGAGAGAAAGTGGGATTCATTATTCCCCACAGTTGCCAAGAAGTGATTAAAAATTTGGACCTTCAAAGGTCATGGTTTGAAGACACATGTTTAAAGCATTTAAGAGTTCTTACACTATTTAATGGAAACTGCAGTATATGTGGTGAGGATGTTCTTGATGTCTGCTGGCATTCTTTTCCCTTTTACATAATATAAAATATTTTCCTTATCTTTTAAGTATTGTTTTTTAAAATGTGATTAGTTTCCCATTATAAACAAAGTATTCTCCCTCAATTTATTTACTTCAGCTCATCTATTTTGTATCAAATGCTGACAGCTTCAGTATGCGTAAGGTTAATGAAATCAAAATTGGGCAGTTGGCAAAGGCATGGTTTCTCTCATAAACTAGAATTGAAGTGTCTTATTAAGGTGACATTCAGTTCTTGAAGAAGTCAGACAACAATGTTCAACATAGATGAAGATTATATTTTTGAATTAATAATACCAAAAAATCAAGATGTGACTTCTTATGTCTGAACTTATGATTATCATTAAGTCCAGAACTTACATCTGGACTGCAAATGTGTTTTATATGCAGGTTTCTTTATGCAGTAAGTGGACATTTGTCCATTCTGGTCGTTAGACTACTTTTAAGTAATATAATTCAGTAAAGCTTTATTGTCTAGAATTTTCAATCAGTTTTTCCTCAAATTTTAATTTAAATAAAATTAGCCAGAACTAACCCAGACCCCTCTGTTATGTAGCTCTCTGTGAACAGTAATGTAAATGTACCTGTGTAGTACCACTAACATTAGTTCTTTATAATTTATAAAGTATTATGAAATACATTTTTTAAATTTATTACACCTGTGCATTAGATGATCAGGGCTCTCTCCATCTTCATCCTTAGTGTGAGGTGGAGTGATTGCTAGCTCCACAAGAACTTGAACTTGTAGCTAATTTTTTCAGATCCACCAGTATTTTCTCCCTGTGAATTAATCCTTTGGGATATTTTTTAGTAGAGCAAAGAGGATTTTTGCTTTGCGAACACCCGTTACCTAAAGCATATATCTAAAAGAATGTCAAGTACTATGTCTACCAGTAAGGTAAATTAACATGCATTTCTTTGTGCCTAGTTTTAAATGTCAGAATATGTAAAATGATTTATATGGGTAGTTTACTGAGTTTTTTGTTTTTACACTAGATAAAGTGTTAGCTAGTAATTGTCAGAAGAAATTAAGATTAAATGTAATTCTCCCCAACTGTTATCTTGGAGAACATGAAAGGATTTTAAGTAGTTTGATGAAATGCATTCTTACTGGGGGTTAATTTTATCACTGACAGCCATTGTCCTTTAGGGATACACTTCTGAATACTGGTATAAAGAACCACAGTTTCACTAATATGGATTGACAAAGACTGTCTTGAAATAACTGGTTAAATGTGATAGGAAACATGTAGGCTGACTGCCCGTGAACAATTAATTTGGAAGTGCAGGTGAGGTATCTTGGAACCATAAATGAAAAAAGATAGGTCCTGGGAAATAGCTTTAAAATAAGCATTAGCCACTAATGGTATGCATTCTTAAGTAATCTTTATTTGATTTTGAACTAGAATTTTATATAATATGCTCTATTTTGTTAGTAGAGAGATAGATGTTCGAGATTCCCACAAACAGGCAAACTTACCTATAAGCATAGGTGTTCAGATGTAATCTTTAAGCACTTATCTTAACACTTGTTTCTCTCTCTCTAAGAGGAGCTATCTCTAAGCAGCCTATGTGATTGAGGATAGAGCAGCAGCAGGAAGCGAGAAATTAGAAATCGAGGATCCTGAATTCCCAAAGAAGGAAGGTTTCTTGTTCTTACATTTAAATGTGGGTTTGTCTGAGCTGAGAATTTACAATGCTTCAGAATAGTAGGGTGTGTTTTACTGAAATCATTAGGAAGATTTTTTCTATCAAAATTGCCTCCTTAACTGATACAACCTTAGTACAGAGCATTCACAGTAAAACGTATGCTTTGTTTAATACACATTACACTGTAAAGCAGTGAGCAAATTCCATTAATTTTGTAGCTGTATCATAAAGCCAATGAATGATGTTATTAGACTACTTGGTTATGAAACTGAATTAGGTACTTTCACAATTATTGAAATGAAAGTCAGTAATTCAAACAAGTGAATCATTGAAGGATATGTTGTTGTATATAAGGAATCAAAATGGTAAATAATTGAAGGATATTTTTATTGTATTTAAGGAAACAAAATTTGAGATACTTTTCTTCAAAATTAAAATAACTTTTAAAAAATAGAGTATTAGTTAAAATTTCTCTGCATTAGTTTAAAATGTGAACTTTTAAAACCTCACAACTTGGAAATTTAATCATAAATTTTACTCTGAAAACTAAAAACATCTTCCAGACCTTTCTGGATGGATATATGCTGGATATAAGAATGAGGCGCCAGACGCGGTGGCTCAAGCCTGTAATCCCAGCACTTTGGGAGGCCGAGACGGGTGCATCACGAGGTCAGGAGATCGAGACCATCCTGGCTAACACGGTGAAACCCGTCTCTACTAAAAATACAAAAAACTAGCCGGGCGAGGTGGCGGGCGCCTGTAGTCCCAGCTACTCGGGAGGCTGAGGCAGGAGAATGGCGTGAACCCGGGAGGCAGAGCTTGCAGTGAGCTGAGATCTGGCCACTGCACTCCAGCCTGGGCGACAGAGCGAGACTCCATCTCAAAAAAAAAAAGAATGAGGCATCCTTGGGAGTTCCTTAAAATTAGGCCAGTCAGGGCCGGGTGTGGTGGCTCATGGTTGTAATCCCAACACTTTGAGAGGCCAAGGTGGGCCAATTGCTTTGAGCTCAGGAGTTCGAGAACAGCCTGGGCAACACGACAAAACCCGATCTCTACAAAAAATACAAAAAATTAGCTGGACATGGTGGTGTGTGCCTGTAGTCCCAACTACATGGGAAACTGAGGTGAGGGCATTGCTTGAACCTAGGAGGTTAAGGTTGCAGTGAGCCATGATGCTGCTGCACTACAGCCTGGGTGAGAAGGTGAGACCCTGTCTAAAAAAAAATTCTGATGGCTGAGCCTGTGTCAAAGAAAATTAATTTATTTTTTGGTGTTAACTAAATTATCTTTAGGAAATTATATACAGACTGTGATGATACATGGCAGTAGTTTTCCTGTTACTACTACTTTTTTTGTTGTTGTTTTTCCTTTTGTTTTTGTAATACCAGTGGAACCTTTTCTTAAAATGAAACTTTAGACTAATCCAAGGCAATTATGCTTAAGGGAAAAAAGAGCGGGGGAAATCTTACTCAGAACTCTGTTTTTTGAAACAGTTATGGAATGGCTCAGAACAGGCGTGGTGGCTCCACCTGTAAGCTCAACACTTGGGGAGGCTGAGGTGGGAGGATCGTTTGAGGACAGGAGTTCAAGTTGAGCCTGAGCAACGTAGTGAGACCCTGTCTCTATGAAAAAAGTTAAAAAAAAGGCCGGGCGCGGTGGCTCAAGCCTGTAATCCTAGCACTTTGGGAGGCCGAGACGGGCGGATCACGAGGTCAGGAGATCGAGACCATCCTGACTAACACGGTGAAACCCCGTCTCTACTAAAAACTACAAAAAACTAGCCGGGCGAGGTGGCGGCGCCTGTAGTCCCAGCTACTCGGGAGGCTGAGGCAGGAGAATGGCGTGAACCCGGGAGGCGGAGCTTGCAGTGAGCTGAGATCCGGCCACAGCACTCCAGCCTGGGTGACAGCGCGAGACTCCGTCTCAAAAAAAAAAAAAAAAAAAAAAAAAAGGCTAGGCACAGTGTGGGAGGCGAAAGTGGAAGAATTGCTTGAGCCCCAGGAGTTCAAGCCTGCAGTAAGCTGGGCAACAGAGTGAAACTCTATCTTTAAAAAAGTAACAGCTTAGGCCGGGCGCGGTGGCTCAAGCCTGTAATCCCAGCACTTTGGGAGGCCGAGACGGGCGGATCACGAGGTCAGGAGATCGAGACCATCCTGGCTAATACGGTGAAACCCCGTCTCTACTAAAAAAAAATACAAAAAACTAGCCAGGCGCGGTGGCGGGCGCCTGTAGTCCCAGCTACTCGGGAGGCTGAGGCAGGAGAATGGCGTGAACCCGGGAGGCGGAGCTTGCAGTGAGCTGAGATCCGGCCACTGCACTCCAGCCTGGGCGACAGAGCGAGACTCCTCCTCAAAAAAAAAAAAAAAAAAAAAAGTAACAGCTTGGATTAAAACTGTCATAATTCAAAATTGTAAAGGAAGGCTGGGCACAGCGACTCATGCCATTAACTCCTCCAAGGCAGGTTGATTGCCTGAGCCCAGGAGTCCAAGACTGCCCTGGGCAACGTGGTAAAACCCCATCTCTACGAAAAATACAAAAATTAGCTGGGTATGGTGGCATGCACTTGTAGTCCCAGCTACTCAGGAGGCTGACATGGGAGGATCATCTAATCTCAGTCTGAGGCAAAGGCTACAATGACCCATGATAGTGCCACTGCACTCCAGCCTCGGTGACACAGCGAGACGCTGTCTCAGAAAATAAAGAAATGAAAGAAAAAATAGTAAAGGAAAGAATGTAATTTAGCTAATGTCAATAGAGGAAATGTAATGAAGAAAAAATGAGATTGTATAATTTGAGAGTCTTTGAAAGATTTGATGCATCTGATATAAATTTCTTGAACACGTGACTTTCTTTGGATCTTAGTGTCACAAATCAAAATAGCTAAAATAATAAAGTACTTGGATTTCCATCTACGTCATAAACTTTGCAAATTCCAATAAAAATTCTTAAGAACTCATGTCTCTCACGTGTATATGTATCATATTGTGGTTGTCTTTAGTTAATTAACCAAGTTCTTTTGTTACTAAAACTAGTTGATTACAGGACCTTACATAATATTTAGTATATGCCACACTTCTAGGAATTATTTATTCCCATAAAAACCTTAGAGGTAAGTTTTTTTTTCATTTAAAATAAAAAGTGAAATATTTCTAGTGCTTCCTATTTTTACAAAAGCCTCAAAATTTATTTTATTCTTATTTTAAAGGTAAGTTTAGAGAAACATTAATGAAAAGCCTTTTCTCATTTTCACAAATAAGATTACTGAGGCACAGAGAAACTGTAACTTGCTCAAGTTTACGCAAAAGGCAAGATACGAAAGTAGTACAGTAAATTCACAGCCTTTTCATTTTATTTATCTGTGTTTCAGAGGTGGGATCTCACTCTGTTGCCTAGGCTGCAGTACAGTGGTGTGATCGTGGCTCACTGCAGCCTCGAACTCCTGTGCTCAAGGGACACTCCTGCCTTGGCCTCTCAAAGTGTTAGGATTACAGGCATGCACCACCATACTCAGCCAGATTTTAACTTTTAAATATTTTTGAAAACCGTAAATGTAGCATGAATACAATCTCTAAGAAATTTCATACAGTGTGTGCCACCGAGATAAACAACAATAGTTATGATGTTAAGTTCTTTGAATTAGACAATGCATTATTTAAAAATAATATGAACTTCTTTGTTGCTGAAGCAAAGCTTCTTAAGGTCAAGTTTTCTATAGGGAAACTAATAGCCTCCTAAATCCATAGTACTTAAAAGTAGGCTGAACTGGCTTCTTCCAGTCTGAACCAATTTAATATAGTAAGGTCACATTTCCTAATTCGGATGTGGTAAAGCTGTTTTCCCATTGAAGCCCACTTAAAAGAGAAAGAAAATAGTAACTCAGCCCATATTTTGGCTGCTCCCAAAGTGACTTGTGAGCTTTGTGAAAATGTATTAAATGATCAAGGACCATACACAATCTGCTCTACTTTTACTTGTGTAAGCATGTCTTGATACGTGATAAAACCCAGAAAGGCAAAGATGGCATTTTTTATATAGGAATAATATATCTAGATTCCATTACTATCTTTGGTCTTTGACACTATTGCTATTAGATTGTTAAAATTCTGTTTTATTTTTGTAACCATAAGTATTAATAATATCACCTTTGGTACTCTCTTTGCAGTTTTCCCTCCTACCCTAATAGAAAATACACTTCATTTTAAATACTTTAAATAATGTAAACCCATTCTTATACAAATATTTAATAGTTTTATTGAAGAAACTCTTTTTTTTTTTGAGACGGAGTCTCGCTCTGTCGCCCAGGCTGGAGTGCTGTGGCCGGATCTCGGCTCACTGCAAGCTCCGCCTCCCGGGTTCACGCCATTCTCCTGCCTCAGCCTCCCGAGCAGCTGGGACTACAGGCGCCCACCACCTCGCCCGGCTAGTTTTTTGTATTTTTTAGTAGAGACGGGGTTTCACCGTGTTAGCCAGGATGGTCTCGATCTCCTGACCTCGTGATCCACCCGACTCGGCCTCCCAAAGTGCTGGGATTACAGGCTTGAGCCACCGCGCCCGGCCTATTGAAGAAACTCTTATAGTTGATGCACAGGAATTTTAAAAGGACAGGAAATAAAGCAAGATAATAATGTTGACTTACAATCATAGAATGATTTAAGGAGCAATTTCCTTAATAAAGAGCACCTACAACTCAATTTGAAAAAGAGTAGCAACTTAATAAAAACCTAAGCAAAGAACTTGAATAGACAGCTTAAAGAAAAGGAACTTTGAATAGTCCTTAAAAATAGGAAAATATGCTCAACCTTAATCCTATAAAAGGAAATGTAAACTAAAAAACTCATTCATATTACGCTGTTAAGGATAAGGCAGCTCTGAATTACTAATGTGAATCTTAAGTTTATATATTAAAAATATATATGCATATGCAATGGATATCCACAAAAGGTTATGTGACTGAGGGAGGGGTGGAGGAGTACTTCATTTTCTTCATATCTTTTAAATATTTTTATTGCTGGCGCAACTGCCTATTTAATGTAACTAATTTGGGGGGTAAAATATTAAGTCATAGAATATTAAAATTTGTGAGGGACCTTTCCAAGCCGGTTGGAGTGGCCCAAGTTTATCATAACAGCCAGCTTTACATCACAGAACTGCTGCTGTCAGCCCAACTCATCTTTCACTATATTAGTAGTTCTCAACTGGGCAGCATATCTTAATGGGATTTTAATAACAGATTCTGTCTCGTTCATCATTGTATTCCAATTATCTAACATACAGGAGGTATTCAGTAAATGTTTGAATGAAGCAAATTTAAGGTATAAAATTTTTTCTTTGGAAGATAGAGATGAAAACAATTTTTCTTTATTATGGAAAATTTATAATTGTATTTATAATTTTGATCTAAAGAAACATTTGTAAAGATATAATTTGTTAATCACTTTTCAGACACTGGCTTCATGTCCTATTGACCGTAAACCTTTTCAGGCAGTGTTTAAATTCAGTGCATTGGAAGGTTATGTTAAGGTAAGTCTTTTTATTCTGCTACATGAATTATGTAAAAATTAATTGAAGCTGTTTGATTTGATTTCCAGTTTGTGTATATTTGAAAATTGTTCAACTTAAGGTTTAATATGTTATTTTAATCCTCCTTAGCATGATAAATTTATACCTTTCGACTAGGATACTTAAATTCTGAACCTTTTACTCATTTGCCCCCTAAAGAGGGCATATCCATAATAATCACCTTGTAATATACCACAAAATGTATTAGATCTCTGATAATCTAAAGGACATTTCATACTAAGGCTTAATTATAAAATACTTAACATTTTAGAGTATCTTGAATGTGAGGACTTCTTCGCATATTTCAAACAATTTAATTGGATAGCACTTTGAATACATGTTTTCCATTGAAAAAATGTTTGAAATAAGACCAACTCCCACAAAACCTTAAGTCCAAAGTACCTGCAAACTGTGTTTTCCTGAAAAACGTGATTTTGAAATTAGCCAATAAAATTAAATTCTGCTTGCCTTCTTAATGTTACTATTGTGCGCCATGATTATGACGATTTGTATTTATGTTAATTTTTTGCTTACCTGAAAAAAACAAAAAAACATGTCTGAGGTCAGTAAGAGAAGAAAAAAGGAGAAGAGTTAAGTATATGAGAAAGATTTCTTGATGTATCACTACCGAGTCATGAATGAAAAATAGCTAAAAGTGAGAGTATTCAATATAAACATAAGTGATGCCATTAATAGGAGAAACAAACCGTTTTTAGGTATCACTGTTAGTCTATGTCCACTTGGTTGCTGTCTATGTAAGTAGAGAAGGGGATGGAAGCAACGTACAACTATTATTTGTCTTAGTGTAGTTCTTATAATTTGTTTTGGTATAGTTTTACCAGATGAATCTTGAAGCAAGGTACAAACAGGACTGCAATTCAAATAAAATGGTTTGCTTGTTGTAATTGTATAACTTTGCTATCAATGCAAATTAGTTTATATCTCGGAAAAAAGATAAAACATTATGGAAGTGTAATATAATAAGTGTGGCTTTTCCTGAAGACGTATTCTCCATTTTTCCAAACCCTGTGTGTGTGTTTGTGTGTATAATTATGTTGCAAAAGATTCATTAGTGTGAACTAGATTCCAAATATATTTTTCTATGAAATTATGTTTTCTTGCTTAAAATAAAATTTTGTTTATTTGATAGAGTTTGTATTTTACTTAAAAGTTTGGTACAGTGCTAATTTAATTTTGTTCAACTTAAAAGGTATTTCTTGGCACATGAGATATCTTCCACATTCTCTTAAATGACTTCCCTAGATCTTTACTTCTTTCGAATCTTCACTTCATTATCTTTTTCCCTTTGCAACTGAGCTTCTTGAATGAGACAACTCCCTCCTCTCAATTCTTACTCACTTTTCAGTTCCCATAGAACATTTACCTCTATTATCTTATTTTACAAACACTACCCTCACCAAGGTCCAGACTCAGACTTCCACATTCCATGGTTTGTTTTCTGCGTATAGTGCTGCTGACTACCCTCTACTTCCTCGGCTTCTGAAACATCCTTCTCTTGTGGGTATGTATATATGTATGTATGTATGAATGATTGTTTTACTTCTTTGTCCTTTCACAATCTTCTTTGTCATATCCTTACCCTCCTGTTCCTTTTCGTAATCATTAGGGCTCATAGGATCTTCATTTAAATTCTCTCAGTATACTTTCTTTCTAAGTCTTCTCAGCTATTATACTTCAGTAGCTTTAAGTACTACCTATATTTGGATGCTTCTACAATTCTGTCACTATCCTAGACTTCTTTACTGAGAGCCAGACCTGTATTTACAGCCACTTGTGCGTCTCCTTCTGGAATACCAAGAAAATCTAACATTAACAAACTCCAAATTAATCACATTCCCTACCCCTTTCCCCATCCCCAATTGTTAATGGAATCACAACCCCAGTCACCAAGATCAGAAATATCTGGGACTTTTCCAGTTTCGCTCCCTCATCTGTTTTTTTCTGCTCAATGTCTTAAATATGTTTCTTCTTTATCCCTCCATTGTTCCCTCTTTGTAGACCCCTATTCTGTCATCTAACTAGTGCTGTCCAATAGAAGTATACTATAAACCACTAAATAACTAAATTTTAAGTAGGCATCCTAAAATAATAAAAAAAAAACAAATGAAATAAATTGATATATTTTATTTTTTATCTAATGTATTAGCTCAACATGTAATATTTTAAAATTACTATTATTGAGAGATTTCACATTCTTTTAAAAAATTATACTAAGTCTTTGAAATCTTGTGTCTATTTTATACTCGCAGCACATTCCAATTTAGATGAGCCATATTTCAAGCACTGAGTAGCCATATGTGGCTATTGACTGTTGTCTTGCACAGCATAGATCTAGTCTATCTTAAGAGCTTTCTTTTTGATTTCCTGATTTTTATAGTCTCTTCCTTAATTGGTTGATTCTCCATATCACACCAAAGTTATCTTCCTAAAAACAAATTTGATCATCACATTTACTTGCTTTAAAAAGTCCACTCTGATGCCTGTAGAATTATTTTTTTATTCAAGAACCTTTACAGTTGAGTCCTAACACATTTCACCAATTTCATATCTAGCTACTCTCTTTTTCCCTGTCTACATTAGCTTCTCACTATTCCTTACAACTCTGTTCTTTCCTCCATCTAGAATATTTTTTTCTTAGACCAATTCCTAACTACCCTTTAAGACCAACTCATAAATCATCTACTCATTAAAGTCTTCTGTGACATCCTCAGTTAATTTCTGAGTCCTATATGTATATACAAATTTGTGTTCATATCTCTGTTATAAGCACTTAATCTGTTTATTCTTAGCTCTCACTATTTTGTTTCCCCAGAGCTGAGCACACTCACTAAGCTTATGGTTTAGCATGCTTGAATGAATAAGCATATGTATTTGGACTACACTTTTTAATCAGACAATTTTGTTCCTGTAATTTTAATCATTTCAAGGAAGAATTAAAAAGTTATTTCTAATGCTGGATTGTTGCTCTAAATTGAGTTTGCTTTTCTCATAGGTTCAAGTAAAAAAACAGCTGAGAGAAACAAAAAACAGGAAAAATGAAAACTCATTTGAGAAACAGTTCTCCTGTCATGAAAATTCTAAAAGCTGTATAAGGTTAGTGATTAACTTTAGAAGTGGAATGCAAATGAGTGGAACTGAAGTTAACTAGTACCAAAAGGGTATTTACAAAAAATGAAGTGGGGTTTAAATGTGTTTAATCATTTATTCAGAAGCACACACTTGATAATTTAAGGAGGGACTAGCTGAAATCTGAGAATCCAATTTGAGCTGTACTCGGTTTTTGGTGAAGAACTGGTTCTGGCTGGGCATGGTGGCTCACTCCTGTAATCCCAGTACTTTGGGAGGCTAAGGTGCGAGGATCACATGAGACCAGGAGTTTGGTACCAGCCTGGGGAACATAGTGAGGACCGTCCTCTCCTTCTCTTGTCTCTACTAAAAAATAACACAAAATAAAAAGAATTAAAAGAATTTGTTCTTTTAGGTTTATTTCGGAATCTGTTTTAGACCAAACCTTTTGTAAAATAAAATGTTCAGCAATGTCAAATTTCTGAATGCTGGCCAGGTGTGGTGGCTCACACCTGTAAGGCCAGCACTTTGGGAGGCTGAAGTGGGAGGATCACTTGAGCTCAGGAGTTCAAGACCAGCCTAGGCAACATAATGAGACCCTGTCTCTACTAAAAATTTACAGATTAGCCGGGCGTGGTGACACATGACTGCAGTCCCAACTACTCAGGAAATTGAAGCAGGGGGATATCTTGAACCCAGGAATCTGAGGCTACAGTGAGCTATGATCACACCAGTGCACTCCAGCCTGAGCAACAGAGCAAGACTCTGTCTCAAAAACAAACCAAAATTCTGAATGCTTACCCTCATTGTTGTACTTAATCACATACCAATATTAAACACCTAATAGATAAGCATTGGTGCTCATACCACACTGTGAATAGCACTGACCAAGTTATTTATGGACAAAAAGTAGGGACTACCTAATGGTATAGCACAACATTCTTCATCAGTTATAATTTAAACTGCTTATTAACCTTCACATATTGCTTTCCTGTGTTGCAGCAGGCACTTGTTATCTACTATAACAAGTGTTTATGTTAAAACATTTATATATATATATATATGGGTTGTTTTTTCTAGTTGCTATTAAAACCATTGCCTATTTTAACATAAATGCCTAGAAATGCAGTGTTTAGTACTTGAGTTTAATAGGTGTTTAACACATTTTTGAACTAAATTGAATATGAGTAGTACACTGGAAATTAATGCTTAAAATAATAACTTGTTCTAATACATTTGAAACATAAGCTCATTTTGATCTGAAATGTATTTAGAGCTGTCCAAAAGTTGAATTTTTAAGTCAATATGTTGTCACATTCATAATTAAATCTATGATTCATTAGTACTTTTCATCAGAATACTAATTTCTTAAAAGAGTAAGTTTATTTAGTTCCTAAAACAGTTGGCAGTAGTCACTGAGGTTTATTGAACTTATCACTAATTTATAACACTGTAGCTCCTTAGATGTTAACTTTTGGGTAGTTATGGTATTCTTTAAAAATGTGAAGAATGATTCAGATCCCTTCTGCTAGGAAAATACACGTTTACAGACATAAAACTTTGTATATGATTTCAGGGTATTCACGGAATACCCACTCCAAGAGTTTACCCATGAGCCCCAAAGTTAGTAACTGCATTAGACCAAATTATATAATTATTTGTGAAAAATTTCTGAAAAAAATTTTATAATAATTTCTGAAAATTATCAGCTTTGGTTCTTGTATTAATACACTTTTCCCAGGTATAGTGAAGAAATACCTTTTGGTAGAAATACTTTAATTCTTGGTACAACTCATATCACTGGCTGTGACAATATCATAGATGTGCATTTTTTGTTTGTTTGTTCCCTCAAAAAATTACCCAATTCTCTTGGCTCTTGCCAAGAGTGTAGTGGTCATCACAAAATGACCTATAAGGCTCACAGTTCTTATTTGAGTCTAACATAGCAAAAGTTGTCCCCATATTTAACTGCTTTTTCTCAGAGATTTGTCATAAGGAAATAACAGCTGCAAAATTAATAATTTGCCTTTGCCCACCAAGGCTTAGCTTAACAATTTTTCCCAAGGTGGAAAATCTCTGTCAGCTGTTGGATATTTACATTATACTCTTTTGGAGTCTTGGATGTTTTTAGTAGTCCTGTCATTCAGTCTTCTGTTTACTGGATGCTTGGTCTTCCAACATGCAGACAAACTCCATTCAATTTTCCTCTCCCTTCCAAAGCAATAAAACCCTGGGACCTCTCTCTTTCTGATACTTTTTACCAGTTCGAAAGAAGGCACTACAGTGGTATTTGGTTTCTTGGTAGTGAACCTCCATTTTAAGTCATTGTAGAGAATGATAACTGAGTGAGGAGTGGAACTAATTATGCTTTCTTTGCTAAAATTTCCTAATGGTCTTTTTAAAAAATATAATATCTGCTTACCTCTACTCTGCATGGCTCAGTAGCCAGTCAGTCATGATCAACCAATAAGATTATTGTTTAAAGACTGAGATGAGGCCAGACGTGGTGGCTCATGCCTGTAATCCCAGCACTTTGGGAGGCTGAGGCGGGAGAATCGCTTGAAATCAGGGGTTTGAGACCAGCCTGGGCAACATAGTGAGACCCCATGTCTAGTTAAAAAAAAAAGAATAATAAATATACTAGCAAGGCATGGTAGCTTACACCTATAAGCCCAGCACTTAGGGAGGCCAAGACGGGAGGATCACTTGAGCCCAGGAGTTCAAGAATAGCCTCAGGAACAAAGGGAAACTCTCTGCAAAAATAGAAAAAATTAACCTGACAAGGTGGTGCATGCCTGTAGTCCCAGCTACTCAGGAGGCTGAGCTGGGAGGATTGCTTCTGCCCAGGAGGTCAAGAGTGCAGTGAGCCATGATTGTGCCACACCAGTCCAGCCTGGGTGTCAGCAAAAGAGGGCTGGTCTCCAAAAAAAAAAAAGACTGAGATAATACAACTCAATAGTTATTGAAACCTAACTTGACATTCTAATATCTCATGGGAGTCTGTGAGAATATCCTTAAACCATTTACCAGATTTCAGCATAATTACTAAAATCAGTGCATAATAGATTTCATTTTGATGGAGGAGAATGAGTTGAAAATAGTGGGCAAAACGACAGTTTTTTTTCTTAATTCTTTCCTGTCTTTATTAATGTTTACAGAAGAAAAGCCATCATAAGAGAAGATCTATTAAGTGCAAAAGTTTGTGATTTGAAGTTGATACATAGTAAGTGACTTTTTGCTTGTGTATTCTACCTTTTTTGTTGTTTTTTAATTTAATGGTTGTGCCAGAGTTCTCATCAGTAACACCTTGGGCTGGAAAATAGTCCTCAGAGGTCTGTACATTGTGTTAAATCCTACATAAATTTTGTTTTCATGGAGCCATTTATACTGTTTTCTGCCCTTTTTTTCTTCTTGCTCCTCTTAAAAGGTGTGTGTGTGTGTGTGTGTGTGTGTTGGGAGAAAAGAGTGTTCCACAATTTTTTGGTGTTGACCAGCTCATATTGTGACCTTATTCCACCCATTAGTGCAGAAGTCCATAGGGGAGATGAGATTAAATACCTTGTGGGCCAGTAACTGTAAGCAGTAGCAAAGGAAGACTGTGACAGCGAGAAAGTAATTCACAGTTCCCGAAGGAAATTGTAGTTTGGCCTCTAGCCTTCTAATTTGAAACTTAAAAATAAAGCACCTCTAACATGTTTATCTACATGAGCAGTTAAATATTCCTGTCTTCTGTTTTTGTCTGGTACATAATTTTCTAATATACAGGAAGGCTTTGCAGCAGAGCCTGAATAAAAATGACAACATTCATAGTTCTTTGTGACTCCTCCTTGGGGATTCAGGCTGTTTATTCTGTCCCAAAGAACATCTAACTATGGTCTGTTTGTAAGCAAGGAGGTGGGCATTTATTTTCCAGACTAAGTCACAGTGAATTTCCACTTACAGCTAGAACTAGTGAATTAGTGAGCTGTGAAAGAATTGTTTTAAAAAGTGAATAACTTCATTTTTTATGCATTATGAATACCAAGGTTTGTTGGTTTTTTGTTGGTTTTGTTTTTGATTAGAATTAATATGATCCCTCAGGTTAGATGTATAGATTAACAAACGTTTTATCTTTGAAATTTTACTATTAAAGTGAAATTGAAACGAAAGTTGTTTTGATCTCTGGACTTTTGTGGTTGAAAAGGCATTTTTCTTTTGTCAGCTTTAGATATGAAAACAGTCGTTGCTTTTCTATGTCATTGCTGTGGATTAGCATTCTTTTTTTATGAATAGCTATTGTTTGCTTGCCAGTTCTAAGACCCAATATAAAATTTACTGCTGAGGAAGATTAAATGATGTTACAGATTTTCTCTAGATAATTTGGCCCACTAAATTATGCTAGTCTTAGTTTTAAGATCACTGACCACTGTAATTTTCTTAAAGTGTATATCTCTTGCCTGGGCTCATTTTTAGAAGGTGAAATATAGGAAAATCTTCAATTCCATATGCTTCAACATAGTAAAGGTCATTTATAAGCATCTATGATTAATTCTGATTTGAGATTTTGTTTTACTGTTTAGAATGTGGAATATTAGATTGGATAGCTATTTTAAAATTATAATGAGGAAAAAACCCATTTCTGCCAGAAGGTTAACATTGTCTAAGGCCTGTAACTCAATGCTGTATCTACTTAAGATGCCTGAAGTCATTTGTTTGGTTTAGGATAGGCAGAAATACTGATTATACTTTGAGTGGATAATACAAGAGTGCTGATGCTGAGGTAATTATGAGCAAATGTCTTCACTGACCAACCTGGACTGATTTGAAGGGAACTGGGTATAGTAGTTACCCCTTGTCCATGGGTGATATGTTTCAAGTTGATGCCTGAAACTACAGATAGTACCAAACTCTGTGTATATTATGTTTTTTCCTATACGTACATACCCATGATAAAGTTTTATTTATAAATTAGGTGGTGGAAAGATTAACAATAATGAATAATAATATAGAACAATTATAACAATATACTGTAATAAAAGGTGAATGTGGGCTCTGTCTCAAAATATCTTACTGTACTTACTCTTCTTGTGATGAAGGTAGAGTGACACAAGATTTCATCATGTTATTCAGAATGGTGTACAATTTAAAACTTAGAAATTGTTTATATCTGGAATTTTCCATTTAATATTTTTGGGCTGCAGTTGACCACAAGTAACTGAAACTGTAGAAAGAGAAACCGTGAATAAGGGGGGACCACTGTACTCGTTGATTATCCAATTAGTTACTAATATTTTTGCTATGATGTTACTTTTTACTGGGGAAATTTGATAAGTCTAACATGGTCAGTTTTTCTTCCTGTATTGAAATAGATTATTTATTGGATGAAATAGCTTATATTTAGATACTACATTTGATGAAAATTGTTCAGGTTTAAATTCCAGATTCATACTCAGTACATACTCAGTATTGGATGTTCATACTCGGGAGAAGCAAAAGGAATTGAGATCACTCATACATTCAACAAATACCTAACGGTACTGAGCACAGTGACTCTTAGGGGTATAGTAGTGAATAGAAACAACAGAGTGCTTGCCAATGAGATCTTCTCATAGACAAAAATATAAATATATATAAAACAGATGGTAATAAATGCTTTAAAGAAAATAAAACTGGGTTAAAGGTTAAAGGGTGATGACATTGTGGAGATGACCATTTATTTAAAGTGTTAGGGAAACCCTCTTGAATAAAGATATATTTGAGCAGTGACCTTCAAGAAGTAAGAATTTAAGCCATGAAGATATCTCAGGGAAGATTGTTCGGGGCAAGGGAACAGCAAGTATAAAAGCCTGAGACAGGAATATTCTTGGAATGTCTCCAAAGAATAGCAAGGAGGTTATTTGTGGCTAGAATGACTGAATTAGGTAGATAGAGGAGAAACAGTAAGACATAAGGGGAGATCATTTAGGGCCAATGTGAGCTGGGGAGTGTTTTCAGGAGTAATATGATCTGGTACATTTTTAAAGGATTACTCTGGCTGTGAAGGCCACAAATTATAGTGGCTTGGGCCAAGGAGATACTAGTGGAGACGATGAGAAGTGGTTCAATTCTGTATGTACCATTGATCTTTGAACAACACAAGAGTTAGGTCAAAAATCAGTGTATAACTTTTGACTCCCTCAGAACTTGACTAATAGCCTACTGTTGACTGGAAACCTTACAGATAAAACATAAACTGTTGATAAACACATTTTATATGTTACATGTATTATATATAGTATTCTTACAATAAAGTAAGCTAGTGAAAGAATGTTTTTAAGCAATCATAAGGAGGAGAAAATATATTTACTGCTCATTGAGCGGAAGTGGATCATCATAAAGGTCTTTATCCTTGTTGTCTTCACGTTGAGTGGGCTAAGGAAGAGAAGGGGTTGGTCTTGCTGTCTTGGATGGCAATGGCAGAAAAGGTGGAAGGGGAGGCAGAAGAGGCAAGCACACTCAGTGTAACTTTTACTGAAAAACATTCATGAATAAGCAGACCCTTGGAGTTCAAACACATGTTGTTCAAGGGTCAACTACATCGTACTTGAAAGATGAAGCTAACAGGATTCATTGATGGATTGGATATAGGCTACAAGAAAGAAGGAAGTCAGAGTTGACTACAAGGTCTTGACCTAAGGAACTGGTAAAATAGGAGTTGCCAGCTACTGAGATGGGGAAGGCTGGTGGGAGAACATCTGGGAGTGTATAATGAAGAATTATCTTTTGGAAGTAGAATGGTGGTGATTTTGGGGAGTGGGGAAAATAGGGAAATGTTTGTCAAGGGATTCAGAGGTTCAGTTATGCAAGATGAATAAGTTCTGGATACTTAATGTATAGAGGTATAGCAATGTGGATATAATTAACAGTGGTGTATCGTACACTTGAAATTTGCCGACCCAGTAGATCTTGTGTTCTCACTACAAGAAAAAGGGAAAATGGTAACTGTGAGGTGATGCATATGTTTAGTTTGTGGTGATTATTTTCACAGTGTGTACATATATCAGAACATTAAGTAGTATACCTTAAATATATACAGTTTTTGTCAATTGTACCTCAGTAAAGATGAGGGGCAAATTCGTTTTTCAATAAGTAAGGTGTCTACGACCATAGAGATGCTCTGAAGAAATTGGATGTTTACATTTCATGTACAAATAAGATCTATTCATCTTCATGTTATTTTAATGAACAGTTTGTGTTGATGTATGTTTATTTATGCTTGACTCCTCAGTTAAATTGATGGTTTCTTCCAGTTGTCATTTCTTTTCTCATTCTTGAGTTCAGGCAGAATGTTTAAGACTATGATGATCAGAAATAAGACTGAGGCAACATGGTGAAACCCACCTCTACAAAAAATACAAAAATTAGCCAAGTGTGGTGATACACACCTGTAGTCCCAGCTACTCGGGAGGCTGAGGTGGGAGGACCACCTGAGCCTGGGTAAGTTGAGGCTTCAGGTGAGTCATGATTATGCCACCGCACTCCGGTGTGGGTGCCAGAGTAAGACCCTTTCTCAAAAAAATAAATAAATAAAGGGAAATGAGACTGAAAAGGAAGATTGCTATGCAGATAGACACAAAAGTTTTCTTCATTGAGATACAATGCGGTGAAACTGTTTTAGAAAAACTAACCTGGTTAAAGTATTCCAAAAGGATGGGAAGTCAAGTATCTGTTAGAAAGTTTCTAAAGATGTCAAAAGAGGAGATTAATAAACTAACTCTGTCTTCTGAGATTATGTATTAACAGCATTTTGTAAAGTCTTTTTTAAAAGGCTAAATGTCTTGTCCAAGATCACATTGCTAATAATTGGAGCCACCAGAATTTGATCCAGTCTTCTGACTCCATATCCAATGTCACTTTCTACTACAAAATAATACTAAAGCATGATATTGTTAGTGTTACCGACCTTAATTAAGCCTCTCACTTTATGGTTGTCTGCAACCTTTGTAAATTAAATTATTGGCATTCTGATGGATCTTGTTTGGATGTACTTTCAAGCTCAAAAATAATTTTTAATGTAAAATTAGCTCTCTTTAATTTTGATAACAGAATGTCTGCTTGCCACTTATCAGTTAACTGTGATTTTTTTTGTTCCTTCAGGCTAAAGGTCATAAATCATAGCCGTAAGACTAGAACCTTTAAGAATTTTCGCCTTTAATTTGGACATTTCTTTTGTTTTAAATTTTTCTTTTAATTTTCACATTTCTTATAAGGTTTCTTAGACAGTATTTATTAACAAATGGACTAATTAGAAGACTAAGAGAACCTGTAAGTGTAACTTGGAATTATTGCAAAGTTTAGGGTTAGAAATGAGCCTGTCATGCAACAGAAAAGACAGCTTGTATCCTTAAATGTTGACATTTGATGACTAAGCAAGGAACCAAGAGACAAAGTCAAGGTGAAGGTAGAGTTAGTGGGGGATTGTGCAAATTGAATACATCTTTGTTTGCCCAGTTACACTGAACAGAAACCATGATATAGCCTAAGGATAATTTAAATTTCTTTTAATAAAAGAACTACTTGAGAAACTATTGTCTGTCTCTTTATCTAGGATTGATTGGTTAGATTTTAGAAGCAACTCTGCTTAGAGCTTAGCTTCTTTTTTTCGTTTCTTATTTATTTATATATATTTTTTGAGATGGAGTTTCGATCTTGTTGCCCAGGCTGGAGTGCAATGGCACGATCTTGGCTCACTGCAACCTCTGCCTCCTGAGTTCAGACAATTCTTCTGTCTCAGCCTCCCAAGTAGCTTGGATTACAGGCTTGCACCACCATGCCCAGCTACTTTTGTGTTTTTAGTAGAGATGGGATTTCACCATATTGGTCAGGCTAGTCTAACTCCTGACCTCAGATGATCTACTGGTCTTGGCCTCCAAAAGTGCTTGGATTACAGGCGTGAGCCACTGTACCTGGCCAAACTTCTTTAATTTCTTCAAGTTTTGTGAAGCAGGATGGGACTGTTCTTTAAACATAGGTGTGTGACTTTCTGTCTGAAGTCATTTGTTATACAGCAATCAAACTAATGAATAGAGCTTATGAAGTTGTGAATTCTTGTATCTTGATTAGAAATTATTATAGCCTATAAATATAGTATAATATTAGTTAAAACTTCAGCAGGTCTAATAGATGGTTTTACTGGAAGTCAAGCCCCTTGAGTTTTGTACAGTTTTTTTACCATTAAAACACCTGTGACTTTAGTAAAATTATATAAACTGTCTGGTTTTCTCATATAATGAAGATGATGTTGCCACACTAGAGGTATTGCGAAAGGTTAGACAGCAAACCTATTAGCAAATATGTTGAGGAAATACCACTTTCTTCTGTCGTACTAGATAACTGAATCATACATTTTTGTTTTTATTCTCCTTTTTATTCACTTTGTTTCTTGGAATGAACATTAATCTTTGGTTTGAGATAGTAGTTTATAATTGATATAGTTTACAGAAAGGATCTCCCTTTCAGGCATTTCTTAATGTAGTACTTCTTTAAGTGTATACTAGATCCATCTAAGTGTGTCTTTATTAAACTTTGGAATCAATTAGTCAAACTTTAATTGGATGCCTGCCAAGTACTGGATTCTAAGCTCTGAGCCTTTATTATACTTGTTTGCATCGTACAAAAGGATGTTTTAATGAAACATCCTTTGGGATTGGTGTTTCATGAAACATGTTTGGGGATATGCTGAATTAAAATAAATAAAACAAACTTCTAGTTAAGCATAACAGATTGAGTACTTGTTTAATGCTCTGATCCCTCTCATCCCAAATCTCTACTAAAATGACAATAAAAGAATGAAAGAAAAGTGTGGGTTTTTTTTTTTTTTTTAGATGGGGTTTCACTCTTGTCACCCAGGCTGGAGTGCAGTGGTGCTATCTCGACTCACTGCAACCTCCGCCTCCCGGGTTCAAGCGATTCTCCTGCCTCAGCCTCCTGAGTAGCTGGGATTACAGGTGCCTGCCACCATGCCTGGCTAATTTTGGTATTTTTAGTAGAGCAGGGTTTCACTATGTTGGCCAGGCTGGTCTCGAACTCCTGACCTTAGGTGATCCACCAACCTCGGCCTCCCAGAATACCGGGATTACAGGCGTGAGCCACCACGCCTGGCTGGAAAGAAAAGTTTTACGCCACAAAGTTTAAGCCACAAAGACAAGAAAGCTGGAGAGTAGGGGATAGCACATAAGTGTCCACAAAATAGTAAAATAGTATAAGGGGGATGGTAAATTGTCTTAGCAGAAAGCTGATACATAGACATTTCACAAGGAGAATGGAGTTAAGAATCTCAAGATGGTTCACATACCATTGAACCTTAGAAAGTTGAGTTTGAAGGCCTCCATTATCTGTGAAGGAAGTTGAGTTTGAAGGCCTCCATTATCTGTAAAGGCAGAATGGGGTGGTTTCAGAAAACAGAATTGATTAAAAATTTTTAGATCCTGAAGATTCCTGGCTGAACAGGGTAGAACAAGGGGACTACCCAATGAAAGACTGGAGATTTACTCTCTAAAATGAGTATTTGAACCAGATTTAAACTTTAGCATAAATGATGGTACAGCAAACAACAGAGAGGGAAATTAAGTCAAATGATGAGGCTTCTAGTCCTCTACCCAAGATCATTTTTCTTTTTTTTTTTTTTTTTTTTTTTGAGACGGAGTCTCGCTCTGTCGCCCAGGCTAGAGTGCAGTGGCCGGATCTCAGCTCACTGCAAGCTCCACCTCCCGGGTTTACGCCATTCTCCTGCCTCAGCCTCCCGAGTAGCTGGGACTACAGGCGCCCGCCACCTCGCCCGGCTAGTTTTTTGTATTTTTTAGTAGAGACGGGGTTTCACCGTGTTAGCCAGGATGGTCTCGATCTCCTGACCTTGTGATCCGCCCGTCTCGGCCTCCCAAAGTGCTGGGATTACAGGCTTGAGCCACCGCGCCCGGCCCAAGATCATTTTTCAAAGCACTGGCAATCTTGATTACTATTATTTTCCGAAGTAGGAGATAAGGGGCGTCTTTTGGAAAACTGACTTGCCCAAAAGAAAAGACTTAAAGATAATGTCATTTGAGAGTCTCCCAATGAAATAACCAGATGTCTGCTTGATCACCCTGCAGTGAAACAGCTGAAAGGCTCTGACCACCCATCTATACCATTTTCAATCAGTATTTTAGTGTCCCACAAACAATCAAGGATCTCCAGATACTTGAGGAAATCAATATAATAAAGGTGAAAACAGATACAAAAGGAATCTGATGGGACAGACGCATTGCTATAAAATAGGGAATAACTTAAAAAAACTTAATATCCTCAAAGCCTGAAAGAAGGGATGTTTTATCAGTGATTTAAGAAAAATAATATTTAAGAAAAAGCTTTTAGAAGTTAAAAATATTACAGCAAAAATATGAAAATTCAACAGGAATAAAAGATAAGCTCATAAGTCTCAGAAAGTAGTACTTAAAGAGATGATAGGATATTCATTTAAGAGATTCAATATGAAATAATAAAATTTCAGAAAGGAAAAATGCAAAAATTTATTTTTTAAAAAGTAACACAAAGGGAATTTTTCTGTAATAGTAGAGCACAGGTGTCCAGATATGAAGAAATAATATAATACCTAGTAAATGAAAAAAGAATTATACCAGGTACTTCATAAAGTTCTAGAAGTCTGAGGATGACGAGAGAGAGAGTAAAAACAGACCACATAGAGGATTGGGGTTACAGAGTGTCATTAACAATAGTTGGAGTAGTGAAGCAATGCCTTGAAAACTCTACGGAAAATGATTACTAACCTAGAAAATTCTGTAACCTATCAAACTATCCATCACGTATTAACTCAGAATTCCCACCCTTTTCCACTTCTGCTGGAGGATGTATATACTTCACTAAATGAGATAGTAAATGGAAGAACAATGTGAGATTCAGAAAATGAGTTCCAACTCAGGAAAAGATAAAGAGGACAAAGAGGATTATTAGGATAATGAGAAAGGACAATCCCAGAATGACTATTGAACAACAGTTTTGAGAGTTACCAGTTCATATTGGACCAGGACAAAGAAAGAGTTTTGCAAGGAGAGTGGGGAACAAACTTCATAGATGAGTTGTTGTATCTGAGTGTATTAAACTCAGATTTATACTTTTGTTGTAGTTAGCTAAATTAATGGTGGATAATAAGGAAGAAAAGGAAAAGAAAAAACAAAGCCATTATTAACCCTAGGAAAATATCTGAAGCCAGCTAGGCGCAGTGGCTCATGCCTGTGATCCCAGCACTTTGGGAGGCGGAGGTGGGTGGATCACCTGAGGTCAGGAGTTCAAGACCAGCCTGACCAATATGGTGAAACCGCACCTCTACTAAAAATACCAAAATTAGCCAGGCATGGTGGTATACGCCTGTAGTCCCAGCTACTCAGGAGGCCGAGACAGGAGAATTGCTTGAACCCGTTAGGCAGAGGTTGCAGTGAGCTGAGATTGTGCCACTGCACTCCAGCCTGGCCGACAAAGCGAGACTCTGTCTCAAAAAAAAAAAAAAACCTAGAGTAGTATAAGGATGTTATTTAGAAATAAAGAAGTAAATGTTAGAAGAAACAGCCAAAGGATTTGATGAGTGCTTTGGGGAAGCAGAAATCAAGAGTGGGTATTTCCGTAATTTTTCTTTATAAGTTTGGAAGTACTATATGACATCTTAAAGTATGTACATGCATTACTTTGATAAAAACTAAATGAAAAGGTGTATCACTGCCCTCCAAAAACAGACAAGTAGGGTGGATTTGTGAAACGATCTTCAGGAAACCACAATTTAGACAAATTCACCAGTATTGAATACTTTAGAGATTGTCATTGAAGCTGCTGAGTGAAAATTACCCAGAAATACGTGAAATAGCTTTTGGACTGGATTTTTACATGTAGCATTGCCCAGAGAAAACTAACAGTTCTTTCAGTAGAGAGCATTTTATCTAATGAAGGCTTTCTGAGATAGGTTTCCAAGTGAAAGAATGCTGTGTAAACACTACATACTCATTAAGTGTTGAGTGAATGCAACCTGAAACAAAACAACTCAGCATCCTTAGGGCATAAAAGACACAATGTAGGTATAGCACAGCAATTCTATGTCTAGCTGAAGGAACATGGTTATTTCTAAGAGTGTATCTGTGTACCTACCACACGTTTTTACTTCTTGCCTCATAAGCAATTTTTAAAATCAGTGTATCATCTTTTAGATACAGATTTTCAAAGGGGTAAGGCAGTAAGTTCCAGAACTCAGCCTGTTCGCCTGCCACTAACATTGAAATTACATTTGTTACAATAGTTCTGAGAGGGACTTGTGCAAAACCAAACAGCTGTTATATAATAACTAAAAAGGAAATTAGTATGCTATTAAGTAGAAAGTAGGTTATTACCAACTGGACTAACAAATAAAACAAAATATGTATGATCTTGCAGTGCAGGAAACAAGCCTCCTAGTTAATGTGATTTATTTTGAACTATGTCAGTAGGCCCTTTGTGAAGCAAGCAAGGGGGAACATTAAAAGGCAGTTGTCATATGCACTGTAGACAGGTCGTAAGCAAGCAGTGAAGCCACTAACATTGTTGTAACAAAAAGCTGTTTCAGACAGCACGTCTACTTTTCCCTCTTAGTATAAAATTTGAAGGAAAGGACACACCTGAAGTGGGTGCCAGTGGCTAAATGGTAATTTATGGTTAACAAGAGTTGATGGCCCCAGGCCCCCTAGTCAGCCTGTACTTGAGATAGCTACCTGTTTTCTAGATGATAGCTGGAAAAGAAATGTTAAGTGCATTATTGATATTAAATAGCTTGACTTCTTGTGTATACCTTTTGTTACAAGATAGTTTAAGTTTGCATAAGGTAGCAGAAAATGTTGATTAGAGTTTTAACTCACATGTTGTAAACATAGCAGGTTTTACATACTTCACCCAGTTTTCTCTATTGTGGCCTTTTATGTTTTACTTATATTTGTAGCTTAACAAGATAAGATGAAATCGGCATTTGGGAAAATTGGCAGTATACTGGCATCAGTGCTGGTTTATAGCCTTTTTAGTAAAAATTAATACAAGCTAACCAAGTCCTTTTATGTCTTTGTACAGGAAACTCTTTATACAGTGAAACAGGAGGAGAGAAAAATGCAGCAATAAAGATAAATAAGGTTTGTTGAAACCAAGAGAGATCTTTTTCTTAAATAATAACACTTTAGTCCATAAATAACCAGTGCTTCAGGTGTATCAAAATATTTAAGTATAACTATTATTTACCTATTAGAGATATTTTTATTTGCGGTTTCACTAACTACTTTTTACTTTTCTAGCCTCAGAGATCAAATTGGAATACAAATCAGTGCTTCAGAAATTTTTTCTGCAATATGTTTTCTTCTGTTAGTCACCCTGGAGAATCTTCCTTTACCTCCTATAGAGCTTATTGGTTAGTATTTTCTACTTTTAATTTATGCTGTTTATACTTGATGTTTAATTATTAACTTTGCTAGAAATTTAAACTCTGGGCCCAATAAAATCTGAAAGGCCCACCTTGGTTTTTTTGCTTTAGTTTTTTTCTTTTTCTTTTTTTTTTAATTTTTGGAATGTAAACTAGCTCTAGCCAAGAGAAAACCTGTTAATTTGGGGAGCTTCTCTATTGTGCAATGATTGCCTATGCCAGTGTGCTTTGTTTTCATTAATAAGTTGTTCTATATAAGCTCTTTATATAGAGAAGTAGGTTATTTATTAGATTGTGGGGATGTTACCTAAAGAAGAACCCTTTTAGAGCTGATCCATTCATCTTTGAATCCTAGTGACTGGCATGTAGATACAAAGTTGATATTTATGGAATTTGAAGATGAAATTGAGGCTTTAAAGTCACGTATAGTTAGTTGAGCCAGCAGCACAGAATAAGATTGTGTGATTTAATTTTAGAGCTTGGCAAGGTACCAAAAAAAAATTATATCTAAGTAGGCTTTTGAAAAGCTGAACTATGCCCATTTTTGGTTGCAGTCATCTTACCCTCCTTTATTTTCTTCTTTTGTCTTAGGCTTAGTTTCAAGCAGGAAACCATTGCGCTTAGAATTTCTTTCTTTCAATAATAAGGATATTACTCTGACTTGACTTTATTTAAAAAATTCTGTCACTTAAGATGGAAATTCAAGGGTTATTTTAAACAAATAAATACAATTCTAATTTGCGATATAAAAATTGTACTTATTTTAGGAATGAGTTTATTTTGAAAGTGTTTAAATAGAAAAAAGCTCACATTCTGATAAGTGTGATTCATAATGCTAGGTACAAAAATGGCTGCTATTCTTTGTATGACCTAATTGTTTTTTTGAACCTAAAATTGTGAGATTCTGATGAAGGTCTAAAATTTATCTTTTAGTACAGAATTTATAGAAGCCAGTGAAATCAGTACATTGATTAGGCAGAAGAGACATGAACTGGAATTGTCATGGTTTCCTGATACATTACCTGGAATTGGAAGGTAAAAATAAAAAATTGTTTACTCAGGTGTTTACATGCTAACGTGAACAAGATAGCATTAGTACTTAAATACAGGGGTACCTTATTCAATTGTTATTTTCCTAAGGAAGTTTTGTGCAAATTAAACTTTGGTGTTTCAAATGCCCAACAAAGATTGTTATATAAAGGACCCCTTAGAAAGTAAAGAATCCTTAATTTATCTGTTTAACAAGTATAGCTGTGTATATGCTAGATTTATTTAAAAGGGAGAGAACCTGAATATTAAGATTTATTATTAGTAATACATCTGTCACCATTCCTGTACTGTTCTCCCATTCCAGTCTTACCTGTATGCTGTCAGCTGGATCACACTTTTACCATATTCCTCTCCTCAAAAATGTTCTTCTGAATAACTATTTGATCAAGTGCCTACTCTACCCTGACACTCATGACTTTCTGTAATCTCGTTTTTTATGTCTTAGTTTAGTCCTGAAGCTACTAAGATGGTGCTAGATATGTAATATATACCTAAATCAAGCTCCTAAGTTAAGATTAGGGTCGCTGCCTTAGTGTTATATTAATTCCTATAACATATTATGACTTTATTTTATATGTCACTATAATACAGTTTTGTATAGGGCATTCACCCTCTAGGAATGATGGCAGAACATAATAGAAGTCAAATGAAGAAGTCCAGATGTATGTACTATGAAACTCTTCCTTATAGTTACATATTTTTATACATGTACAAGTTACATTCTTTTTCTCCATGCTTCTCTTCTCCTACTCCAGAATCTCACCTTATACTGAATCAGATAGTCTTTTGTTAGGACACCTAAATGAATAAGAAACAAAAAAGCTGAGAAGTGGTTTGGGTTTGAATGGAGAAAATTTGAAGGGGAGGAAGTCTTAACAGGTCTCTAGGGACACTGAAAACTTTGAAGAGCAGTCCCCAGGTCGAGGAATTTTAGAATATAACATAGTGATATAAATCAGTTCCTTGGTTGCCTGGAAAGGAGGGAGAAGGATTACAAAGGAGTATGAGGACACTTTCTGCAGGGGTGGAAATGTTCTCTTTCTTGATTGGGGTGGTGGTTAACACAGACATATATATATATATATATTTATATATGTATACACTTTGGTCAAAAGTTACCAAATGTACTCTTAAAAAATCTGTGCATTTTATGTTGAATTACACCTCAAAGTTGATTTTATTTTTTTAGACTAGTGAAGAACATGATGAAAGCTGGAAAATATCTTGTCAAAATACTACATAAATTATTTCAAAGAGAAACGTCTGTGTTAAGTTGCTTTCGTCTTTTCTTTGCCATGAATTTATCAGAAAAACATAGTTTTAAAGATTTTTTTCTGAATTGCAGCCAGTTGGTAGCTATCTTCAGACAAGGAGTAACCTTGAATTTACATTTTTAGTTATTTGGGCAAAAAACGTTTTAAGCACTGTATTTTAATATTGCTAACCTGATTTAGAGAATTAATACTTTTAGATTGCTGGTTTAAGTTTTTAAACCATTTAAACAAAAATGTCTTTATTATGTTTTCAGAATTGGTTTTATACCCTGGAATGTTGAAGCAGAAGTCCTTCCTCTCATTCCTTCTGTGTTGCCAAGAACTATTTTTCCAACAAGTACCGTATCTTTACAACATTTTGGTAAAGTTTGTGAAATCATTTTCTATTTTTAAAATTGTTATTATTATTTTCTTCCAGTTTCATAAAAATGTGTGTTTGATGACTTAGAAGAGCTGTAGAGTAAGGCATAGTAACTTGTAAATACTTCTATAAATGTTTGGGCAGCGACTTAACTTTAAAATTGCTTCAACTATATATATCTTATATACACACACAATGGAATATTATTCTGCCACAAAAAGAAGGAAATCTTGTCTTTTGTGCCAACATGGATGAACCTGGAGGACATTATACTAAGTGAATAAGGCAGGCACAGAAAGAAATACCACATGATCCGAATCTAAAAAAAGTTGATCTCATAGAACTAGACTGTAGACTAGGGGGTGGGGTGGAGGTTATTGGTCAAAGGATAGAAAGTTTCAGCTAGATAGAATAAATTCTAAAGGTCTATTGTGTAATGTGATGACTATAATAATGCATTGACCCTTGAAAAAACACAGGTTTTAACTGGGTGGTGACATTTATTCATGAATTTAAAAAAATAAATATATTGGAAAATTTTTGGAGATTTGCAACAATGAAAAAACTCATAGACAAATCGCATAGCCTATAAATAGTGAAAAAATTAAGGAAAAGGTATGTCATTAATGCATGAAATATATGTAGATACTAGTCTATTTCATCATATACTACCATAAAATATATACAAATCTATGATAAAAAGTTAAAATTTATCAAAACATATACACACTCAAACTAAATGGTTCCACCATTTGCAGTCATGAGAAATGTAAACAGCTATAAAGATACAGTATTAAATCATAACTGAGTAAAATTAAATATAGTGCATATTTACCAGGATAACAATTTTTGTGGCCGCCACCTATTGCTATCTTGGTGAGCTCAAGTGTTGTGAATATCTGGGAGGCTGAGGCTATGATGAGCTGTGATTGCACCACTGCACTCCAGCCTGTGCAACAGAACAAGAGCCTGTCTCAAAAAAAAAAAAAACCCCGCAAAACTTGGTGTAATGTAATCATCTCCATGTGAGCATTTGTCTTTCTAATAGATTGCATATCACAGTAAAAAGTGATCTCTTGCAGTACTTGCGGATTTTTCATAGTGTTTAGTGCAATACTGTAAACCTTGAGTAACACCTTTGGGACCCACATGAAGTGCCATTAGTGATGTAGGAAGTGCTCCCAAGAAGCAAAGTTATGGCTTTATAAGAAGAAGTTTAATTCCTTGATAGGAACTGATCGAGATCTATAGCTACAGTTGCCCACCATTTCAGACAGATGATTCATCTTGTAAACAAATGATATATTTAAAAAAAATATATAAACTTAGGGTATCAATAAATATAGTACAGCACTGCAATGTACTTTCTCTTATGATTTTTGTAATAACCTTTTCTTTAGCTTCTTTTATTGTAAGAATACAGTATGTAACACATATAACATTAAAAATATGTTAATTCACTGTTATCGGTAAGGAGTCTGGTGAACAACAGTTAAGTTTTGGGGAGTAAAAACTATGCCAGTTTTTGACTGTGTAGGGGGTTGGTGCTCCTAATCCCTGTGTTGTTAAAGGGTCAACTATATCTGAAAATTGCTAGAGAGTGGATGTAAAGTGTTCTCACTAAACAAATTGTAACTATGTGAGGTAGCGCATATATTAAGTAGCTAGATTTGGTCATTCCACAATGTTTATGTACTTCAAAACATCATGTTGTACATGGTAAACACACAGTTTTATCTGTCAGTCAGTTTTAAAAATAAAAAATATTCCAACTAGAAACTCTGTTCTACAGTCTTTAGAAATTACAACTTGGAGGCTTTGAAGAACGGATTCGAAGTCTCCTGTTTCAGGCTTTCATATCCAAACCATAGATCTTTAGAAGTAACATCTATTAATTAATTATTAATAAATAGTTTGAGTCTTTATTAATTCATGAATAACTTGACCATTTTCTCTTTCCTTTTGCCTAGATAATCCCAGGTCACGGCCGGGCACAGTAGCTCACGCCTATATTCCCAGCACTTTGGGAGGCCGAGGCAGGCAGATCACTTGATTTCAGCTTGGGCAACATGGCGAAACCCTGTCTCTATTAAAAATACAAAATAGCTGGACATGGTAGCGCATGCCTGTAGTCCCAGCTACCCGGAGGCTGAGACGGGAGGATCGCTTGAGCCTGGGAGGTTGAGGCTTCTGTGAGTGATGATTGATCCAGTGATCACGCCATTGCACTCCAGCCTGGGTGCCAGAGTGAGACCCTGTCTCCGAAAAAAAAAAAAAAAAATTAAGCAAGTAGCAGTTGCAAGACCAAAAGTTATTTTCCTTTTTTTCTCTATAAAATTGCCCACTTGGACCAAATCTAGTTATAACTTACTTCAGTGTCATTAAGAAAGTTGATGAATACCTCATTATTACTCAGAGGTTAGTAGCTGTGCATTTATTAATAGTTTTATTTGTAAGTATTTTGTTTCACTCTGTTGCAGACTGTTTTATGCTAAAATTAGCTAAAGCCAAATTACTGTTTCTTAAAACACATATTTTTTACCTTTTTTTTAAAAAAAAAAAAATTAAGCAAGTAGCAGTTGCAAGACCAAAAGTTATTTTCCTTTTTTTCTCTATAAAATTGCCCACTTGGACCAAATCTAGTTATAACTTACTTCAGTGTCATTAAGAAAGTTGATGAATACCTCATTATTACTCAGAGGTTAGTAGCTGTGCATTTATTAATAGTTTTATTTGTAAGTATTTTGTTTCACTCTGTTGCAGACTGTTTTATGCTAAAATTAGCTAAAGCCAAATTACTGTTTCTTAAAACACATATTTTTTACCTTTTTTTTAAAAAAAAAAAATATTAGGTACTTCTTGCAAGGGGTATGCATTAGCACATCCTCAAGAAGGGGAAGAAAAGAAGCAAACTTCTGGTACATCAAATACCAGAGGATCAAGACGAAAACCTGCAATGACAACTCCTACAAGGAGGTCTACACGTAACACGAGAGCCGAAACAGCCAGTCAGTCTCAGAGATCCCCAATATCAAACAATTCTGGGTGTGATGCCCCAGGTAACAGTAATCCATCTTTAAGTGTTCCCTCTTCAACTGAGTCAGAAAAGCAAAGAAGACAGGCTCCAAAACGGAAGTCTGTAAGAAGAGGAAGAAAACCACCTTTACTGAAAAAGAAACTTCGGAGCTCTGTAGCTGCCCCTGAAAAATCATCTTCCAATGATTCAGTAGATGAAGAAACAGCAGAATCTGACACATCACCTGTGTTAGAAAAAGAGCACCAATCAGATTTAGACAGTAGTAACATTCGTACTGTGCAGACACATGTAGAAAACCAGTCTGCTGATTGCTTGAAAAGTTGCAATGAGCAAATAGAAGAATGTAAGAAGCATACTGCAAATCATGATACAGAGGAAAGAGTAGAATCTTCATCTTCTGAGTCTTGTGCTCAGGATCCTCTTATGCTAGTTGGTGAGGAAGGGGAGGTTAAAAAACTTGAGAATACAGGTATAGAGGCTAAAGTTTTGTGTTTGGGAAGTGAGATTTCTAAAAATATTTTTGAAAAAGGAGATGATCCATTGGAAAAGCAAGACCCGATATCTGGACTTTCAGAATCAGAGGTAAAGGCAGATATATGTACAGTTCATCTTCCAAATGATTTTCCTACATGTTTAACATCTGAAAGCAAAGTGCACCAACCTGTATCTAGTCCCCTAAGTGAGTTATCTGAGAATGTAGAGTCAGTGGTTAATGAGGAAAAAATGACAGAGAGTTCCATAGTAGAAGTTACTGAACATAAAGATTCTACACTAAAAACAGAGGAGCTTACAGAGAGCCCCAAGTTAAAATCTTCTGAGGGTGAAATTATACAAACGGTGGACAGACAATCTATTAAGAGCCCAGAGGTTCAATTGCTTGGGCGTGTTGAAACTGAAGATGTAGAAATAATTGCAACATGTGATACTTTTGGGAATGAAGATTTCAATAATATTCAAGACTCTGAAAATAATTTATTAAAAAATAATCTTATGAACACCAAATTGGAAAAATCTTTAGAAGAAAAGAATGAATCGCTGACCGAACATCCTAGGTCTACAGAGTTGCCTAAAACACACATTGAACAGATTCAGAAGCATTTTAGTGAGGACAACAATGAAATGATACCTATGGAGTGTGATTCATTTTGCAGTGACCAAAATGAATCTGAAGTTGAACCATCTGTAAATGCTGATCTTAAGCAAATGAATGAAAATTCTGTGACACACAGTTCCGAAAATAATATGCCGTCTTCTGATCTTGCAGATGAAAAGGTTGAAACTGTTTCTCAACCATCTGAAAGCCTAAAAGATACCATAGATAAAGCCAAAAAGCCTCGTGCTCGAAGATCTAGATTTCATTCTCCATCTACAACTTGGTCTCCCAACAAAGACACTCCACAAGAAAAGAAGCGGCCCCAGTCTCCATCTCCCAGAAGAGAAACTGGGAAAGAAAGCAGAAAGTCTCAATCACCATCTCCTAAGAATGAGTCAGCCAGAGGCCGGAAAAAATCCCGTTCTCAGTCCCCAAAAAAAGATATTGCAAGAGAAAGGAGACAATCTCAGTCTCGGTCTCCAAAAAGGGATACTACTAGGGAAAGCAGAAGATCTGAATCACTGTCCCCAAGAAGAGAAACTTCTAGAGAGAACAAAAGATCTCAGCCAAGAGTGAAAGATTCCTCCCCAGGAGAAAAATCCAGGTCCCAGAGCAGAGAACGAGAAAGTGATAGAGATGGGCAGAGGAGAGAGAGAGAGAGGAGAACCAGAAAGTGGTCTAGGTCCAGATCTCATTCTAGGTCCCCCTCAAGATGTAGAGCAAAAAGTAAGAGTTCATCATTTGGTAGAATTGACAGAGGTAGTTACTCTCCCCGGTGGAAGGGAAGATGGGCAAATGATGGTTGGAGATGTCCACGAGGAAATGATCGGTACAGAAAGAATGACCCAGAGAAACAGAATGAAAATACAAGAAAAGAAAAAAATGACATCCATCTAGATGCTGATGATCCAAATTCTGCTGACAAACATAGAAATGACTGTCCCAGTTGGATAACAGAAAAAATAAACTCTGGGCCTGATCCAAGAACCAGAAATCCAGAAAAGTTGAAAGAGTCTCACTGGGAAGAAAATAGAAATGAAAATTCAGGAAATTCTTGGAATAAAAACTTTGGTTCTGGTTGGGTATCTAACCGTGGTAGAGGCAGAGGCAACCGTGGCAGAGGCACTTACAGAAGTAGTTTTGCCTATAAAGATCAGAATGAAAATAGGTGGCAAAATCGAAAACCCCTCTCAGGGAATTCAAACAGTTCAGGGAGTGAATCTTTCAAGTTTGTGGAACAGCAATCCTATAAGCGGAAAAGTGAACAGGAGTTCTCATTTGATACACCAGCAGATAGATCTGGATGGACATCTGCATCTAGCTGGGCTGTGAGAAAGACTTTGCCAGCAGATGTACAAAACTACTACTCGCGACGAGGCAGAAATTCTACAGGTCCACAGTCTGGATGGATGAAACAAGAGGAGGAAACATCTGGACAGGGTAATGTATTCTTGTTGGTTTATTGATACTGTTTTATTTGAAGAATTATAAATTTAATATGTTATTTATATGAGTTGAAATGATCCTTATTTGTAGTTTTTATAATAAGCTGAACCCTAGTTGTTTACAGGTCACTTTGCATTATATAAATGTATATACACATACATTTATCTACATAAGTATATTATTAACGCTACCTTTGCTGCAGACCTTACCAAAGACTTAAATATTTTCAGCACTGTTTGCTACAGTAAAAGAGTTTGGGATATTCCTATGCAGGATTTAACCTCTAATTTGTTGATTTCAGATATGTGTACTTTTAATTTTTTTGATAATTGTTCTCATACAAATAAAATAAGCCATTGTTTTAATAGTAAAGATTTATATTTCCTTTTTTTTCTTGTTAAGAACATTGCAAGAAAAAGGCTGTTGAAGATACAAAAATTGAATAATATTATAATTTAGTAACTAAATTTTATGTGATTTTTAACTAGTCAGTTTCTTCAGCTACTGATTGTTGATGTATGTTTTGCATGAACTTATTCTTAAAACATATTTTCAGGTGAATGTTTGTTTTGTTTTTCAAGGTGGAGTTTCTCTTTTTTTGCCCAGGCTGGAGTGCAATGGCATGATCTTTGCTCACTGCAGCCTCCACCTCCTGGGTTCAAGCAATTCTCCAGCCTCCCGAATAGCTGGGATTACAGGCGCCCACCACCACACCTGGCTAATTTTTGTAATTTTTTAGTAGAGACGGAGTTTGACCATGTTGGCCAGGCTGCTCTCGAACTCCTGACCTCAGGTGATCCGCCCACCTCAGCCTCCCAAAGTGCTGAGATTACAAGCTTGGGCCACCGCGCCTGGCCACATGTTTTCTTTCAGCTAGAAAATCAGTTCACATTATTTAGAAATGACAGGATTAAATTAAGCAGTTGGAGATTGGTACTGTTATACTGAGCCTATTAATTGCTATTTAATTTTACTGTAACCATTGCTTGTTTCTCTGTCTACAGAGATTTATAACATGACTTTTTTCACAAGCTTTTTTTCTTTTGATAGATTCTAGCCTAAAAGACCAAACAAACCAGCAAGTTGATGGTTCTCAGCTACCTATAAATATGATGCAACCACAAATGAATGTAATGCAGCAACAAATGAATGCACAACACCAGCCTATGAATATCTTCCCGTATCCAGTGGGTGTTCATGCTCCTTTGATGAACATCCAACGCAATCCATTTAACGTTCATCCTCAGCTACCCTTGCATCTCCACACAGGAGTGCCCCTTATGCAGGTAGCCGCTCCTACCGGTGTATCTCAGGGACTACCACCACCACCCCCCCCTCCCCCACCATCCCAACAAGTCAACTACATTACTTCACAACCAGATGGAAAGCAATTGCAGGTATGTTTTTAGCAACTCAAGTTTAATCAATATAGCCATTGTAAACATTTAGCTGTTCAGGACAGATGTTCAAAAAAAGGCATCCTGGCATTCAAAAACAATTTGTTTATTTGATTTTAGTTATGGTAAACCTTCATAGTCCCTCTTTCACTATCCTCAAAACCCCCCCAACTCCCAAATTAGAAAATTAATTAAATACTTATTACCAAATCCAAGCTACATATATGCTGTTACTTATATCTGAACAGGATTTTTTTTTTCATATTAAGTAAACCAAATTATAAGCCAAATTAGAATCAAGTGGTGGGCGCTGTACATTTTTCCGCTGTTTTGCATTGTTTGGGGTGGTTATATGGGGCGGTGGGAACTAGTGATTAAGTGCTATGATGAAGCTTTTATTGTCTTGTTCAGACAAACACTAGATAAAGCTGTTCATTATCCATTACCATCTGTGTTTCATTTTCATGAATTTATCATGCTGAAAAGAAAGAAGTGCCTCTGTGAGACATAGAAAATTTGAATAATTTGCAAACATTGTGTTGCTTATAATTTTATGACTGCCTTTAAAAAATTTTAGAATCCTAGGCAGGCATGGTGGCTCACACCTGTTATCCCAGCACGTTGGGAGGCCAAGGCAGGTGGATCAGTTGAAGTCAGGACTTCGTGACCAGCTTGGCCAACATGGTGAAACCCCATCTCTACCAAAAACACAAAAATTAGGCCAGGCACGGTGGCTCACGCCTATAATTCCAGCACGTTGAGAGGCCAAGGCAGGTGGATCAGTTGAAGTCAGGAGTTCGTGACCAGCTTGGCCAACATGGTGAAACCCTGCCTCTACTAAATATACAAAAATTAGCTGGGTGTGGTGGCGGGCACCTGTAATCCCAGCTACTCAGGAGGCTGAGGCAGGAGAATTGCTTGAACTCAGGAGGCAGAGGGTGCAGTGAGCCAAGATCGTGCCACTGCACTCCAGCCTGGGTGACAGAACAAGACTCTGTCTCAAAAAATATATATATATATACAAAAATTAGCCAGGCATGGTGATGCATGCCTGTAATCCCGGCTACTTGGAGGCTGAGGCTTGAGAATCACTTGAACCAGTAGTCAGAGATTGCAGTGAGCCAAGATTGCGCCACTGCACTCTAGCATGGGAGAGAGTGAGACTTTGTCTCAAAATAAATAAATAAATAAATAAAGTAGAATCCTGACAGTACGATAGAGTTGAAAGAATAGGGAAAATGGATTTTAGTATCTTGTATCTTAATCTTTTTCTCCTATCAACTTACTACAAGCCATTTGATTTTACTGCCTTATTTTTTCCAATCTTTAAAGTGGGGGCACTTATTTTCGTTAATATTCCTGAAGATCCTTGCAGGAAAGATACAGTTCTTTAAAAGCTCTTCTCCTTCTCCTTGTTTTTAGGGTTGCTGTCAGAATGTTACAATACATATATATAATTTAAAACTCATCTTGACATATCTAAATAAGGTCCTGTTTAAAAGTGTTACTCATTTTTCTTTAAAGGGCCCTTTAGATATAATTACCTGAAATATGCATTTTTCTTTAGTACTAAGGTTGGTTTGCTTTGTGTTTTTTAATGTTATTTCTAATACATCACTAAAAGACTTCTATCGAGTGCAAGTAATTCATTAACTGATGATAACTCTTTAAAACAGGGTATTCCTAGTTCTTCTCATGTAAGTAATAACATGAGTACACCAGTTTTGCCTGCTCCAACAGCAGCCCCAGGAAATACGGGAACGGTTCAGGGACCAAGTTCTGGTAATACTTCGTCATCAAGTCACAGCAAAGCCTCTAATGCTGCTGTAAAATTGGCAGAAAGCAAAGTAAGTGTAACAGTGGAAGCCAGCGCAGATAGCTCGAAGACAGACAAGGCAAGTTCAAGGTTGAGAGCAACCTCCATAATTCTGTATATGATAAAGGTGAAAAATATCAGCTTTTTATTGTATGAGTGGTGAAGGGAATTTCTTATTGGCAGTCTAAATGCTAGTATTATTTGAAGGATTCTCTCTAGATGAGTTGATGTCCAGTAAATTATTAGTAATACTTTATAATTGTTTTTAGAAATGTTTGATATGTTTTAGTAAATAAACTGTTTTGTATTTGTCACATTAATAGTTGGAGAGTCTCTTACTGTAAATGTGAAATATTTTCAATTGTTTGAAATTTCATGAGAGCTTATGACTGGTAAATAATAAATTACACATTTTCTTCTCATCAGAAATTGCAAATTCAAGAAAAAGCAGCACAAGAGGTAAAATTGGCCATTAAGCCATTTTACCAGAATAAAGATATCACCAAGGAAGAATATAAAGAAATTGTACGGAAAGCAGTAGATAAAGTAAGTTATGCCTTTAGTGAAGTATGTGCACATTGTTTTGAACCACCTCTGTTTTAATAAATGAATGCTGAAGTTTAATTAAAATAATAAAAGCTAGCTCCTACTAATTCCTGTCTACTTTTTTGCCTTTTGACTAGTTTGTATGAGATAATGAAACATGAAAATAAGTCTGGTTATCTCTTTGGGGTTGTTTTTCACAAAGCTTTCTATTTTGGCTTTAATCCCTTTAAGCATGAAAAATGTTTACCCCTCACCCCTTTTTTCTTAGGTTTGTCATAGTAAGAGTGGAGAAGTAAATTCTACTAAAGTGGCAAATCTGGTTAAAGCTTATGTAGACAAATACAAATATTCACGGAAGGGGAGCCAAAAGAAAACTCTGGAAGAACCTGTGTCTACTGAAAAAAACATAGGCTGAAATGGGGAACGCTGTCAAAGACATTATCAGGATATCTGCAAAGTGCAATTTCAACATGTACCATTAACTGAAAATCATACATAACTGTGATTGAAATTTGGTTTTGATAAAATTATTTTTTTAACATAGGATATGATGTTTTGTTCTAAATAAATATAGATCTGCACTGAAACTTCTGTATCCTTCCTTCCCCTCCAACCTCCCCCACAAAATTCAAGGGAAAGTAAAGGGTTGAAAGGAATGTGCATCTTTACTAGGACTGTGTTATAGTGTGGATACTGAAAGATGCATAGCTTTTTGATTAGAGCAATGGAGTGCATAAATTAGAAACTTCTAAGTGCACTGGTTTTCAAAGAGATATATATAAAATGCATTTATTCTGTCAGGTTAAAATATAAAGTATGATCTTTATGATTGATTTTTTCCCTCTAATTATAGAAAGTTAAATAATGTATTACCATGAAAAATGTTTCTAATATTAAATAGAACATATCAGTTGCAGAGTTCCTAATGTGTATTTTTAAAGCACATATCTGAATAAATTACCTAGATAGAAAAAAATTATCACATGAGTAAAATTTAGTGTTCAAAACATTGAGACATTCTTCACCTATTGTATGACCAAATAAAGGTTATGCTGCTTGTTTTTCTTTTGTGCCTTTTTTTTTTACCCCGAATTGAGATAAGCAGTTTGACTTACTAGATTACAACTTTGGCAGTTCAAAGTCTTTGTTGAAGACTTTGAGGAAAAAGATTTGGAAAAATTGTTGACTTTCGGCCAGGCATGATGGCTCACACCTATAATCCCAGCACTTTGGGAGGCCGAGGCGGGTGGATCACCTGAGGTTAGATCATCGAGACCAGCCTGGCCAACATGGTGAAACCCTGTCTCTACTAAAAATACAAAAATTAGCCAGGCGTGTTGGTGCATGCCTGTAATCCCAGCTAATCGGGAGGCTGAGGCAGGAGAATCAGTTGAACCCAGGAGGCAGAGGTTGCAGTGAGCCGAGACCATGCCATTGCACTTCAGCCTGGGCAACAGGAGCAAATCTCCGTCTCAAAAAAAAGTGTTGACTTTGTAGAAATTATGTTCTTTCATAGTATCTTCTTCTACCCATTGCAGATGATAAATTATTTGTGCCAATTTGAGAACTGCTGTTAAGCTGTTATCCTCCCTTCCTTGGGACTAAGAATTACAAGACTCATGGCACTGGCATAAAGTCGTTGTTTAATCACTGATGAAATTATTTTCACACTTGTTACAATGAATGAAGTGTTAATTTGGTGATCAGGTGGTAGCCATTAGCCATGTTGCAAAATTCTAAAATTCTAGCCAATAAAACCTGTGTTTTAGAAACGCAGGGGAAAGTTAAATAATGGAGTCTTGTTTAGCCTTTCAGGGACTAGGGATATGTTTTTTTGTTTTGTTTTGTTGTTTGTTTGTTTTCCTCTTTTTAGTACTAGAATATCTCAGTTTTTATAAAAGGTAAGTTTAAAATGTTTATCGGGCCATTATTTTAACTGAAAGAACAGTGGGTTTTCTCCATGATAAACTCTGATTCCAGTAAGAATTTTCAGTACATACCAAGTACCTGGAAAGTTCTTCAGATAAGTTAGTGGATCCAAGGAGATACATGCCTCAGTGAGATGAACTGACCCTTTTACTAGCTAAACTAGCCAGAGCAATACTCTGTAGAACTGTGCTTTTCTAAAGTAAGGATTATCTGTTTCTCAATTTTACATGCATAATACTTTTCCTGGTGCTAGCTTTGATAGGCAAAATATTTTGAAATGTTGGCCCCATAATGATTGTGCTAGTTCATAAGCTTTGTTAAGTTATGAGTGTAATCATAAAAATATTTCCAAGCAGTTTTTGACCTTCATTCTACATTTCTGGGCATTTGTAATATGGTATTCTACTGGTATATATTTTTAAAGTTTGCATTTAGATTATGATAAAGAAATTTCAAGTGTATTTCTTCTAATAAAGTATTATGACAGTGTTTCAGAATATCAAGGCACACCTCCTTAGTTGTTTTAGGTTAGAACTCTACAAACAAATTTGTGAATGTTCAAAGTGTTTTGAGTTAAAGCTAGTTCATACTTTGAAATTTTTGCAGCAAATTGCTGTGTCTAAGTTGATTAATCACACAATACATGCTTTTCCTGCATTTCCTTTCAGTGACATTTGAGAATTGGGTGACATTTTAAAATGTGCTTTATACCTTTTAGCTTTTGCAAACAAGTTCTAAAGTTTTGGAGCAAAAGTGGTGTGGTCAAGAGTTGAAGTCTCATATATCTTTAGTAGCACTCCCATGAATTATTTCCATGACAATAACAAGTGTGTGTTCCATATCTGATGGGGGCACTGGTTAGACTGCATTAATAGCTAATGAAGTGTGTTATTTGATTAGAATTCAAACTTTTAAAATTTTGAAATGTTTAAGAATGTATTAGAAAATGCATGCTTTATGTTGAAAAAATACATTGCTTTAACATTCCTCATTCTTTAAGAAATTTATGTTAATTTTGCATGGGCACAAACTTAATCAGAAACATTTTGTGGAGTTACATTTCTTGTTATTTATCAAGGTTCAGTATTGACTTGATCTTTGAAACCTTGGTCCCTTTCATTTACTAGTCACATTGACCAATATTGTATAGAAATGCCTAGAATTTTGAGACTAATAGTAGTTATCCGTTAACATTCTAAAAGTTTTGTGCTTTTTAAAATTTGTTTTGGTAATTACCACATTTTTTTCTCTTACTTTCCTTTAAATGGCCACAGTGTATACTGCTTGAATGTTCCATCCAAAAGATGTAGCTTCAGAAGCACAGTGATTGCCCCAGGGTCCATGAGATATTGTTTTTATTAAGAAGTTGGAGTGCTGTCTACTGAAATTATACTCTTAAATAAATATGTATGTAGTGTGTAATATTTTCTAATAAATTCTTTTGATAAACTAATGTCTTTAACATTTTATTATTAAGTTTCCAGGGGAATGGTGACTTCTCGATTGTAATTCCTTACAAATGTGTTGAAGTGTTACTTGGATTTGTACCAAAGTCATTCGCATCATGGTTCCATAATACCCAAGCTCTAAAGCAACCTTAGAGTTAGCTATAAGCATATATTTTAATGGCATTTCCCCTAATTACATAATTATTGTAAGAAATTAGAAAAACTGTAGTAAATGTGTAAAAGGAGAAAAATCACCTGTAATCCTACCAAAGGTAACAACTAATGCCAAACAAGCTGCACATAATTATGTTGTAACCTTTCATTTTCACTTGATGTACTGAGAATTTTCTATTTTAATAAAAATTACAGCTTATTTTATCAATAAAAAATGATATATACTGGCTGTATAGTATTCTTTTTTTTTTTTTTTTTGAGATAGAATATCGCTCTTGCCCAGGCTGGAATGCAGTGGCACCATCTCAGCTCACTGCACCCTCCACCTTCCGGGTTCAAGCAATTCTCCTGCTTCAGCCTCTTGAGTAGCTGGGATTACAGGCACCTGCCACCATACCTGGCTAATTTTTGTATTTTTAGTAGAGATGGGGTTTCACTATGTTGGTCTGGAATTCCTGACCTCAAGTGATCTGCCTGCTCAGCCTCCCAAAGTGCTTGAATTACAGACGTTAGCCACTGCACCTGGCCCAAATGGCTGTATAGTAGTCTATAACGTGACTGTACCATTAAAACAATCCTCCACTGTTGGATATTAAGTTGCCTTTTTTTTTTTTTTTTGAGACGGTAGTTCGCTCTTGTCACCCAGGCTGGAGTGCAATGGTGCGATCTCGGCTCACTGCACCCTCTGCCTCCCAGGTTCAAGTGATTCTCCTGCCTCAGCCTCCTGAGTAGCTGGGATTACAGGTGCCTGCCACCACGCCTGGCTAATTTTGGTATTTTTAGTAGAGACGGGGCTTCACCATGTTGGCCAGGCCAGTCTCGAACTCCTGACCTCAGGTGATCTGCCCACCTCAGCCTCCCAGAGAGCTGGATTACAGGCGTGAGCCACTGTGTCTGGCCTAAGTTGCTTTTATGAATATAAATTAGTAAAATATAAATAAGATACATAAACAATCTCTACCAATTTCAGATTTTCTTGGGCTTGATTCTACAAATAGAATATCTCATTTTATAAAATTTTTTTAATGTGATTATACACACATGATGCATACTTTCTAAAACTGAATTACATATACTGTGAAACTTCATTTTCTTAAGCTGATTTTTCTATCCAAAGAACCACTACAAAGATTTGTTTGTATATATTTCCAAACTCTTTAATGCATTTACAAAAATTTTTTTAACTTGGTGGCAAGATGGTTCCCACCTGTAATCCCAGCACTTTGGGAGGCCAAGCCAGGAGGACTGCTTGAGCTCAGGAGTTGGAAATCAGGCTGGGTAACACAGCAAGACCCTGTCTCTACAAAAAATCAAAAAAGTTGCCCAGGCGAGGTGGTGTGTACCTGTGGTCTCAAGATACTTGGGAGGCTGAAGTGGGAGAATTGCTTGAGCCCAGGAGGCAGAGGTTGCAGTGAGCCAAAATTGTGCCACTGCACTCCAGCCTGGGTGTTAGAGCGAGATACTGTCTCAAACACAATGTTTTGTAAGGTTCCAGGAAAGCAGGTTGCACAGATCGTTTTTCCCAGCATATGAATTATATTTTGTAAGTTGTTCTGCATCTCTAGTTCCCTTAATAAACTGAAGATATCAGTATGTATGAATGTGCCATGTTCTTTATAATGGCTACATCATGTTCCTCTCTTGCTGGTCATTTAAGTTATGTGCAGGTTTTGGCTATTAGGAAGAACGCTTTAATGAACATCCTTTGTGACTTACCACTGAACAATTTTTTTTTTTTTTTTTTTTGTGAGCCAAGAGTCTCACTTTGTTGCCCTTGCAAGAGTGCAGTGGCACAATCACTGACTGCAGCCTCAACCTCCCAGGCTCAAGCAGTCCTCCCACCTCAGCCTCCTGAGTAGCTGGGACTATAGGTGTACACTACCACACCTGGCTAACTTTCGTATTTTTTGTAGAGATGGGGTTTTGCTGTGTTGCCCAGGCTGGTCTCAAACTCCTGGATTCAAGCAATCCAACTGCCTCAACCTCCCAAAGTGCTGGGATTATAGGCATGAGCCACTGCGCATGGCCTGTTCATAGGTCTTCCGGAATGTTCAGTTCATCAAACAATGCACACCTATGTGTATAAAGAATTCTTAGATTCTTCATGTCAGGTTTCATCTTACCACAGTATTCTAAAAGGAATAGTACAGTAAATATTACCATATTAAGCTTCTAGTATGTGCTAGGCATTCTGTCAAACATTTCATATGTATTACCACATTTCATTTATAAAACCAATTCTAGTAATTTGACAAAATTGAGGTACATAAAGGATTAACTGAGTTATCTAGTTGCACAGCTACTTAATGGAGCCAAGATTCACATCCAAGTCCATGCTAGACTTGGGGATGTTAATTGAGTTCACATATATAAACTTACGTTCGTATAGTAACGCAGGAATGATAGCTGATATAGAGAAGTGAAAACAGCATGGGGAAAGTGAGAGGAAGGGACATGTATCATATGTCTAATTAGGTCCACTCATTTTTGACTTTTTTTTTTTTTTGGAGACAGTCTCGGTTTGTTGCACAGGCTGGAGTGCAGTGGCGTGATCTCGGCTCACTGCAGCCTCAACCTCCTGGACTCAAGGGATTGTTACACCTCAGCCTTCCAAGTAGCTGGGACTACAGTCATGGGCCACTCTGCCTGGCTAATTTTTTAAATTTTGTGGAGACAGGATCTTGCTCTGGTGCCCTGGCTGGTCTCAAACTCCTGAGCTCAAGCAATTGTCCTGCCTTGGCCTCCCAAAGTGCTGGGATTATAGGCATGAGCCATGGTGCCTGGCCTCATTTTTGACTTTTTAATAGCACTCCCATATTTCCTGTTTTGGAGATATTTAACCATGAAGCCATCTTTAGTGTATTCTTTGCTTTTCTTGCCCTGTTTTCATTTTCTGTTTCCTGTGCATCGATTCCTCCTTTACAATAAATTCCAGCTCGTTTCCAGCCATGTTACCTTTGACTTCTTTCAATAGTTTTAACTCTTACTTAAATTCTGTGGAAACCATTTTCATCTTAGACACTATAGACTAATCATCCAATAGTATAGTTTTGGCCAAATTATTCCACATCATTTCTTCAACAGATGGTGCCAGCCTGTGTGTGTTACACAGTAGAGAAGAGGGAGCAAAACAATCATGGAACCATATACTTGGTGGGGAAAACAGGTACATGTATAACTGATCAGGGTGCAAATAGGACAACCAGATGCTCCAAGAATCTGATGGGTTTATGAAGTCTAAGACTGGTCAGGGACGACCCCTGGGGTAGGAAGGGGGTTGACACTTCAGCTAAGAGCCAAATGGTAGCTAGGGAGGGAGAGCATGAGCTGGCAGAGGGAATGGGGCAAGAGTGGGTCTTGCCAGAGAGCATGGCATCCCTAAGCCTGGAATGGCTGGAACAAAGATTGAGAGGAGTTTTTCGGCAACATATTTTGTAAGGAAAAGCTTTTAAACTGGAGGTGTTTGACATGATCAGATTTACATTTTGAAATGAGTGCTCAAAATGTTTTATGGCTCAATACAAGCGGTTAGAACATGAGAAGTGGGCCGGGCGCGGTGGCTCATACCTGTAATCCCAGTACTTTAGGAGGCCAAGGTGGGCAGGTCACCAGAGGTCAGGAGTTTCAGACCAGCCTGAACAACATGGAGAAACCCCGTTTCTATTAAAAATACAAAATTAGCCGGGCGTAGTGGTGCATGCCTGTAATCCCAGCTACTCGGGAGGCTGAGGCAGGAAAATCACTTGAACCTGGGAGGCAGAGGTTGTGGTGAGCCAAGATTGTGCCATTGCACTCCAGCCTGGGCAACAAGAGTGAAACTCTGTCTCAAAACAAAACAAAACTAAAAACATGAGAAGTGTTCAGCCAGAAACATTAAACAACAGTGTTTTAAATTTTGTCAAACTGGTCATTTCCAATTGTGTCAAGAGTGCCATGATCAAACACTACTGTGGGGGGTGTGCAAATATGTACAATTTTTCTGAAAGGCAATTTGAAAATAGGTATAAAGAACCTTAAAGGGATTATATATTCTTTTCATACTGTAAACATCCTGGTCCACATATTTCTTTCCCATATTAGTGGAAAACTGGAGGGAGATGGTTAACATAAACTATGGTTCATTCATATAAAAGTATTTTACAGCTATTTTAAATGTTTCCGGGGGCAGGAGGTGGAAGAACGTACTCCTTTAATATTAAATGGAGAAAATATAGGACAAAAACTATATACAATTATCCTAACTTTCTTTAAAAACTTTAAGGCAAAAATATATATATTATTAATAGAAGTTGTTTCTGGATAATAGAGGATTTTTTTCCCGTCTAAAAACTTTAAGGCAAAAAATATATATATTATTAATAGAAGTTGTTTCTGGGTAACAGAGGATTTTTTTCCCCTGTATGCTTTTGTCTCCCAAATTTCACAGTTAATAAAAATTGCATGATCAGAAAAACTATCTTCAAAATTGCAGGCCTCACGGCTTGTGGTATGAGGGCAAGAGATGGGGTAAAGGCTTTGCTCTAGGCTGAAGAGCTGAAAGTTTCCCACGCTGGAACTGGTCTGAGTTCTCAGATGCTTGAGCATCTGGCTGTGATGGGCAACTGTCTGGTGTCTCCTCACACTCAGTTCCTCAGGGAGGAGCTTAACTTCTGTGGCAACTGATGAGTTCTAGTCTGTAATAGTCAGCACCCACTGGCTTTGTGGAGTGAGAAACGCTTTAGTCATGAAGCAATGGACTTCCCAAACCGTAACTAGCTGAGCATACTCCCCACCAATCCTGTGAGTACGACAGAAGACAATCCATTTCTGGTGATAAGTAGGGGTATCTGGGCTTTAAAGCTCACAGAGGGCCCGGTTTTGTGACAGTGAGTATACGCTCTCTGAACCTGAATTACCTATAAAAAGGGGTGCTGCCTATCTACCTTGCAGGGTTACTGAGGATTGAGATAACAGATGGGAATGTCTTGAAATTTACTCCACATTTACTTGGGGAAATTCCTGCCTATATAACCAGGACTGTTTTCTCGCTGTTTTCATCCCTGTTGGACAGTGATGGAAATGCAACTTAACTTATCAAGTGGTTTGCAATCTAGCTGCATACTTAGGGTCATATGGAGAGTTTTATAAAAGGCCATGCACAAGCACAGGCCCACCCCCCAAACCAATTATATCTGTCTCTGGGATGGGGTATTTTAAAATCTCCCAGGTGGAGTCTAATGTGCAGCCAAGAAGCAAACCATGTAACTTTTTTAGATCCCCTGCAGATCACAGCTGTTCTGTTAGAGTAACATAATTAATTAGATTACAGCTTGTTGTCTTTTTGAGACAGTCTTGCTCTATCCATAACTCAGGCTGGAGTGCAGCCACATGATCACAGCTCACTGTAGGCTCAACCTCCTGGGCTCTAGTGATCCTCCCAAATACTGGAAATACAGGCACGTGCTATCATGCTAATTTTTGTATTTTTTGTAGAAATGAGGGTTCACCATGTTGCCTAGGCTGGTCTCAAACTCCTAGGCTCAAGCAATCTACCTGACTCAGTCTCCCAAAATGCTGGGATTACAGGTGTGAGCCACTATGCCTGGCCAGATCACAGCTTATTTGGATTCTACCCCTGCTCTCAGAAACATCAACAGCACCTGATAGTTTGTACACACACGTAACTCTTTTTAACGTTGTTTTCAAATTCAAATTTACCACATTATCTGGGATTTTGAGCCCACTAAGCACTAGGAAGATGGCAAAACAGCACCTTCAGAGACAAGACACCAAACATTTCCAGGGTGTTCACACAGTAGTTCACAGTGCAACCAACCTCTTGTAGGAACCCAGCTGTTGGTAAGGTTAGGAAGAGTATACTTAATTTAACAAGATTTTTATTTACACTCTTGCCTAATGGAGTTATAGCTTGTAAAATTATTGTAGTATTGCTTTTTCAAATAATTTCCAGAAATCTTTTTCTTATACACTTTATATATAGCTGATAGCACTTTATATATAGCACTATCTATATATAGATAGCACTTTATATATAGCTGATAAGTACAATCTTAATTACCAACAACAGCAGTGGCTAACACTGAGCGCTTATTACTGGCTCTGTGCCAAGAATTTAATTTGTATTTCCTACTTCAGTTTTCCTAACAACCTTGAAAGGTAGGTCCCATTATTAACTTCATTTTAGAATGGAAAAAATGCTCTCAACCATCTTATAATATTCCTCTCAGCTCATTACATGGTCTGCCCAGTGAGATTTCCTTTGTGAAGTATCCAGGTCCTAACACTGACCCTTCCTCCAACCTTTCTAGCAGTTTGGGTACTAGAAATAACTTCTGTATATTTCTGTTTCCATTATCCTGCTCCAAAGTGTGTGAAGTCCTCATAATCAGTCAAATATTATAACTATAATAAACTAAGTGGTCACCCTATTTAGTCTTTCAGATCATCCTGCAGACTTCTAATTATCTAATTCATCTAATATTAATCATGTACTTGTGATGAGCCACTTAACTCCTATATGCCACATTGCCAACAAACTTTACAGAACTCCAAACAAAATCTTAATTAAAAAGGAATGAGTCTGCTCAGGCTGAAGGTGAGGACTGCACACCTGCTCAGCCATCCTCTTGCCTATGGCTCTCAATCTGACTTCCTTTGAGGCACTTCTGGTTAGTCCTGTTCACTCTCAGAACCTAATTTGGACTGTATTTGTACTTGCCATTTGCACCCTCCCAGACTGCTCTGTGGAACTATCTTACTAGATAATAAGGGAAATTCCACTCCTAAGCTAATGTCCAACCGAAACACATGCCCCAGTGCATCAAGAGACAAAAGTAGAATGTTTATAGCATCTAGAAACAATCTAAATGCCATCAGTGTTGCGAATATTCGGCAATAAAAATAAGGGAACCATTGCTGCATCCAACAATATAGGTGAATCTCACAACCAAGCTGAGTGAAAGGCACAAAATATAAATCCAATACTGTATTTCTGTAATAGTTCAAAAATTGACAAAACTAAATTATAGTGTTTAGAGACCCATACTTACATAGTAAAAGTAAAAAAACCCATAAACAGTAGAAGCAATTGCTTTGAAAATTCAGACAGTTGTTACTGATGGGGGTTTAGGGGCTTTGATGGAGATGGGACATGAGAGGCTTCTGGGGGACTATCAAGGTCTTTTCTTGATCTGGGCAGTGGGTCTGTAGGGGTTTGCAGTAAAATAATAAACCAGGCACTGTGAATCATGCCTGTAATCCCAGCTACTTGGGAGGTTGAGGCAGGAGGATTGCTTCAGGCCAGGAGTTCAAGATCAGCCTGAGCAACATAGCAAGACCCTGTCTCTAAACAAATAAAAATAAAGCTCTACTCTACATTTTACTCACTTTGTTGTATGTGTTATATTTCATAATTTAAAAGTTTTTAAAGAAAGTATCAAGGGGCTAGCAGTTAACCCAAAGCCATTGTTTTAGATTTGATAGTCAAATCTACATTTGCCCATTCTCTCAATCCAGTCCCAATGGGAAAAAGAAAATCCATGAACTTGAAGGGGGAAAAAAAAATCTCCATTCAAAGAATAATTTTGCATCACATTAAGACATACATCTGTTCGGAACCAGAAATAAGTATAAAGCAACAAATATGCAAGGGCCTACTCTGCACAAGAGTGAAGTTGTGTGTTCATTTCAAATAGTGCTCAGCCAGGCATGCTGGCTCACACCTGTAAATCCCAGCACTCTGGGATGCCAAGGCAGTAGGATTGCTTGAGCCCAGGAGTTCAGACCAGCCTGGGCAACACAGTGAGACCTTGTCTCTATAGCCAATCAATCAATTGAAAACAGTGCTTTCTGTATTAGATTGCACCAACTTTCAGGTCCTTTGTTTTTCTAAGTTACTTTAACCATGCCATTTTTTACCTAAAGATGAAAAACAAACTCATTTTCAATGGTTGTACAATTTAGAAAATTGCCTGTCCCAGGCAACTGCCTTGCAAAAGTGATTTTGTTTAAAAGGTCAACCTGAAAGCCAGTCTAGTTTTGTCTTTCACAGTTTAGCTATAAACAGTGCATCATATTTGATAATTCAAATCAATACGTCTTCTCAAAAGCAAAGGCTAAATGTTTTCTGCAGTTTAGGGAAGTCATAATGTCTAGTCCAGAGATTCTGAAGCCCTTGTCAACCAAATGTGTTGGTCAAACTTACTACATTTGATTTCAAAACTACACTTTGTGGGGCCTGTTAGTTCCATTTACTTGGTGGCCAAGCCATTTCTGTCATCTCTGCTCCTCCCTAAAATTGTTGAGTTTCATTTTTGTATATTTTGTTTGTGGAGAATGTGTATAGCTTTGATCTCTTACTAGTTAGTTAACCCCTGCACTTGTCAACCTATAACCTCCTCTTATCCTGAACAAGACCTCTCCAAACTCAAACTCTCTTACTACCATTAGGTCTGTCCATTTCTATTTTATTATTATTTTGAGACAGGGTCTCACTCTGTTGCCCAGGCTGGAATGCAGTGGCACGAATACAGTTCACTGTAGCTTCAACCTCCTGGACTCAAATATCCTCATGCTTCAGCCTCTCCAGTAGTTGGAACCACAGGCGTGCGCCACCATACCCAGCTAAGTTTCTTTTTTGTAGAGGCAAAGTCTGGCCATGTTGACCAAGTTGTTCTCAAATTCCTGAGCTCAAGCAATCTTCCTGCCTCAGCCTGCCAAAGTGCTGGACCAATAGATGCCTGGCTGAGGTGTGTCAAATTTCTACTGGCCCTTAGAATCTCTCATTAAAAGACATTTTCCCTTCTCAGGCGTGGGGCGCAGTGGTTCACACCTGTAATCCCAGCACCTTGGAAGGCCGAGGTGGGTGGATTGCTTGAGCTCAGGAGTTCGAGATGAGCATGGGCAACATGGCAAAACCCCATCTCTACAAAAATAAATAAATAAATACAAAAATTAGCCCGGCATGGTGGCTTGCACCTGTAATCCCAGCTAACTCGGGAGGACCGCTTGAGCCTGGGAGGTGGAGGTTGCAGTGAGCCGAGATTGCACCACTGCACTCCAGTCTGGGTGACAGAGCCAGACTCTGTCTCAAAAATAAATAAATAAAAGATAAAAAATAATACAAAGTACTTATAAAAAAGACATTTTGCCTTCTCCATAAAGCCCTTGCTATTTTCCCTTTCCAACTCAGCATCAAATGAAGCCTGCTACATGATTAAACTCCCAAACTCTTTAAAATTTCCTTATGGCACATGTTTTTAGCTTTTATTGCATTGGGTATTATTTGTAAGTCTGGCCTACCCTGAGAGCAGGACGTCTCCGCCTTCCGAAGCAGCAGCATAGGTACTCCAACAGTATTGCAGGCTGAAGGTGATTTAAGGGTGTACGCTGGGGAAAATCCCATTAACATCATACTAATGTTTAGGAGGAACGACTTTCCAAAGGAGTCAGGAGATGGTTGTTTGAACTAGGCACCAGACAGATAGTTGATTACAAACTGTGGTTTCAACTTACTATAAACGTTTGTCTTAGAAATGGCCCTTTGTCAAGGGTATTTCCAGAAAGTTTTTCTGGTTTTACAAAGTGGTGCCAAGTTAATGAATGAAATACTTGGGAAATCTGAAGAATTAGGGAAAATCTTAAAAAGACAAAATGCAAAGAAAGAAAGAACGAGTAACAATGAGGCAAATACAAATGAAAAGATCTGCACCACAATTAGGGGTACATAGTGTTTATACTAGCAGACTCCTGGCCTTGAATCTGACTCTCTGAGGAAAGAATTCTCCTTACTCCTTATAACTAGACTTCAGAGGAGATGGAAAAATAGTTCCACTTACTTGCTGTAAGAACCTGGTCAAGGTACTTACTCATCTTAACCCCCTTTACCCCACTTGTGAAATATTAACTATTACATTGGGTTGTGTGAAGGCTGAAACGATACACATAAAATGCTCAGCACAGTGCCTGACAGAGTAGTGTTCAGCAAAATGTTAGTGACTAGTTTAAAACAGCACCTTAAATTTTAGAAACAAATGTCTATCAATATGGGGTCTAGTTAAATAAAGTATATCCATAAAATGGAAAACTATATTATATAGCCGTAAGAAGGATGAGAAAGCTATTTACCAACATGGAATAAACTTAAAATATTAAAATTTCAAGAAAGTACAGCATATTATTTATGGTATGAAATATTTTTGTGTAAAAAAAAAGAAAATACTGAATTCACTTGTATGTAGTCAACACCAAAGATGTACTCAAGAAATGTGAACAGTTGTTATCTGGTCAGGGGACAGGGGTGGTGAAGCAGATGGGAATGAGACTTTTCATAGAATTTAACTTTTTGATTAGGTTACTTTCTAAAGGCAGTTTATGTTTTAAATAAATGTATCCAATGTGGATTGTATCTCAGACTAAAGTCCACAGGAGCCAGGACTTGACTTAATAATAGCCTTTTCTTTTAATATTTAAATGTAGTCTTTATTAAGGAAATAGATCTACTTACTTAAGTATATGCCAGTGTGTCTTAGTGTTTCTTATCCACACACAAGGCAATCCTGGACTTAATTTTTACCAATAGGAAATGAGGCTATAAAATTGCAATGAAAGAGGTAAAATATCATAATGAAATAAGACAGTGGTCCTGTCTTCATTTGTTTTGCTGCCTCTGGAGAAGGCTAGTGTAGTTGTTGTATGACGGACTGCTGTATGAGTCTGCGAAGAGTCAAGCAGTATGAAAGTGATCGCTAAAATTTCCTTTGATAGATACTGGATTTTGTTCTCATTTAACTTACTATTTGGTAACAACGAGAGTGCCAGGTGTCCCACGTGGTTAGCTCCACTTCTGCTCCTTAGCAGCTTCTGCTTTGCATCATGTTTCCTCTGTTTGGTATTTAATAGCAGTGGTTAAGATCAGGACAGAAGTCACTTATCCAAAACATTCTCATTTTAAAAATCATTTTATTGTCATTTCATGGTTAAAAAAACATACATGACATGACTATAAAGTAATGAGACGAGTTTTCAGG